>NC_091753.1:5888733-6198666 GCF_043380555.1 Nothobranchius furzeri
TTTTCACACAAATGAACCCAGAATGATGTGAAATTGTGCTTCGTGCAACATAATTCTGGGTGCCATTTACAAACCATAAGTGCTAATGACTCCATTCCTTTTTGTGGTTGTAGGGGCTGTTGATTGGAGTACATTAAAACAAACCTGATCTCTCTAGGACATTCAGAAGTCAAGTTATAAGCCTACAAAGATGTAACTGGACTACTTCTTTAAAGTGACACCAGGCCCGGTGACCTTTGGGACATGGTTTTACCCCCTATAGGAATGTGCGATCATCTTGAAACGTTCAGATCACTTACAACTCAATAGATTCTACCTTCCTGTAACGTTTCTGCCTGATTGGACCTTGTTTTCACACAAATGAACCCAGAATGATGTGAAATTGTGCTTCGTGCAACATAATTCTGGGTGCCATTTAAAAACCATAAGTGCTAATTACTCCATTCCTTTTTGTGGTTGTAGGGGCTGTTGATTGGAGTATACTAAAACAAACCTGATCTCTCTAGGACATTCAGAAGCCAAGTTATAAGCCCACAAATGTGTAACTGGACTACTTCTTTAGACACCAGATCCGGTGACCTTTGGGACATGGTTTGACCCCCTTAGGGAAGTGCTATCATCATGAAACGTTCAGATCACTTACAATTTAATAGATTCTACCTTCCTGTAATGTTTCAGCCTGATTGGACCTTGTTTTCACACAAATGGACCCAGAATGATGTGAAATTGTGCTTCGTGCAACATAATTCTGGGTGCCATTTACAAACCATAAGTGCTAATGACTCCATTCCTTTTTGTGGTTGTAGGGGCTGTTGATTGGAGTACACTAAAACAAACCTGATCTCTCTAGGACATTCAGAAGCCAAGTTATAAGCCCACAAATGTGTAACTGGACTACTTCTTTAAATTGACACCAGATCCGGTGACCTTTGGGACATGTTTTGACCCCCTTAGGAAAGTGCTATCATCATGAAACGTTCAGATCACTTACAACTCAATAGATTCTACCTTCCTGTAATGTTTCAGCCTGATTGGACCTTGTTTTCACACAAATGAACCCAGAATGATGTGAAATTGTGCTTCGTGCAACATAATTCTGGGTGCCATTTAAAAACCATAAGTGCTAATGACTCCATTCCTTTTTGTGGTTGTAGGGGCTGTTGATTGGCGTACACTAAAACAAAACTGATCGCTCTAGGACATTCAGAAGCCAAGTTATAAGCCCACAAATGTGTAACTGGACTACTTCTTTAAATTGACACCATATCCGGTGACCTTTGGGACATGGTCTGACCCCCTTAGGAAAGTACTACCATCATGAAACGTTCAGATCACTTACAACGCAATAGATTCTACCTTCCTGTAACGTTTCAGCCTGATTGGACCTTGTTTTCACACAAATGAACCCAGAATGATGTGAAATTGTGCTTCGTGCAACATAATTCTGGGTGCCATTTAAAAACCATAAGTGCTAATGACTCCATTCCTTTTTGTGGTTGTAGGGGCTGTTGATTGGAGTACACTAAAACAAACCTAACCTCTCTAGGACATTCAGAAGCCAAGTTATAAGCCCACAAAGGTGTAACTGGACTACTTCTTTAAAGTGACACTTGGCCCGGTGACCTTTGGGACATGGTTTGACCCCCTATAGGAATGTGCGATCATCTTGAAACATTCAGATCACTTACAACTCAATAGATTCTACCTTCTTGTAGCGTTTCAGCCGGATTGGACCTTGTTTTCACACAAATTGACCCAGAATGATGTGAAATTGTGCTTCGTGCAACATAATTCTGGGAGCCACTTACAAACCATAAGTGCTAATGACTCCATTCCTTTTTGTGGTTGTAGGGGCTGTTGATTGGAGTACATTAAAACAAACCTGATCTCTCTAGGACATTCAGAAGCCAAGTTATAAGCCCACAAATGTGTAACTGGACTACTTCTTTAAATTGACACCAGATCCAGTGACCTTTGGGACATGGTTTGACCCCCTTAGGAAAGTGCTATCATCATGAAACGTTCAGATCACTTACAACTCAATAGATTCTACCTTCCTGTAACGTTTCAGCCTGATTGGACCTTGTTTTCACACAAATGGACCCAGAATGATGTGAAATTGTGCTTCGTGCAACATAATTCTGGGTGCCATTTAAAAACCATAAGTGCTAATGACTCCATTCCTTTTTGTGGTTGTAGGGGCTGTTGATTGGAGTACACTAAAATAAACCTGATCTCTCTAGGACATTCAGAAGCCAAGTTATAAGCCCACAAATGTGTAACTGGACTACTTCTTTAAATTGACACCAGATCCGGTGACCTTTGGGACATGGTTTGACCCCCTTAGGAAAGTGCTATCATCATGAAACGTTCAGATCACTTACAACTCAATAGATTCTACCTTCCTGTAACGTTTCAGCCTGATTGGACCTTGTTTTCACACAAATGAACCCAGAATGATGTGAAATTGTGCTTCGTGCAACATAATTCTGGGTGCCATTTACAAACCATAAGTGCTAATGACTCCATTCCTTTTTGTGGTTGTAGGGGCTGTTGATTGGAGTACACTAAAACAAACTTGACCTCTCTAGGACATTCAGAAGCCAAGTTATAAGCCCACAAAGGTGTAACTGGACAACTTCTTTAAAGTGACACCAGGCCCGGTGACCTTTGGGACATGGTTTTACCCCCTATAAGAATGTGCGATCATCTTGAAACATTCAGATCACTTACAACTCAATAGATTCTACCTTCTTGTAGAGTTTCAGCCTGATTGGACCTTGTTTTCACACAAATGGACCCAGAATGATGTGAAATTGTGCTTCGTGCAACATAATTCTGGGTGCCATTTACAAACCATAAGTGCTAATGACTCCATTCCTTTTTGTGGTTGTAGGGGCTGTTAATTGGAGTATACTAAAACAAACCTGATCTCTCTAGGACATTCAGAAGCCACGTTATAAGCCCACAAATGTGTAACTGGACTACTTCTTTAAATTGACACCAGATCCGGTGACCTTTGGGACATGGTTTGACCCCCTATAGGAATGTGCTATCATCATGAAACGTTCAGATCACTTACAACTCAATAGATTCTAACTTCCTGTAACGTTTCAGCCTGATTGGACCTTGTTTTCACACAAATGAACCCAGAATGATGTGAAAGTGTGCTTCGTGCAACATAATTCTGGGTGCCATTTAAAAACCATAAGTGCTAATGACTCCATTCCTCTTTGGGGTAATGGGGGCTGTTAACTGGAGTACTCTAAAACAAACCTGACCTCTCTAGGATATTCAGAAGCCAAGTTATAAGCCCACAAATGTGTAACTGGACTACTACTTTAAAGTGACACCAGGCCCGGTGACCTTTGGGACATGGTTTGACCCCCTATAGGAATGTGCGATCATCATGAAACGTTCAGATCACTTACAACTCAATAGATTCTACCTTCTTGTAACGTTTCAGCCTGATTGGACCTTGTTTTCACACAAATGAACCCAGAATGAAGTGAAATTGTGCTTCGTGCAACATAATTCTGGGTGTCATTTACAAACCACAAGTGCTAATGACTCCATTCCTTTTTGTGGTTGTATGGGCTGTTGATTGGAGTACACTAAAACAAACCTGATCTCTCTAGGACATTCAGAAGCCAAGTTATAAGCCCACCAATTTGTAACTGTACTACTTCTTTAAATTGACACCAGATCCGGTGACCTTTGGGACATGGTTTGACCCCCTTAGGAAAGTGCTATCATCATGAAACGTTCAGATCACTTACAACTCAATAGATTCTACCTTCTTGTAACGTTTCAGCCTGATTGGACCTTGTTTTCACACAAATGGCCCCAGAATGATGTGAAATTGTGCTTCGTGCAACATAATTCTGGGTGCCATTTACAAACCATAAGTGCTAATGACTCCATTCCTTTTTGTGGTTGTAGGGGCTGTTGATTGGAGTACACTAAAACAAACCTGATCTCTCCAGGACATTCAGAAGCCAAGTTATAAGCCCACAAATGTGTAACTGGACTACTTCTTTAAAGTGACACCAGGCCCGGTGACCTTTGGGACATGGTTTGACCCCCTATAGGAATGTGCGATCATCATGAAACGTTCAGATCACTTACAACTCAATAGATTCTACCTTCTTGTAACGTTTCAGCCTGATTGGACCTTGTTTTCACACAAATTAACCCAGAATGATGTGAAATTGTGCTTCGTGCAACATAATTCTGGGTGCCATTTATAAACCATAAGTGCTAATGACTCCATTCCTTTTTGTGGTTGTAGGGGCTGTTGATTGGAGTACACTAAAACAAACCTGATCTCTCTAGGACATTCAGAAGCCAAGTTATAAGCCCACAAAGATGTAACTGGACTACTTCTTTAAATTGACACCAGGCCCGGTGACCTTTGGGACATGGTTTTACCCCCTATAGGAATGTGCGATCATCTTGAAACGTTCAAATCACTTACAACTCAATAGATTCTACCTTCTTATAGCGTTTCAGCCTGATTGGACCTTGTTTTCACACAAATGGACCCAGAATGAAGTGAAATTGTGCTTCGTGCAACATAATTCTGGGTGCCATTTACAAACCATAAGTGCTAATGACTCCATTCCTTTTTGTGGTTGTAGGGGCTGTTGATTGGAGTACACTAAAACAAACCTGATCTCTCTAGGACATTCAGAAGCCAAGTTACAAGCCCACAAATGTGTAACTGGACTACTTTAAATTGACACCAGATCCGGTGACCTTTGGGACATGGTTTGACCCCCTTAGGAAAGTGCTATCATCATGAAACGTTCAGATCACTTACAACTCAATAGATTCTACCTTCTTGTAAGGTTTCAGCCTGATTGGACCTTGTTTTCACACAAATGGACCCAGAATGATGTGAAATTGTGCTTCGTGCAACATAATTCTGGGTGCCATTTACAAACCATAAGTGCTAATGACTCCATTCCTTTTTGTGGTTGTAGGGGCTGTTGATTGGAGTACACTAAAACAAACCTGATCTCTCTAGGACATTCAGAAGCCAAGTTATAAGCCCACAAATGTGTAACTGGACTAATTCTTTAAAGTGACACCAGATCCGGTGACCTTTGCGACATGGTTTGACCCCCTTAGGAAAGTGCTATCATCATGAAACGTTCAGATCACTTACAACTCAATAGATTCTACCTTCCTGTAACGTTTCTGCATGATTGGACCTTGTTTTCACACAAATGAACCCAGAATGATGTGAAATTGTGCTTCGTGCAACATAATTCTGGGTGCCATTTACAAACCATAAGTGCTAATGACTCCATTCCTTTTTGTGGTTGTAGGGGCTGTTGATTGGAGTACATTAAAACAAACCTGATCTCTCTAGGACATTCAGAAGTCAAGTTATAAGCCTACAAAGATGTAACTGGACTACTTCTTTAAAGTGACACCAGGCCCGGTGACCTTTGGGACATGGTTTTACCCCCTATAGGAATGTGCGATCATCTTGAAACGTTCAGATCACTTACAACTCAATAGATTCTACCTTCCTGTAACGTTTCTGTCTGATTGGACCTTGTTTTCACACAAATGAACCCAGAATGATGTGAAATTTTGCTTCGTGCAACATAATTCTGGGTGCCATTTACAAACCATAAGTGCTAATGACTCCATTCCTTTTTGTGGTTGTAGGGGCTGTTGATTGGAGTACATTAAAACAAACCTGACCTCTCCAGGACATTCAGAAGCCAAGTTATAAGCCCACAAATGTGTAACTGGACTACTACTTTAAAATGACACCAGATCCGGTGACATTTGGGACATGGTTTGACCCCCTTAGGAAAGTGCTATCATCATGAAACGTTCAGATCACTTACAACTCAATAGATTCTACCTTCCTGTAACGTTTCAGCCTGATTGGACCTTGTTTTCACACAAATGAACCCAGAATGATGTGAAATTGTGCTTCGTGCAACATAATTCTGGGTGCCATTTAAAAACCATAAGTGCTAATTACTCCATTCCTTTTTGTGGTTGTAGGGGCTGTTGATTGGAGTATACTAAAACAAACCTGATCTCTCTAGGACATTCAGAAGCCAAGTTATAAGCCCACAAATGTGTAACTGGACTACTTCTTTAGACACCAGATCCGGTGACCTTTGGGACATGGTTTGACCCCCTTAGGGAAGTGCTATCATCATGAAACGTTCAGATCACTTACAATTTAATAGATTCTACCTTCCTGTAATGTTTCAGCCTGATTGGACCTTGTTTTCACACAAATGGACCCAGAATGATGTGAAATTGTGCTTCGTGCAACATAATTCTGGGTGCCATTTACAAACCATAAGTGCTAATGACTCCATTCCTTTTTGTGGTTGTAGGGGCTGTTGATTGGACTACACTAAAACAAACCTGATCTCTCTAGGACATTCAGAAGCCAAGTTATAAGCCCACAAATGTGTAACTGGACTACTTCTTTAAATTGACACCAGATCCGGTGACCTTTGGGACATGTTTTGACCCCCTTAGGAAAGTGCTATCATCATGAAACGTTCAGATCACTTACAACTCAATAGATTCTACCTTCCTGTAATGTTTCAGCCTGATTGGACCTTGTTTTCACACAAATGAACCCAGAATGATGTGAAATTGTGCTTCGTGCAACATAATTCTGGGTGCCATTTAAAAACCATAAGTGCTAATGACTCCATTCCTTTTTGTGGTTGTAGGGGCTGTTGATTGGCGTACACTAAAACAAAACTGATCGCTCTAGGACATTCAGAAGCCAAGTTATAAGCCCACAAATGTGTAACTGGACTACTTCTTTAAATTGACACCATATCCGGTGACCTTTGGGACATGGTTTGACCCCCTTAGGAAAGTGCTACCATCATGAAACGTTCAGATCACTTACAACGCAATAGATTCTACCTTCCTGTAACGTTTCAGCCTGATTGGACCTTGTTTTCACACAAATGAACCCAGAATGATGTGAAATTGTGCTTCGTGCAACATAATTCTGGGTGCCATTTAAAAACCATAAGTGCTAATGACTCCATTCCTTTTTGTGGTTGTAGGGGCTGTTGATTGGAGTACACTAAAACAAACCTAACCTCTCTAGGACATTCAGAAGCCAAGTTATAAGCCCACAAAGGTGTAACTGGACTACTTCTTTAAAGTGACACTTGGCCCGGTGACCTTTGGGACATGGTTTGACCCCCTATAGGAATGTGCGATCATCTTGAAACGTTCAGATCACTTACAACTCAATAGATTCTACCTTCTTGTAGCGTTTCAGCCGGATTGGACCTTGTTTTCACACAAATTGACCCAGAATGATGTGAAATTGTGCTTCGTGCAACATAATTCTGGGAGCCACTTACAAACCATAAGTGCTAATGACTCCATTCCTTTTTGTGGTTGTAGGGGCTGTTGATTGGAGTACATTAAAACAAACCTGATCTCTCTAGGACATTCAGAAGCAAAGTTATAAGCCCACAAATGTGTAACTGGACTACTTCTTTAAATTGACACCAGATCCAGTGACCTTTGGGACATGGTTTGACCCCCTTAGGAAAGTGCTATCATCATGAAACGTTCAGATCACTTACAACTCAATAGATTCTACCTTCCTGTAACGTTTCAGCCTGATTGGACCTTGTTTTCACACAAATGGACCCAGAATGATGTGAAATTGTGCTTCGTGCAACATAATTCTGGGTGCCATTTAAAAACCATAAGTGCTAATGACTCCATTCCTTTTTGTGGTTGTAGGGGCTGTTGATTGGAGTACACTAAAATAAACCTGATCTCTCTAGGACATTCAGAAGCCAAGTTATAAGCCCACAAATGTGTAACTGGACTACTTCTTTAAATTGACACCAGATCCGGTGACCTTTGGGACATGGTTTGACCCCCTTAGGAAAGTGCTATCATCATGAAACGTTCAGATCACTTACAACTCAATAGATTCTACCTTCCTGTAACGTTTCAGCCTGATTGGACCTTGTTTTCACACAAATGAACCCAGAATGATGTGAAATTGTGCTTCGTGCAACATAATTCTGGGTGCCATTTACAAACCATAAGTGCTAATGACTCCATTCCTTTTTGTGGTTGTAGGGGCTGTTGATTGGAGTACACTAAAACAAACTTGACCTCTCTAGGACATTCAGAAGCCAAGTTATAAGCCCACAAAGGTGTAACTGGACAACTTCTTTAAAGTGACACCAGGCCCGGTGACCTTTGGGACATGGTTTTACCCCCTATAAGAATGTGCGATCATCTTGAAACATTCAGATCACTTACAACTCAATAGATTCTACCTTCTTGTAGAGTTTCAGCCTGATTGGACCTTGTTTTCACACAAATGGACCCAGAATGATGTGAAATTGTGCTTCGTGCAACATAATTCTGGGTGCCATTTACAAACCATAAGTGCTAATGACTCCATTCCTTTTTGTGGTTGTAGGGGCTGTTGATTGGAGTACATTAAAACAAACCTGATCTCTCTAGGACATTCAGAAGTCAAGTTATAAGCCCACAAATGTGTAACTGGACTACTACTTTAAATTGACACCAGATCCGGTGACCGTTGGGACATGGTTTGACCCCCTTAGGAAAGTGCTATCATCATGAAACATTCAGATCACTTACAACTCAATAGATTCTACCTTCCTGTAACGTTTCAGCCTGATTGGACCTTGTTTTCACACAAATGAACCCAGAATGATGTGAAATTGTGCTTCGTGCAACATAATTCTGGGTGCCATTTACAAACCTTAAGTGCTAATGACTCCATTCCTTTTTGTGGTTGTAGGGGCTGTTGATTGGAGTACACTAAAACAAACCTGATTTCTCTAGGACATTCAGAAGCCAAGTTATAAGCCCACAAATGTGTAACTGGACTACTTCTTTAAATTGACACCAGATCCGGTGACCTTTGGGACATGGTTTGACCCCCTTAGGAAAGTGCTATCATCATGAAACGTTCAGATCACTTACAACTCAATAGATTCTACCTTCCTGTAACGTTTCAGCCTGATTGGACCTTGTTTTCACACAAATGAACCCAGAATGATGTGAAATTGTGCTTCGTGCAACATAATTCTGGGTGCCATTTACAAACCATAAGTGCTAATGACTCCATTCCTTTTTGTGGTTTTAGGGGCTGTTGATTGGACTACACTAAAACAAACTAACCTCTCTAGGACATTCAGAAGCCAAGTTATAAGCCCAAAAGGTGTAACAGGACTACTACTTTAAAGTGACACCAGGCCCGGTGACCTTTGGGACATGGTTTTACCCCCTATAGGAATGTGCGATCATCTTGAAATGTTCAGATCACTTACAACTCAATAGATTCTACCTTCTTGTAGCGTTTCAGCCTGATTGGACCTTGTTTTCACACAAATGGACCCAGAATGATGTGAAATTGTGCTTCGTGCAACATAATTCTGGGTGCCATTTACAAACCATAAGTGCTAATGACTCCATTCCTTTTTGTGGTTGTAGGGGCTGTTGATTGGAGTACAGTAAAACAAACCTGATCTCTCTAGGACATTCAGAAGCCAAGTTATAAGCCCACAAATGTGTAACTGGACTACTTCTTTAAATTGACACCAGATCCGGTGACTTTTGGGACATGGTTTGACCCCCTTAGGAAAGTGCTATCATCATGAAACGTTCAGATCACTTGCAACTCAATAGATTCTACCTTCCTGTAACGTTTCAGCCTGATTGGACCTTGTTTTCACACAAATGAACCCAGAATGATGTGAAATTGTGCTTCGTGCAACATAATTCTGGGTGCCATTTACAAACCATAAGTGCTAATATCTCCATTCCTTTTTGTGGTTGTAGGGGCTGTTGATTGGAGTACATTAAAACAAACCTGATCTCTCTAGGACGTTCAGAAGCCTAGTTATAAGCCCACAAATGTGTAACTGGACTACTTCTTTAAATTGACACCAGATCCAGTGACCTTTGGGACATGGTTTGATCCCCTTAGGAAAGCGCTATCATCATGAAACGTTCAGATCACTTACAACTAAATAGATTCTACCTTCCTGTAACGTTTCAGCCTGATTGGACCTTGTTTTCAAACAAATGAACCCAGAATGATGTGAAATTGTTTTTCGTGCAACATAATTCTGGGTGCCATTTACAAACCATAAATGCTAATGACTCCATTCCTTTTTGTGGTTGTAGGGGCTGTTGATTGGAGTACATTAAAACAAACCTGATCTCTCTAGGACATTCAGAAGCCAAGTTATAAGCCCACGAATGTGTAACTGGACTACTTCTTTAAAGTGACACCAGGCCCGGTGACCTTTGGGACATGGTTTGACCCCCTTAGCAAAGTGCTATCATCATGAAACGTTCAGATCACTTACAACTAAATAGATTCTACCTTCCTGTAACGTTTCAGCCTGATTGGACCTTGTTTTCACACAAATGAACCCAGAATGATGTGAAATTGTGCTTCGTGCAACATAATTCTGGGTGCCATTTACAAACCATAAGTGCTAATGACTCCATTCCTTTTTGTGGTTGTAGGGGCTGTTGATTGGAGTACACTAAAACAAACCTGATCTCTCTAGGACATTCAGAAGCTAAGTTATAAGCCCACAAATGTGTAACTGGACTACTTCTTTAAATTGACACCAGATCCGGTGATCTTTAGGACATCGTTTGACCCCCTTAGGAAAGTGCTATCATCATGAAACGTTCAGATCACTTACAACTCAGTAGATTCTACCTTCCTGTAACGTTTCAGCCTGATTGGACCTTGTTTTCACACAAATGAACCCAGAATGATGTGAAATTGTGCTTCGTGCAACATAATTCTGGGTGCCATTTAAAAACCATAAGTGCTAATGACTCCATTCCTTTTTGTGGTTGTAGGGGCTGTTGATTGGAGTACACTAAAACAACCCTGACCTCTCTAGGACATTCAGAAGCCAAGTTATAAGCCCACAAATGTGTAACTGGACTACTTCTTTAAAGTGACACCAGATCCAGTGACCTTTGGGACATGGTTTGACCCCCTTAGGAAAGTGCGATCATCATGAAACGTTCAGATCACTTACAACTCAATAGATTCTACCTTCCTGTATTGTTTCAGCCTGATTGGACCTTGTTTTCACACAAATGAACCCAGAATGATGTGAAATTGTGCTTCGTGCAACATAATTCTGGGTGCCATTTAAAAACCATAAGTGCTAATGTCTCCATTCCTTATTGTGGTTGTAGGGGCTGTTGATTGGAGTACACTAAAGCAAACCTGATCGCTCTAGGACATTCAGAAGCCAAGTTATAAGCCCACAAATGTGTAACTGGACTACTTCTTTAAATTGACACCAGATCCGGTGACCTTTGGGACATGGTTTGACCCCCTTAGGAAAGTGCTATCATCATGAAACGTTCAGATCACTTACAACTCAATAGATTCTACCTTCCTGTAACGTTTCAGCCGGATTGGACCTTGTTTTCACACAAATGAACCCAGAATGATGTGAAATTGTGCTTCGTGCAACATAATTCTGGGTGCCATTTACAAACCATAAATGCTAATGACTCCATTCCTTTTTGTGGTTGTAGGGGCTGTTGATTGGAGTACATTAAAACAAACCTGATCTCTCTAGGACATTCAGAAGCCAAGTTATAAGTCCACAAATGTGTAACTGGACTACTACTTTAAATTGACACCAGATCCGGTGACCTTTGGGACATGGTTTGACCCCCTATGGGAATGTGAGATCATCATGAAACGTTCAGATCACTTACAACTCAATAGATTTTACCTTCTTGTAACGTTTCAGCCTGATTGGACCTTGTTTTCACACAAATGGACCCAGAATGATGTGAAATTGTGCTTCGTGCAACATAATTCTGGATGCCATTTACAAACCATAAGTGCTAATGACTCCATTCCTTTTGTGGTTGTAGGGGCTGTTGATTGGAGTACACTAAAACAAACTTGATCTCTCTAGGACATTCAGAAGCCAAGTTATAAGCCCACAAATGTGTAACTGGACTACTTCTTTAAATTGACACCAGATCCGGTGACCTTTGGGACATGGTTTGATCCCCTTAGGAAAGCGCTATCATCATGAAACGTTCAGATCACTTACAACTCAATAGATTCTACCTTCTTGTAACGTTGCAGCCTGATTGGACCTTGTTTTCACACAAATGAACCCAGAATGATGTGAAATTGTGCTTCGTGCAACATAATTCTGGGTGCCATTTACAAACCATAAGTGCTAATGACTCCATTCCTTTTTGTGGTTGTAGGGGCTGTTGATTGGAGTATACTAAAACAAACCTGATCTCTCTAGGACATTCAGAAGCCAAGTTATAAGCCCACAAAGGTGTAACTGGACTACTTCTTTAAAGTGACACTTGGCCCGGTGACCTTTGGGACATGGTTTGACCCCCTATAGGAATGTGCGATCATCTTGAAACGTTCAGATCACTTACAACTCAATAGATTCTACCTTCTTGTAGCGTTTCGGCCGGATTGGACCTTGTTTTCACACAAATTGACCCAGAAAAATGTGAAATTGTGCTTCGTGCAACATAATTCTGGGTGCCATTTACAAACCATAAATGCTAATGACTTCATTCCTTTTAGTGGTAATGGGGGCTGCTAATTGGAGTACTCTAAAACAAACCTGACCTCTCTAGGATATTCAGAAGCCAAGTTATAAGCCCACAAATGTGTAACTGGACTACTTCTTTAAAGTGACACCAGATCCAGTGACCTTTGGGACATGGTTTGACCCCCTTAGGAAAGTGCGATCATCATGAAACGTTCAGATCACTTACAACTCAATAGATTCTACCTTCCTGTATTGTTTCAGCCTGATTGGACCTTGTTTTCACACAAATGAACCCAGAATGATGTGAAATTGTGCTTCGTGCAACATAATTCTGGGTGCCATTTAAAAACCATAAGTGCTAATGTCTCCATTCCTTATTGTGGTTGTAGGGGCTGTTGATTGGAGTACACTAAAGCAAACCTGATCGCTCTAGGACATTCAGAAGCCAAGTTATAAGCCCACAATTGTGTAACTGGACTACTTCTTTAAATTGACACCAGATCCGGTGACCTTTGGGACATGGTTTGACCCCCTTAGGAAAGTGCTATCATCATGAAACGTTCAGATCACTTACAACTCAATAGATTCTACCTTCCTGTAACGTTTCAGCCGGATTGGACCTTGTTTTCACACAAATGAACCCAGAATGATGTGAAATTGTGCTTCGTGCAACATAATTCTGGGTGCCATTTACAAACCATAAATGCTAATGACTCCATTCCTTTTTGTGGTTGTAGGGGCTGTTGATTGGAGTACATTAAAACAAACCTGATCTCTCTAGGACATTCAGAAGCCAAGTTATAAGTCCACAAATGTGTAACTGGACTACTACTTTAAATTGACACCAGATCCGGTGACCTTTGGGACATGGTTTGACCCCCTATGGGAATGTGAGATCATCATGAAACGTTCAGATCACTTACAACTCAATAGATTTTACCTTCTTGTAACGTTTCAGCCTGATTGGACCTTGTTTTCACACAAATGGACCCAGAATGATGTGAAATTGTGCTTCGTGCAACATAATTCTGGATGCCATTTACAAACCATAAGTGCTAATGACTCCATTCCTTTTGTGGTTGTAGGGGCTGTTGATTGGAGTACACTAAAACAAACTTGATCTCTCTAGGACATTCAGAAGCCAAGTTATAAGCCCACAAATGTGTAACTGGACTACTTCTTTAAATTGACACCAGATCCGGTGACCTTTGGGACATGGTTTGATCCCCTTAGGAAAGCGCTATCATCATGAAACGTTCAGATCACTTACAACTCAATAGATTCTACCTTCTTGTAACGTTGCAGCCTGATTGGACCTTGTTTTCACACAAATGAACCCAGAATGATGTGAAATTGTGCTTCGTGCAACATAATTCTGGGTGCCATTTACAAACCATAAGTGCTAATGACTCCATTCCTTTTTGTGGTTGTAGGGGCTGTTGATTGGAGTATACTAAAACAAACCTGATCTCTCTAGGACATTCAGAAGCCAAGTTATAAGCCCACAAAGGTGTAACTGGACTACTTCTTTAAAGTGACACTTGGCCCGGTGACCTTTGGGACATGGTTTGACCCCCTATAGGAATGTGCGATCATCTTGAAACGTTCAGATCACTTACAACTCAATAGATTCTACCTTCTTGTAGCGTTTCGGCCGGATTGGACCTTGTTTTCACACAAATTGACCCAGAAAAATGTGAAATTGTGCTTCGTGCAACATAATTCTGGGTGCCATTTACAAACCATAAATGCTAATGACTTCATTCCTTTTAGTGGTAATGGGGGCTGCTAATTGGAGTACTCTAAAACAAACCTGACCTCTCTAGGATATTCAGAAGCCAAGTTATAAGCCCACAAAGGTGTAACTGGACTACTTCTTTAAAGTGACACCAGGCCCGGTGACCTTTGGGACATGGTTTGACCCCCTTAGGAAAGTGCTATCATCATGAAACGTTCAGATCACATACAATTCAATAGATTCTACCTTCCTGTAACGTTTCAGCCTGATTGTACCTTGTTTTCACACAAATGAACCCAGAATGATGTGAAATTGTGCTTCGTGCAACATAATTCTGGGTGCTATTTAAAAACCATAAGTGCTAATGACTCCATTCCTTATTGTGGTTGTAGGGGCTGTTGATTGGAGTATACTAAAACAAACCTGATCCCTCTAGGACATTCAGAAGCCAAGTTATAAGCCCACAAATGTGTAACTGGACTACTTCTTTAAATTGACACCAGATCCGGTGACCTTTGGGACATGGTTTGACCCCCTTAGGAAAGTGCTAGCATCATGAAACGTTCAGATCACTTACAACTCAATAGATTCTACCTTCCTGTAACGTTTCAGCCTGATTGGACCTTGTTTTCAGACAAATGGACCCAAATAATGTGAAATTGTGCTTCGTGCAACATAATTCTGGGGGCCCTTTACAAACCATAAGTGCTAATTACTCCATTCCTTTCTGTGGTTGTAGGGGCTGTTGATTGGAGTACACTAAAACAAACCTGACCTCTCTAGGACATTCAGAAGCCAAGTTATAAGTCCACAAATGTGTAACTGGACTACTACTTTAAATTGACACCAGATCCGGTGACCTTTGGGACATGGTTTGACCCCCTATGGGAATGTGAGATCATCATGAAACGTTCAGATCACTTACAACTCAATAGATTTTACCTTCTTGTAACGTTTCAGCCTGATTGGACCTTGTTTTCACACAAATGGACCCAGAATGATGTGAAATTGTGCTTCGTGCAACATAATTCTGGATGCCATTTACAAACCATAAGTGCTAATGACTCCATTCCTTTTGTGGTTGTAGGGGCTGTTGATTGGAGTACACTAAAACAAACTTGATCTCTCTAGGACATTCAGAAGCCAAATTATAAGCCCACAAATGTGTAACTGGACTACTTCTTTAAATTGACACCAGATCCGGTGACCTTTGGGACATGGTTTGATCCCCTTAGGAAAGCGCTATCATCATGAAACGTTCAGATCACTTACAACTCAATAGATTCTACCTTCTTGTAACGTTGCAGCCTGATTGGACCTTGTTTTCACACAAATGAACCCAGAATGATGTGAAATTGTGCTTCGTGCAACATAATTCTGGGTGCCATTTACAAACCATAAGTGCTAATGACTCCATTCCTTTTTGTGGTTGTAGGGGCTGTTGATTGGAGTATACTAAAACAAACCTGATCTCTCTAGGACATTCAGAAGCCAAGTTATAAGCCCACAAAGGTGTAACTGGACTACTTCTTTAAAGTGACACTTGGCCCGGTGACCTTTGGGACATGGTTTGACCCCCTATAGGAATGTGCGATCATCTTGAAACGTTCAGATCACTTACAACTCAATAGATTCTACCTTCTTGTAGCGTTTCGGCCGGATTGGACCTTGTTTTCACACAAATTGACCCAGAAAAATGTGAAATTGTGCTTCGTGCAACATAATTCTGGGTGCCATTTACAAACCATAAATGCTAATGACTTCATTCCTTTTAGTGGTAATGGGGGCTGCTAATTGGAGTACTCTAAAACAAACCTGACCTCTCTAGGATATTCAGAAGCCAAGTTATAAGCCCACAAAGGTGTAACTGGACTACTTCTTTAAAGTGACACCAGGCCCGGTGACCTTTGGGACATGGTTTGACCCCCTTAGGAAAGTGCTATCATCATGAAACGTTCAGATCACATACAATTCAATAGATTCTACCTTCCTGTAACGTTTCAGCCTGATTGTACCTTGTTTTCACACAAATGAACCCAGAATGATGTGAAATTGTGCTTCGTGCAACATAATTCTGGGTGCTATTTAAAAACCATAAGTGCTAATGACTCCATTCCTTATTGTGGTTGTAGGGGCTGTTGATTGGAGTATACTAAAACAAACCTGATCCCTCTAGGACATTCAGAAGCCAAGTTATAAGCCCACAAATGTGTAACTGGACTACTTCTTTAAATTGACACCAGATCCGGTGACCTTTGGGACATGGTTTGACCCCCTTAGGAAAGTGCTAGCATCATGAAACGTTCAGATCACTTACAACTCAATAGATTCTACCTTCCTGTAACGTTTCAGCCTGATTGGACCTTGTTTTCAGACAAATGGACCCAAATAATGTGAAATTGTGCTTCGTGCAACATAATTCTGGGGGCCCTTTACAAACCATAAGTGCTAATTACTCCATTCCTTTCTGTGGTTGTAGGGGCTGTTGATTGGAGTACACTAAAACAAACCTGACCTCTCTAGGACATTCAGAAGCCAAGTTATAAGCCCACAAAGGTGTAACTGGACTACTTCTTTAAAGTGACACCAGGCCCGGTGACCTTTGGGACATGGTTTTACCCCCTATAGGAATGTGCGATCATCTTGAAACGTTCAGATCACTTACAACTCAATAGATTCTACCTTCTTGTAGCGTTTCAGCCTGATTGGACCTTGTTTTCACACAAATGGACCCAGAATGATGTGAAATTGTGCTTTGTGCAACATAATTCTGGGTGCCATTTACAAACCATAAGTGCTAATGACTCCATTCCTTTTTGTGGTTGTAGGGGCTGTTGATTGGAGTACACTAAAGCAAACCTGATCGCTCTAGGACATTCAGAAGCCAAGTTATAAGCCCACAAATGTGTAACTGGACTACTTCTTTAAATTGACACCAGATCCGGTGACCTTTGGGACATGGTTTGACCCCCTTAGGAAAGTGCTATCATCATGAAACGTTCAGATCACTTACAACTCAATAGATTCTACCTTCCTGTAACGTTTCAGCCGGATTGGACCTTGTTTTCACACAAATGAACCCAGAATGATGTGAAATTGTGCTTCGTGCAACATAATTCTGGGTGCCATTTACAAACCATAAATGCTAATGACTCCATTCCTTTTTGTGGTTGTATGGGCTGTTGACTGGAGTACATTAAAACAAACCTGATCTCTCTAGGACATTCAGAAGCCAAGTTATAAGTCCACAAATGTGTAACTGGACTACTACTTTAAATTGACACCAGATCCGGTGACCTTTGGGACATGGTTTGACCCCCTTAGGAAAGTGCTATCATCATGAAATGGTCAGATCACTTACAACTCAATAGATTCTACCTTCCTGTAACGTTTCAGCCTGATTGGACCTTGTTTTCACACAAATGGACCCAGAATGATGTGAAATTGTGCTTCATGCAACATAATTCTGGGTGCCATTTACAAACCATAAGTGCTAATGACTCCATTCCTTTTTGTGGTTGTAGGGGCTGTTGATTGGAGTACACTAAACCAAACCTGACCTCTCTAGGACATTCAGAAGCCAAGTTATAAGCCCACAAAGGTGTAACTGGACTACTTCTTTAAAGTGACACCAGGCCCGGTGACCTTTGGGACATGGTTTGACCCCCTATGGGAATGTGAGATCATCATGAAACGTTCAGATCACTTACAACTCAATAGATTCTACCTTCTTGTAACGTTTCAGCCTGATTGGACCTTGTTTTCACACAAATGGACCCAGAATGATGTGAAATTGTGCTTCGTGCAACATAATTCTGGGTGCCATTTACAAACCATAAGTGCTAATGACTCCATTCCTTTTGTGGTTGTAGGGGCTGTTGATTGGAGTACACTAAAACAAACTTGATCTCTCTAGGACATTCAGAAGCCAAGTTATAAGCCCACAAATGTGTAACTGGACTACTTCTTTAGACACCAGATCCGGTGACCTTTGGGACATGGTTTGACCCCCTTAGGGAAGTGCTATCATCATGAAACGTTCAGATCACTTACAACTTAATAGATTCTACCTTCCTGTAATGTTTCTGCCTGATTGGACCTTGTTTTCACACAAATGGACCCAGAATGATGTGAAATTGTGCTTTGTGCAACATAATTCTGGGTGCCATTTACAAACCATGAGTGCTAATGACTCCATTCCTTTTTATGGTTGTAGGGGCTTTTGATTGGAGTACACTAAAACAAACCTGATCTCTCTAGGACATTCAGAAGCCAAGTTATAAGCCCACAAATGTGTAACTGGACTACTTCTTTAAATTGACACTAGATCCGGTGACCTTTGGGACATGGTTTGACCCCCTTAGGAAAGTGCTATCATCATGAAACGTTCAGATCACTTACAACTCAATAGATTCTACCTTCCTGTAACGGTTCAGCCTGATTGGACCTTGTTTTCACACAAATGAACCCAGAATGATGTGAAATTGTGCTTCGTGCAACGTAATTCTGGGTGCCATTTACAAACCATAAGTGCTAATGACTCCATTCCTTTTTGTGGTTGTAGGGGCTTTTGATTAGAGTACACTAAAACAAACCTAACCTCTCTAGGACATTCAGAAGCCAAGTTATAAGCCCACAAAGGTGTAACTGGACTACTTCTTTAAAGTGACACCAGGCCCGGTGACATTTGGGACATGGTTTGACCCCCTATAGGCATGTGCGATCATCTTGAAACGTTCAGATCACTTACAACTCAATAGATTCTACCTTCCTGTATTGTTTCAGCCTGATTGGACCTTGTTTTTACACAAATGAACCCAGAATGGTGTGAAATTGTGCTTCGTGCAACATAATTCTGGGTGCCATTTAAAAACCATAAGTGCTAATGTCTCCATTCCTTTTTGTGGTTGTAGGGGCTGTTGATTGGAGTACACTAAAAAAACCTGATCGCTCTAGGACATTCAGAAGCCAAGGTTTAAGCCCACAAATGTGTAACTGGACTACTACTTTAAATTGACACCAGATCCGGTGACCTTTGGGACATGGTTTGACCCCCTATAGGAATGTGCGATCATCATGAAACGTTCAGATCACTTACAACGCAATAGATTCTACCTTCCTGTAACGTTTCAGCCTGATTGGACCTTGTTTTCACACAAATGAACCCAGAATGATGTGAAATTGTGCTTCGTGCAACATAATTCTGGGTGCCATTTAAAAACCATAAGTCTAATGACTCCATTCCTTTTTGTGGTTGTAGGGGCTGTTGATTGGAGTATACTAAAACAAACCTGATCTCTCTAGGACATTCAGAAGCCAAGTTATAAGCCCACAAATTTGTAACTGGACTACTTCTTTAGACACCAGATCCGGTGACCTTTGGGACATGGTTTGACCCCCTTAGGGAAGTGCTATCATCATGAAACGTTCAGATCACTTACAACTTAATAGATTCTACCTTCCTGTAATGATTCAGCCTGATTGGACCTTGTTTTAACACAAATGGACCCAGAATGATGTGAAATTGTGCTTCGTGCAAAATAATTCTGGGTGATATTTACAAACCATAAGTGCTAATGACTCCATTCCTTTTTGTGGTTGTAGGGGCTGTTGATTGGAGTACACTAAAACAAACCTGACCTCTCTAGGACATTCAGAAGCCAAGTTATAAGCCCACAAATGTGTAACTGGACTACTTCTTTAAATTGACACCAGATCCGGTGACCTTTGGGACATGGTTTGACCCCCTTAGGAAAGGGCTATCATCATGAAACGTTCAGATCACTTACAACTCAATAGATTCTACCTTCCTGTAACGTTTCAGCCTGATTGGACCTTGTTTTCACACAAATGAACCCAGAATGATGTGAAATTGTGCTTCGTGCAACATAATTCTGGGTGCCATTTACAAACCATAAGTGCTAATGACTCCATTCCTTTTTGTGGTTGTAGGGGCTGTTGATTGGAGTACACTAAAACAAACCTGATCTCTCCAGGACATTCAGAAGCCAAGTTATAAGCCCACAAATGTGTAACTGGACTACTTCTTTAAAGTGACACCAGGCCCGGTGACCTTTGGGACATGGTTTGACCCCCTATAGGAATGTGCGATCATCATGAAACGTTCAGATCACTTACAACTCAATAGATTCTACCTTCTTGTAACGTTTCAGCCTGACTGGACCTTGTTTTCACACAAATGGACCCAGAATGATGTGAAATTGTGCTTCGTGCAACATAATTCTGGGTGCCATTTACAAACCATAAGTGCTAATGACTCCATTCCTTTTTGTGGTTGTAGGGGCTGTTGATTGGAGTACACTAAAACAAACCTGATCTCTCTAGGACATTCAGAAGCCAAGTTATAAGCCCACAAATGTGTAACTGGACTAATTCTTTAAAGTGACACCAGATCCGGTGACCTTTGCGACATGGTTTGACCCCCTTAGGAAAGTGCTATCATCATGAAACGTTCAGATCACTTACAACTCAATAGATTCTACCTTCCTGTAACGTTTCTGCCTGATTGGACCTTGTTTTCACACAAATGAACCCAGAATGATGTGAAATTGTGCTTCGTGCAACATAATTCTGGGTGCCATTTACAAACCATAAGTGCTAATGACTCCATTCCTTTTTGTGGTTGTAGGGGCTGTTGATTGGAGTACATTAAAACAAACCTGACCTCTCCAGGACATTCAGAAGCCAAGTTATAAGCCCACAAATGTGTAACTGGACTACTACTTTAAAATGACACCAGATCCGGTGACATTTGGGACATGGTTTGACCCCCTTAGGAAAGTGCTATCATCATGAAACGTTCAGATCACTTACAACTCAATACATTCTACCTTCCTGTAACGTTTCAGCCTGATTGGACCTTGTTTTCACACAAATGAACCCAGAATGATGTGAAATTGTGCTTCGTGCAACATAATTCTGGGTGCCATTTAAAAACCATAAGTGCTAATTACTCCATTCCTTTTTGTGGTTGTAGGGGCTGTTGATTGGAGTATACTAAAACAAACCTGATCTCTCTAGGACATTCAGAAGCCAAGTTATAAGCCCACAAATGTGTAACTGGACTACTTCTTTAGACACCAGATCCGGTGACCTTTGGGACATGGTTTGACCCCCTTAGCGAAGTGCTATCATCATGAAACGTTCAGATCACTTACAATTTAATAGATTCTACCTTCCTGTAATGTTTCAGCCTGATTGGACCTTGTTTTCACACAAATGGACCCAGAATGATGTGAAATTGTGCTTCGTGCAACATAATTCTGGGTGCCATTTACAAACCATAAGTGCTAATGACTCCATTCCTTTTTGTGGTTGTAGGGGCTGTTGATTGGAGTACACTAAAACAAACCTGATCTCTCTAGGACATTCAGAAGCCAAGTTATAAGCCCACAAATGTGTAACTGGACTACTTCTTTAAATTGACACCAGATCCGGTGACCTTTGGGACATGTTTTGACCCCCTTAGGAAAGTGCTATCATCATGAAACGTTCAGATCACTTACAACTCAATAGATTCTACCTTCCTGTAATGTTTCAGCCTGATTGGACCTTGTTTTCACACAAATGAACCCAGAATGATGTGAAATTGTGCTTCGTGCAACATAATTCTGGGTGCCATTTAAAAACCATAAGTGCTAATGACTCCATTCCTTTTTGTGGTTGTAGGGGCTGTTGATTGGCGTACACTAAAACAAAACTGATCGCTCTAGGACATTCAGAAGCCAAGTTATAAGCCCACAAATGTGTAACTGGACTACTTCTTTAAATTGACACCATATCCGGTGACCTTTGGGACATGGTTTGACCCCCTTAGGAAAGTGCTACCATCATGAAACGTTCAGATCACTTACAACGCAATAGATTCTACCTTCCTGTAACGTTTCAGCCTGATTGGACCTTGTTTTCACACAAATGAACCCAGAATGATGTGAAATTGTGCTTCGTGCAACATAATTCTGGGAGCCACTTACAAACCATAAGTGCTAATGACTCCATTCCTTTTTGTGGTTGTAGGGGCTGTTGATTGGAGTACATTAAAACAAACCTGATCTCTCTAGGACATTCAGAAGCCAAGTTATAAGCCCACAAATGTGTAACTGGACTACTTCTTTAAATTGACACCAGATCCAGTGACCTTTGGGACATGGTTTGACCCCCTTAGGAAAGTGCTATCATCATGAAACGTTCAGATCACTTACAACTCAATAGATTCTACCTTCCTGTAACGTTTCAGCCTGATTGGACCTTGTTTTCACACAAATGGACCCAGAATGATGTGAAATTGTGCTTCGTGCAACATAATTCTGGGTGCCATTTAAAAACCATAAGTGCTAATGACTCCATTCCTTTTTGTGGTTGTAGGGGCTGTTGATTGGAGTACACTAAAACAAACTTGACCTCTCTAGGACATTCAGAAGCCAAGTTATAAGCCCACAAAGGTGTAACTGGACAACTTCTTTAAAGTGACACCAGGCCCGGTGACCTTTGGGACATGGTTTTACCCCCTATAAGAATGTGCGATCATCTTGAAACATTCAGATCACTTACAACTCAATAGATTCTACCTTCTTGTAGAGTTTCAGCCTGATTGGACCTTGTTTTCACACAAATGGACCCAGAATGATGTGAAATTGTGCTTCGTGCAACATAATTCTGGGTGCCATTTACAAACCATAAGTGCCAATGACTCCATTCCTTTTTGTGGTTGTAGGGGCTGTTGATTGGAGTACATTAAAACAAACCTGATCTCTCTAGGACATTCAGAAGTCAAGTTATAAGCCCACAAATGTGTAACTGGACTACTACTTTAAATTGACACCAGATCCGGTGACCGTTGGGACATGGTTTGACCCCCTTAGGAAAGTGCTATCATCATGAAACATTCAGATCACTTACAACTCAATAGATTCTACCTTCCTGTAACGTTTCAGCCTGATTGGACCTTGTTTTCACACAAATGAACCCAGAATGATGTGAAATTGTGCTTCGTGCAACATAATTCTGGGTGCCATTTACAAACCTTAAGTGCTAATGACTCCATTCCTTTTTGTGGTTGTAGGGGCTGTTGATTGGAGTACACTAAAACAAACCTGATCTCTCTAGGACATTCAGAAGCCAAGTTATAAGCCCACAAATGTGTAACTGGACTACTTCTTTAAATTGACACCAGATCCGGTGACCTTTGGGACATGGTTTGACCCCCTTAGGAAAGTGCTATCATCATGAAACGTTCAGATCACTTACAACTCAATAGATTCTACCTTCCTGTAACGTTTCAGCCTGATTGGACCTTGTTTTCACACAAATGAACCCAGAATGATGTGAAATTGTGCTTCGTGCAACATAATTCTGGGTGCCATTTACAAACCATAAGTGCTAATGACTCCATTCCTTTTTGTGGTTTTAGGGGCTGTTGATTGGACTACACTAAAACAAACTAACCTCTCTAGGACATTCAGAAGCCAAGTTATAAGCCCAAAAGGTGTAACAGGACTACTACTTTAAAGTGACACCAGGCCCGGTGACCTTTGGGACATGGTTTTACCCCCTATAGGAATGTGCGATCATCTTGAAATGTTCAGATCACTTACAACTCAATAGATTCTACCTTCTTGTAGCGTTTCAGCCTGATTGGACCTTGTTTTCACACAAATGGACCCAGAATGATGTGAAATTGTGCTTCGTGCAACATAATTCTGGGTGCCATTTACAAACCATAAGTGCTAATGACTCCATTCCTTTTTGTGGTTGTAGGGGCTGTTGATTGGAGTACAGTAAAACAAACCTGATCTCTCTAGGACATTCAGAAGCCAAGTTATAAGCCCACAAATGTGTAACTGGACTACTTCTTTAAATTGACACCAGATCCGGTGACTTTTGGGACATGGTTTGACCCCCTTAGGAAAGTGCTATCATCATGAAACGTTCAGATCACTTGCAACTCAATAGATTCTACCTTCCTGTAACGTTTCAGCCTGATTGGACCTTGTTTTCACACAAATGAACCCAGAATGATGTGAAATTGTGCTTCGTGCAACATAATTCTGGGTGCCATTTACAAACAATAAGTGCTAATATCTCCATTCCTTTTTGTGGTTGTAGGGGCTGTTGATTGGAGTACATTAAAACAAACCTGATCTCTCTAGGACGTTCAGAAGCCTAGTTATAAGCCCACAAATGTGTAACTGGACTACTTCTTTAAATTGACACCAGATCCGGTGACCTTTGGGACATGGTTTGATCCCCTTAGGAAAGCGCTATCATCATGAAACATTCAGATCACTTACAACTAAATAGATTCTACCTTCCTGTAACGTTTCAGCCTGATTGGACCTTGTTTTCAAACAAATGAACCCAGAATGATGTGAAATTGTGCTTCGTGCAAAATAATTCTGGGTGCCATTTACAAACCATAAATGCTAATGACTCCATTCCTTTTTGTGGTTGTAGGGGCTGTTGATTGGAGTACATTAAAACAAACCTGATCTCTCTAGGACATTCAGAAGCCAAGTTATAAGCCCACGAATGTGTAACTGGACTACTTCTTTAAAGTGACACCAGGCCCGGTGACCTTTGGGACATGGTTTGACCCCCTTAGCAAAGTGCTATCATCATGAAACGTTCAGATCACTTACAACTAAATAGATTCTACCTTCCTGTAACGTTTCAGCCTGATTGGACCTTGTTTTCACACAAATGAACCCAGAATGATGTGAAATTGTGCTTCGTGCAACATAATTCTGGGTGCCATTTACAAACCATAAATGCTAATGACTTCATTCCTTTTAGTGGTAATGGGGCTGCTAATTGGAGTACTCTAAAACAAACCTGACCTCTCTAGGATATTCAGAAGCCAAGTTATAAGCCCACAAAGGTGTAACTGGACTACTTCTTTAAAGTGACACCAGGCCCGGTGACCTTTGGGACATGGTTTTACCCCCTATAGGAATGTGCGATCATCTTGAAACGTTCAGATCACTTACAACTCAATAGATTCTACCTTCTTGTAGCGTTTCAGCCTGATTGGACCTTGTTTTCACACAAATGGACCCAGAATGATGTGAAATTGTGCTTCGTGCAACATAATTCTGGGTGCCATTTACAAACCATAAGTGCTAATGACTCCATTCCTTTTTGTGGTTGTAGGGGCTGTTGATTGGAGTACACTAAAACAAACCTGATCTCTCTAGGACATTCAGAAGCTAAGTTATAAGCCCACAAATGTGTAACTGGACTACTTCTTTAAATTGACACCAGATCCGGTGATCTTTAGGACATCGTTTGACCCCCTTAGGAAAGTGCTATCATCATGAAACGTTCAGATCACTTACAACTCAGTAGATTCTACCTTCCTGTAACGTTTCAGCCTGATTGGACCTTGTTTTCACACAAATGAACCCAGAATGATGTGAAATTGTGCTTCGTGCAACATAATTCTGGGTGCCATTTACAAACCTTAAGTGCTAATGACTCCATTCCTTTTTGTGGTTGTAGGGGCTGTTGATTGGAGTACACTAAAACAAACCTGATCTCTCTAGGACATTCAGAAGCCAAGTTATAAGCCCACAAATGTGTAACTGGACTACTTCTTTAAATTGACACCAGATCCGGTGACCTTTGGGACATGGTTTGACCCCCTTAGGAAAGTGCTATCATCATGAAACGTTCAGATCACTTACAACTCAATAGATTCTACCTTCCTGTAACGTTTCAGCCTGATTGGACCTTGTTTTCACACAAATGAACCCAGAATGATGTGAAATTGTGCTTCGTGCAACATAATTCTGGGTGCCATTTACAAACCATAAGTGCTAATGACTCCATTCCTTTTTGTGGTTTTAGGGGCTGTTGATTGGACTACACTAAAACAAACTAACCTCTCTAGGACATTCAGAAGCCAAGTTATAAGCCCAAAAGGTGTAACAGGATTACTACTTTAAAGTGACACCAGGCCCGGTGACCTTTGGGACATGGTTTTACCCCCTATAGGAATGTGCGATCATCTTGAAATGTTCAGATCACTTACAACTCAATAGATTCTACCTTCTTGTAGCGTTTCAGCCTGATTGGACTTTGTTTTCACACAAATGGACCCAGAATGATGTGAAATTGTGCTTCGTGCAACATAATTCTGGGTGCCATTTACAAACCATAAGTGCTAATGACTCCATTCCTTTTTGTGGTTGTAGGGGCTGTTGATTGGAGTACAGTAAAACAAACCTGATCTCTCTAGGACATTCAGAAGCCAAGTTATAAGCCCACAAATGTGTAACTGGACTACTTCTTTAAATTGACACCAGATCCGGTGACTTTTGGGACTCGGTTTGACCCCCCTAGGAAAGTGCTATCATCATGAAACGTTCAGATCACTTGCAACTCAATAGATTCTACCTTCCTGTAACGTTTCAGCCTGATTGGACCTTGTTTTCACACAAATGAACCCAGAATGATGTGAAATTGTGCTTCGTGCAACATAATTCTGGGTGCCATTTACAAACCATAAGTGCTAATATCTCCATTCCTTTTTGTGGTTGTAGGGGCTGTTGATTGGAGTACATTAAAACAAACCTGATCTCTCTAGGACGTTCAGAAGCCTAGTTATAAGCCCACAAATGTGTAACTGGACTACTTCTTTAAATTGACACCAGATCCGGTGACCTTTGGGACATGGTTTGATCCCCTTAGGAAAGCGCTATCATCATGAAACATTCAGATCACTTACAACTAAATAGATTCTACCTTCCTGTAACGTTTCAGCCTGATTGGACCTTGTTTTCAAACAAATGAACCCAGAATGATGTGAAATTGTGCTTCGTGCAACATAATTCTGGGTGCCATTTACAAACCATAAATGCTAATGACTCCATTCCTTTTTGTGGTTGTAGGGGCTGTTGATTGGAGTACATTAAAACAAACCTGATCTCTCTAGGACATTCAGAAGCCAAGTTATAAGCCCACGAATGTGTAACTGGACTACTTCTTTAAAGTGACACCAGGCCCGGTGACCTTTGGGACATGGTTTGACCCCCTTAGCAAAGTGCTATCATCATGAAACGTTCAGATCACTTACAACTAAATAGATTCTACCTTCCTGTAACGTTTCAGCCTGATTGGACCTTGTTTTCACACAAATGAACCCAGAATGATGTGAAATTGTGCTTCGTGCAACATAATTCTGGGTGCCATTTACAAACCATAAATGCTAATGACTTCATTCCTTTTAGTGGTAATGGGGCTGCTAATTGGAGTACTCTAAAACAAACCTGACCTCTCTAGGATATTCAGAAGCCAAGTTATAAGCCCACAAAGGTGTAACTGGACTACTTCTTTAAAGTGACACCAGGCCCGGTGACCTTTGGGACATGGTTTTACCCCCTATAGGAATGTGCGATCATCTTGAAACGTTCAGATCACTTACAACTCAATAGATTCTACCTTCTTGTAGCGTTTCAGCCTGATTGGACCTTGTTTTCACACAAATGGACCCAGAATGATGTGAAATTGTGCTTCGTGCAACATAATTCTGGGTGCCATTTACAAACCATAAGTGCTAATGACTCCATTCCTTTTTGTGGTTGTAGGGGCTGTTGATTGGAGTACACTAAAACAAACCTGATCTCTCTAGGACATTCAGAAGCTAAGTTATAAGCCCACAAATGTGTAACTGGACTACTTCTTTAAATTGACACCAGATCCGGTGATCTTTAGGACATCGTTTGACCCCCTTAGGAAAGTGCTATCATCATGAAACGTTCAGATCACTTACAACTCAGTAGATTCTACCTTCCTGTAACGTTTCAGCCTGATTGGACCTTGTTTTCACACAAATGAACCCAGAATGATGTGAAATTGTGCTTCGTGCAACATAATTCTGGGTGCCATTTAAAAACCATAAGTGCTAATGACTCCATTCCTTTTTGTGGTTGTAGGGGCTGTTGATTGGAGTACACTAAAACAACCCTGACCTCTCTAGGACATTCAGAAGCCAAGTTATAAGCCCACAAATGTGTAACTGGACTACTTCTTTAAAGTGACACCAGATCCAGTGACCTTTGGGACATGGTTTGACCCCCTTAGGAAAGTGCGATCATCATGAAACGTTCAGATCACTTACAACTCAATAGATTCTACCTTCCTGTATTGTTTCAGCCTGATTGGACCTTGTTTTCACACAAATGAACCCAGAATGATGTGAAATTGTGCTTCGTGCAACATAATTCTGGGTGCCATTTAAAAACCATAAGTGCTAATGTCTCCATTCCTTATTGTGGTTGTAGGGGCTGTTGATTGGAGTACACTAAAGCAAACCTGATCGCTCTAGGACATTCAGAAGCCAAGTTATAAGCACACAAATGTGTAACTGGACTACTTCTTTAAATTGACACCAGATCCGGTGACCTTTGGGACATGGTTTGACCCCCTTAGGAAAGTGCTATCATCATGAAACGTTCAGATCACTTACAACTCAATAGATTCTACCTTCCTATAACGTTTCAGCCGGATTGGACCTTGTTTTCACACAAATGAACCCAGAATGATGTGAAATTGTGCTTCGTGCAACATAATTCTGGGTGCCATTTACAAACCATAAATGCTAATGACTCCATTCCTTTTTGTGGTTGTAGGGGCTGTTGATTGGAGTACATTAAAACAAACCTGATCTCTCTAGGACATTAAGAAGCCAAGTTATAAGTCCACAAATGTGTAACTGGACTACTACTTTAAATTGACACCAGATCCGGTGACCTTTGGGACATGGTTTGACCCCCTTAGGAAAGTGCTATCATCATGAAACGTTCAGATCACTTACAACTCAATAGATTCTACCTTCCTGTAACGTTTCAGCCTGATTGGACCTTGTTTTCACACACATGGACCCAGAATGATGTGAAATTGTGCTTCGTGCAACATAATTCTGGGTGCCATTTACAAACCATAAGTGCTAATGACTCCATTCCTTTTTGTGGTTGTAGGGGCTGTTGATTGGAGTACACTAAAACAAACCTGACCTCTCTAGGACATTCAGAAGCCAAGTTATAAGCCCACAAAGGTGTAACTGGACTACTTCTTTAAAGTGACACCAGGCCCGGTGACCTTTGGGACATGGTTTGACCCCCTATGGGAATGTGAGATCATCATGAAACGTTCAGATCACTTACAACTCAATAGATTTTACCTTCTTGTAACGTTTCAGCCTGATTGGACCTTGTTTTCACACAAATGGACCCAGAATGATGTGAAATTGTGCTTCGTGCAACATAATTCTGGATGCCATTTACAAACCATAAGTGCTAATGACTCCATTCCTTTTGTGGTTGTAGGGGCTGTTGATTGGAGTACACTAAAACAAACTTGATCTCTCTAGGACATTCAGAAGCCAAGTTATAAGCCCACAAATGTGTAACTGGACTACTTCTTTAAATTGACACCAGATCCGGTGACCTTTGGGACATGGTTTGATCCCCTTAGGAAAGCGCTATCATCATGAAACGTTCAGATCACTTACAACTCAATAGATTCTACCTTCTTGTAACGTTGCAGCCTGATTGGACCTTGTTTTCACACAAATGAACCCAGAATGATGTGAAATTGTGCTTCGTGCAACATAATTCTGCGTGCCATTTACAAACCATAAGTGCTAATGACTCCATTCCTTTTTGTGGTTGTAGGGGCTGTTGATTGGAGTATACTAAAACAAACCTGATCTCTCTAGGACATTCAGAAGCCAAGTTATAAGCCCACAAAGGTGTAACTGGACTACTTCTTTAAAGTGACACTTGGCCCGGTGACCTTTGGGACATGGTTTGACCCCCTATAGGAATGTGCGATCATCTTGAAACGTTCAGATCACTTACAACTCAATAGATTCTACCTTCTTGTAGCGTTTCAGCCAGACTGGACCTTGTTTTCACACAAATTGACCCAGAATGATGTGAAATTGTGCTTCGTGCAACATAATTCTGGGTGCCATTTACAAACCATAAATGCTAATGACTCCATTCCTTTTTGTGGTTGTAGGGGCTGTTGATTGGAGTACATTAAAACAAACCTGATCTCTCTAGGACATTCAGAAGCCAAGTTATAAGTCCACAAATGTGTAACTGGACTACTACTTTAAATTGACACCAGATCCGGTGACCTTTGGGACATGGTTTGACCCCCTTAGGAAAGTGCTATCATCATGAAACGTTCAGATCACTTACAACTCAATAGATTCTACCTTCCTGTAACGTTTCAGCCTGATTGGACCTTGTTTTCACACACATGGACCCAGAATGATGTGAAATTGTGCTTCGTGCAACATAATTCTGGGTGCCATTTACAAACCATAAGTGCTAATGACTCCATTCCTTTTTGTGGTTGTAGGGGCTGTTGATTGGAGTACACTAAAACAAACCTGACCTCTCTAGGACATTCAGAAGCCAAGTTATAAGCCCACAAAGGTGTAACTGGACTACTTCTTTAAAGTGACACCAGGCCCGGTGACCTTTGGGACATGGTTTGACCCCCTATGGGAATGTGAGATCATCATGAAACGTTCAGATCACTTACAACTCAATAGATTTTACCTTCTTGTAACGTTTCAGCCTGATTGGACCTTGTTTTCACACAAATGGACCCAGAATGATGTGAAATTGTGCTTCGTGCAACATAATTCTGGATGCCATTTACAAACCATAAGTGCTAATGACTCCATTCCTTTTGTGGTTGTAGGGGCTGTTGATTGGAGTACACTAAAACAAACTTGATCTCTCTAGGACATTCAGAAGCCAAGTTATAAGCCCACAAATGTGTAACTGGACTACTTCTTTAAATTGACACCAGATCCGGTGACCTTTGGGACATGGTTTGATCCCCTTAGGAAAGCGCTATCATCATGAAACGTTCAGATCACTTACAACTCAATAGATTCTACCTTCTTGTAACGTTGCAGCCTGATTGGACCTTGTTTTCACACAAATGAACCCAGAATGATGTGAAATTGTGCTTCGTGCAACATAATTCTGGGTGCCATTTAAAAACCATAAGTGCTAATGACTCCATTCCTTTTTGTGGTTGTAGGGGCTGTTGATTGGAGTATACTAAAACAAACCTGATCTCTCTAGGACATTCAGAAGCCAAGTTATAAGCCCACAAAGGTGTAACTGGACTACTTCTTTAAAGTGACACTTGGCCCGGTGACCTTTGGGACATGGTTTGACCCCCTATAGGAATGTGCGATCATCTTGAAACGTTCAGATCACTTACAACTCAATAGATTCTACCTTCTTGTAGCGTTTCAGCCGGATTGGACCTTGTTTTCACACAAATTGACCCAGAATGATGTGAAATTGTGCTTCGTGCAACATAATTCTGGGTGCCATTTACAAACCATAAATGCTAATGACTTCATTCCTTTTAGTGGTAATGGGGGCTGCTAATTGGAGTACTCTAAAACAAACCTGACCTCTCTAGGATATTCAGAAGCCAAGTTATAAGCCCACAAAGGTGTAACTGGACTACTTCTTTAAAGTGACACCAGGCCCGGTGACCTTTGGGACATGGTTTGACCCCCTTAGGAAAGTGCTATCATCATGAAACGTTCAGATCACATACAATTCAATAGATTCTACCTTCCTGTAACGTTTCAGCCTGATTGTACCTTGTTTTCACACAAATGAACCCAGAATGATGTGAAATTGTGCTTCGTGCAACATAATTCTGGGTGCTATTTAAAAACCATAAGTGCTAATGACTCCATTCCTTATTGTGGTTGTAGGGGCTGTTGATTGGAGTATACTAAAACAAACCTGATCCCTCTAGGACATTCAGAAGCCAAGTTATAAGCCCACAAATGTGTAACTGGACTACTTCTTTAAATTGACACCAGATCCGGTGACCTTTGGGACATGGTTTGACCCCCTTAGGAAAGTGCTAGCATCATGAAACGTTCAGATCACTTACAACTCAATAGATTCTACCTTCCTGTAACGTTTCAGCCTGATTGGACCTTGTTTTCAGACAAATGGACCCAAATAATGTGAAATTGTGCTTCGTGCAACATAATTCTGAGGGCCATTTACAAACCATAAGTGCTAATTACTCCATTCCTTTTTGTGGTTGTAGGGGCTGTTGATTGGAGTACACTAAAACAAACCTGACCTCTCTAGGACATTCAGAAGCCAAGTTATAAGCCCACAAAGGTGTAACTGGACTACTTCTTTAAAGTGACACCAGGCCCGGTGACCTTTGGGACATGGTTTTACCCCCTATAGGAATGTGCGATCATCTTGAAACGTTCAGATCACTTACAACTCAATAGATTCTACCTTCTTGTAGCGTTTCAGCCTGATTGGACCTTGTTTTCACACAAATGGACCCAGAATGATGTGAAATTGTGCTTCGTGCAACATAATTCTGGGTGCCATTTACAAACCATAAGTGCTAATGACTCCATTCCTTTTTGTGGTTGTAGGGGCTGTTGATTGGAGTACACTAAAGCAAACCTGATCGCTCTAGGACATTCAGAAGCCAAGTTATAAGCCCACAAATGTGTAACTGGACTACTTCTTTAAATTGACACCAGATCCGGTGACCTTTGGGACATGGTTTGACCCCCTTAGGAAAGTGCTATCATCATGAAACGTTCAGATCACTTACAACTCAATAGATTCTACCTTCCTGTAACGTTTCAGCCGGATTGGACCTTGTTTTCACACAAATGAACCCAGAATGATGTGAAATTGTGCTTCGTGCAACATAATTCTGGGTGCCATTTACAAACCATAAATGCTAATGACTCCATTCCTTTTTGTGGTTGTAGGGGCTGTTGACTGGAGTACATTAAAACAAACCTGATCTCTCTAGGACATTCAGAAGCCAAGTTATAAGTCCACAAATGTGTAACTGGACTACTACTTTAAATTGACACCAGATCCGGTGACCTTTGGGACATGGTTTGACCCCCTTAGGAAAGTGCTATCATCATGAAATGGTCAGATCACTTACAACTCAATAGATTCTACCTTCCTGTAACGTTTAAGCCTGATTGGACCTTGTTTTCACACAAATGGACCCAGAATGATGTGAAATTGTGCTTCATGCAACATAATTCTGGGTGCCATTTACAAACCATAAGTGCTAATGACTCCATTCCTTTTTGTGGTTGTAGGGGCTGTTGATTGGAGTACACTAAACCAAACCTGACCTCTCTAGGACATTCAGAAGCCAAGTTATAAGCCCACAAAGGTGTAACTGGACTACTTCTTTAAAGTGACACCAGGCCCGGTGACCTTTGGGACATGGTTTGACCCCCTATGGGAATGTGAGATCATCATGAAACGTTCAGATCACTTACAACTCAATAGATTCTACCTTCTTGTAACGTTTCAGCCTGATTGGACCTTGTTTTCACACAAATGGACCCAGAATGATGTGAAATTGTGCTTCGTGCAACATAATTCTGGGTGCCATTTACAAACCATAAGTGCTAATGACTCCATTCCTTTTGTGGTTGTAGGGGCTGTTGATTGGAGTACACTAAAACAAACTTGATCTCTCTAGGACATTCAGAAGCCAAGTTATAAGCCCACAAATGTGTAACTGGACTACTTCTTTAGACACCAGATCCGGTGACCTTTGGGACATGGTTTGACCCCCTTAGGGAAGTGCTATCATCATGAAACGTTCAGATCACTTACAACTTAATAGATTCTACCTTCCTGTAATGTTTCAGCCTGATTGGACCTTGTTTTCACACAAATGGACCCAGAATGATGTGAAATTGTGCTTTGTGCAACATAATTCTGGGTGCCATTTACAAACCATAAGTGCTAATGACTCCATTCCTTTTTGTGGTTGTAGGGGCTTTTGATTGGAGTACACTAAAACAAACCTGATCTCTCTAGGACATTCAGAAGCCAAGTTATAAGCCCACAAATGTGTAACTGGACTACTTCTTTAAATTGACACTAGATCCGGTGACATTTGGGACATGGTTTGACCCCCTTAGGAAAGTGCTATCATCATGAAACGTTCAGATCACTTACAACTCAATAGATTCTACCTTCCTGTAACGGTTCAGCCTGATTGGACCTTGTTTTCACACAAATGAACCCAGAATGATGTGAAATTGTGCTTCGTGCAACGTAATTCTGGGTGCCATTTACAAACCATAAGTGCTAATGACTCCATTCCTTTTTGTGGTTGTAGGGGCTTTTGATTAGAGTACACTAAAACAAACCTAACCTCTCTAGGACATTCAGAAGCCAAGTTATAAGCCCACAAAGGTGTAACTGGACTACTTCTTTAAAGTGACACCAGGCCCGGTGACATTTGGGACATGGTTTGACCCCCTATAGGCATGTGCGATCATCTTGAAACGTTCAGATCACTTACAACTCAATAGATTCTACCTTCCTGTATTGTTTCAGCCTGATTGGACCTTGTTTTTACACAAATGAACCCAGAATGATGTGAAATTGTGCTTCGTGCAACATAATTCTGGGTGCCATTTAAAAACCATAAGTGCTAATGTCTCCATTCCTTTTTGTGGTTGTAGGGGCTGTTGATTGGAGTACACTAAAAAAACCTGATCGCTCTAGGACATTCAGAAGCCAAGGTTTAAGCCCACAAATGTGTAACTGGACTACTACTTTAAATTGACACCAGATCCGGTGACCTTTGGGACATGGTTTGACCCCCTATAGGAATGTGCGATCATCATGAAACGTTCAGATCACTTACAACGCAATAGATTCTACCTTCCTGTAACGTTTCAGCCTGATTGGACCTTGTTTTCACACAAATGAACCCAGAATGATGTGAAATTGTGCTTCGTGCAACATAATTCTGGGTGCCATTTAAAAACCATAAGTCTAATGACTCCATTCCTTTTTGTGGTTGTAGGGGCTGTTGATTGGAGTATACTAAAACAAACCTGATCTCTCTAGGACATTCAGAAGCCAAGTTATAAGCCCACAAATTTGTAACTGGACTACTTCTTTAGACACCAGATCCGGTGACCTTTGGGACATGGTTTGACCCCCTTAGGGAAGTGCTATCATCATGAAACGTTCAGATCACTTACAACTTAATAGATTCTACCTTCCTGTAATGATTCAGCCTGATTGGACCTTGTTTTAACACAAATGGACCCAGAATGATGTGAAATTGTGCTTCGTGCAAAATAATTCTGGGTGATATTTACAAACCATAAGTGCTAATGACTCCATTCCTTTTTGTGGTTGTAGGGGCTGTTGATTGGAGTACACTAAAACAAACCTGACCTCTCTAGGACATTCAGAAGCCAAGTTATAAGCCCACAAATGTGTAACTGGACTACTTCTTTAAATTGACACCAGATCCGGTGACCTTTGGGACATGGTTTGACCCCCTTAGGAAAGGGCTATCATCATGAAACGTTCAGATCACTTACAACTCTATAGATTCTACCTTCCTGTAACGTTTCAGCCTGATTGGACCTTGTTTTCACACAAATGAACCCAGAATGATGTGAAATTGCGCTTCGTGCAACATAATTCTGGGTGCCATTTACAAACCATAAGTGCTAATGACTCCATTCCTTTTTGTGGTTGTAGGGGCTGTTGATTGGAGTACACTAAAACAAACCTGACCTCTCTAGGACATTCAGAAGCCAAGTTATGAGCCCACAAAGGTGTAACTGGACTACTTTAAAGTGACACCAGGCCCGGTGACCTTTGGGACATGGTTTGACCCCCTAGAGGAATGTGCGATCATCATGAAACGTTCAGATCACTTACAACTCAATAGATTCTACCTTCTTGTAACGTTTCAGCCTGATTGGACCTCGTTTTCACACAAATGGACCCAGAATGATGTGAAATTGTGCTTCGTGCAACATAATTCTGGGTGCCATTTACAAACCATAAGTGCTAATGACTCCATTCTTTTTTGTGGTTGTAGGGGCTGTTGATTGGAGTACACTAAAACAAACCTGATATCTCTAGGACATTCAGAAGCCAAGTTATAAGCCCACAAATGTGTAACTGGACTACTTCTTTAAATTGACACCAGATCCGGTGACCTTTGGGACATGGTTTGACCCCCTTAGGAAAGTGCTATCATCATGAAACGTTCAGATCACTTACAACTCAATAGATTCTACCTTCCTGTAACGTTTCAGCCTGATTGGACCTTGTTTTCACACAAATGAACCCAGAATGATGTGAAATTGTGCTTCGTGCAACATAATTCTGGGTGCCATTTAAAAACCATAAGTGCTAATGACTCCGTTCCTTTTAGAGGTAATGGGGGCTGCTAATTGGAGTGCTCTAAAACAAACCTGACCTCTCTAGGATATTCAGAAGCCAAGTTATAAGCCCACAAAGGTGTAACTGGACTACTTCTTTAAAGTGACACCAGGCCCGGTGACCTTTGGGACATGGTTTGACCCCCTATAGGAATGTGCGATCATCATGAAACATTCTGATCACTTACAACTCAATAGATTCTACCTTCTTGTAACGTTTCAGCCTGATTGGACCTTGTTTTCACACAAATGGACCCAGAATGATGTGAAATTGTGCTTCGTGCAACATAATTCTGGGTGCCATTTACAAACCATAAGTGCTAATGACTCCATTCCTTTTTGTGGTTGTAGGGGCTGTTGGTTGGAGTACATTAAAACAAACCTGATCTCTCTCGGACATTCAGAAGCCAAGTTATAAGCCCACAAATGTGTAACTGGAATACTTCTTTAAATTGACACCAGATCCGGTGACCTTTGGGACATGGTTTGACCCCCTTAGGAAAGTGCTATCATCATGAAACGTTCAGATCACTTACAACTCAATAGATTCTACCTTCCTGTAACGTTTCAGCCTGATTGGACCTTGTTTTCACACAAATGGACCCAGAATGATGTGAAATTGTGCTTCATGCAACATAATTCTGGGTGTCATTTAAAAACCATAAGTGCTAATGACTCCATTCCTTTTAGTGGTAATGGGGGCTGCTAATTGGAGTACTCTAAAACAAACCTGACCTCTCTAGGATATTCAGAAGCCAAGTTATAAGCCCACAAAGGTGTAACTGGACTACTTCTTTAAAGTGACACCAGGCCCGGTGACCTTTGGGACATGGTTTGACCCCAATCGGAATGTGCGATCATCATGAAACGTTCAGATCACTTACAACTCAATAGATTCTACCTTCTTGTAACGTTTCAGCCTGATTGGACCTTGTTTTCACACAAATGGACCCAGAATGATGGGAAATTGTGCTTCGTGCAACATAATTCTGGGTGCCAATTAAAAACCATAAGTGCTAATGACTCCATTCCTTTTTGAGGTTGTAGGGGCTGTTGATTGGAGTACACTAAAACAAACCTGATCTCTCTAGGACATTCAGAAACCAAGTTATAAGCCCTCAAAGGTGTAATTGGACTACTTCTTTAAAGTGACACCAGGCCCGGTGACCTTTGGGACATGGTTTGACCCCCTATAGGAATGTGCGATCATCATGAAACGTTCAGATCACTTACAATTCAATAGATTCTACCGTCTTGTAACGTTTCAGCCTGATTGGACCTTGTTTTCACACAAATGGACCGAGAAAGATGTGAAATTGTGCTTCGTGCAACATAATTCTGGGTGCCATTTACAAACCATAAGTGCTAATGACTCCATTACATTTTGTGGTTGTAGGGGCTGTTGATTGGAGTACATTAAAACAAACCTGATCTCTCTAGGACATTCAAAAGCCAAGTTATAAGCCCACAAATGTGTAACTGGACTACTTCTTTAAATTGACACCAGATCCGGTGACCTTTGGGACATGGTTTGACCCCCTTAGGAAAGTGCTATCATCATGAAACGTTCAGATCACTTACAATTCAATAGATTCTACCTTCCTGTAACATTTCAGCCTGATTGTCTCTTGTTTTCACACAAATGAACCCAGAATGATGTGAAATTGTGCTTCGTGCAACATAATTCTGGGTGCCATTTAAAAACCATAAGTGCTAATGACTCCATTCCATTTTGTGGTTGTAGGGGCTGTTGATTGGAGTACATTAAAACAAACCTGATCTCTCTAGGACATTCAGAAGCCAAGTTATAAGCCTACAAATGTGTAACTGGACTACTTCTTTAAATTGACACCAGATCCGGTGACCTTTGGGACATGGTTTGACCCCCTTAGGAAAGTGCGATCATCTTGAAACGTTCAGATCACTTACAACTCAATAGATTCTACCCTCTTGTAAAGTTTCAGCCTGATTGGACCTTGTTTTCACACAAATGGACCCAGAATGATGTGAAATTGTGCTTCATGCAACATAATTCTGGGTGCCATTTAAAAACCATAAGTGCTAATGACTCCATTCCTTTTTGTGGTTGTAGGGGCTGTTGATTGGAGTACATTAAAACAAACCTGATCTCTCTAGGACATTCAGAAGCCAAGTTATAAGCCCACAAATGTGTAACTGGACTACTTCTTTAAATTGACACCAGATCCGGTGACCTTTGGGACATGGTTTGACCCCCTTAGGAAAGTGCGATCATCTTGAAACGTTCAGATCACTTACAACGCAATAGATTCTACCTTCTTGTAACGTTTCAGCCTGATTGGACCTTGTTTTCACACAAATGAACCCAGAATGATGTGAAATTGTGCTTCATGCAACATAATTCTGGGTGCCATTTAAAAACCATAAGTGCTAATGACCACATTCCTTTTTGTGGTTGTAGGGGCTGTTGATTGGAGTACATTAAAACAAACCTGATCTCTCTAGGACATTCAGAAGCCAAGTTATAAGCCACAAATGTATAACTGGACTACTTCTTTAAATTGACCCCAGATCCGGTGACCTTTGGGACATGGTTTGATCCCCTTAGGAAAGTTCTATCATCATGAAACGTTCAGATCCCTTACAACTCAATATATTCTACCTTCCTGTAACGTTTCAGCCTGATTGGACCTTGTTTTCACACAAATGAACCCAGAATGATGTGAAATTGTGCTTCGTGCCACATAATTCTGGGTGCCATTTAAATACCATAAGTGCTAATGACTCCATTCCTTTTTGTGGTTATAGGAGCTGTTGATTGGAGTATACTAAAACAAACCTGATCTCTCTAGGACATTCAGAAGCCAAGCTACAAGCCCACAAATGTGTAACTGGACTACTTCTTTAAATTGACACCAGATCCGGTGACCTTTGGGACATGGTTTGACACCCTTAGGAAAGTGAAATCATTTTGAAACGTTCAGATCACTTACAACTCAATAGATTCTACCTTCCTGTAACGTTTCAGCCTGATTGGACCTTGTTTTCACACAAATGAACCCAGAATGATGTGAAATTGTGCTTCGTGCAACATAATTCTGGGTGCCATTTAAAAACCATAAGTGCTAATGATTCCATTCCTTTTTGAGGTTGTAGGGGCTGTTGATTGGAGTACACTAAAACAAACCTGATCTCTCTAGAACATTCAGAAGCCAAGTTATAAGCCCTCAAAGGTGTAATTGGACTACTTCTTTAAAGTGACACCAGGCCCGGTGACCGTTGGGACATGGTTTGACCCCCTATAGGAATGTGCGATCATCTTGAAACGTTCAGATCACTTACAACTCAATAGATTCTACCTTCTTGGAACGTTTCAGCCTAATTGGACCTTGTTTTCACACAAATGGACCCAGAATGATGTGAAATTGTGCTTCGTGCAACATAATTCTGGGTGCCATTTACAAACCATAAGTGCTAATGACTCCATTCCTTTTTGTGGTTGTAGGGCCTGTTGATTGGAGTACACTAAAACAAACCTGATCTCTCTAGGACATTCAGAAGCCAAGTTATAAGCCCACAAATGTGTAACTGGACTACTTCTTTAAAGTGACACCAGTTCCGGTGACCTTTGGGACATGGTTTTACCCCCTATAGGAATGTGCGATCATCATGAAACGTTCAGATCACTTACAACTCAATAGATTCTACCTTCCTGTAACGTTTCAGCCTGATTGGACCTTGTTTTCACACAAATGAACCCAGAATGATGTGAAATTGTGCTTCATGCAACATAATTCTGGGTGCCATTTAAAAACCATAAGTGCTAATGACTCCATTCCTTTTTGTGGTTGTAGGGGCTGTTGATTGGAGTACACTAAAACAAACCTGATCTCTCTAGGACATTCAGAAGCCAAGTTATAAGCCCACAAATGTGTAACTGGACTACTTTAAATTGACACCAGATCCGGTGACCTTTGGGACATGGTTTGACCCCCTTAGGAAAGTGCTATCATCATGAAACGTTCAGATCACTTACAACTCAATAGATTCTACCTTCCTGTAACGTTTCAGCCTGATTGGACCTTGTTTTCACACAAATGAACCCAGAATGATGTGAAATTGTGCTTCGTGCAACATAATTCTGGGTGCCATTTAAAAACCATAAGTGCTAATGACTCCATTCCTTTTTGTGGTAATGGGGGCTGCTAATTGGAGTGCTTTAAAACAAACCTGACCTCTCTAGGATATTCAGAAGCCAAGTTATAAGCCCACAAAGGTGTAACTGGACTACTTCTTTAAATTGACACCAGATCCGGTGATCTTTGGGACATGGTTTGACCCCCTATAGGAATGTGCGATCATCATGAAACGTTCTGATCACTTACAACTCAATAGATTCTACCTTCTTGTAACGTTTAAGCCTGATTGGACCTTGTTTTCACACAAATGGACCCAGAATGATGTGAAATTGTGCTTCGTGCAACATAATTCTGGGTGCCATTTACAAACCATAAGTGCTAATGACTCCATTCCTTTTTGTGGTTGTAGGGGCTGTTGGTTGGAGTACATTAAAACAAACCTAATCTCTCTCGGACATTCAGAAGCCAAGTTATAAGCCCACAAATGTGTAACTGGACTACTTCTTTAAATTGACACCAGATCCGGTGACCTTTGGGACATGGTTTGACCCCCTTAGGAAAGTGCTATCATCATGAAATGTTCAGATCACTTACAACTCAATAGATTCTACCTTCCTGTAACATTTCAGCCTAATTGGACCTTGTTTTCACACAAATGAACCCAGAATGATGTGAAATTGTGCTTCGTGCAACATAATTCTGGGTGCCATTTAAAAACCATAAGTGCTAATGACTCCATTCCTTTTAGCGGTAATGGGGGCTGTTAAATGGAGTACTCTAAAACAAACCTGACCTCTCTAGGATATTCAGAAGCCAAGTTATAAGCCCACAAAGGTGTAACTGGACTACTTCTTTAAAGTGACACCAGGCCCGGTGACCTTTGGGACATGGTTTGACCCCCTATAGGAATGTGCGATCATCATGAAACGTTCAGATCACTTACAACTCAATAGATTCTACCTTCTTGTAACGTTTCAGCCTGATTGGACCTTGTTTTCACACAAATGGACCCAGAATGATGTGAAATTGTGCTTCGTGCAACATAATTCTGGGTGCCATTTAAAAATCATAAGTGCTAATGACTCCATTCCTTTTAATGGTAATGGGGGCTGTTAATTGGAGTACTCTAAAACAAACCTGACCTCTCTAGGATATTCAGAAGCCCAGTTATAAGCCCACAAAGGTGTAACTGGACTACTTCTTTAAAGTGACACCAGGCCCGGTGACCTTTGGGACATGGTTTGACCCCCTATAGGAATGTGCGATCATCATGAAACGTTCAGATCACTTACAACTCAATAGATTCTACCTTCTTGTAACATTTCAGCCTGATTGGACCTTGTTTTCACACAAATGGACCCAGAATGATGTGAAATTGTGCTTTGTGCAACATAATTCTGGGTGCCATTTAAAAACCATAAGTGCTAATGATTCCATTCCTTTTTGAGGTTGTAGGGGCTGTTGATTGGAGTACACTAAAACAAACCTGATCTCTCTAGGACATTCAGAAGCCAAGTTATAAGCCCTCAAAGGTGTAATTGGACTACTTCTTTAAAGTGACACCAGGCCTGGTGACCTTTGGGACATGGTTTGACCCCCTATAGGAATGTGCGATCATCATGAAACGTTCAGATCACTTATAACTCAATAGATTCTACCTTCTTGTAACGTTTCAGCCTGATTGGACCTTGTTTTCACACAAATGGACCCAGAATGATGTGAAATTGTGCTTCGTGCAACATAATTCTGGGTGCCATTTACAAACCATAAGTGCTAATGACTCCATTCCTTTTTGTGGTTGTAGGGCCTGTTGATTGGAGTACACTAAAACAAACCTGATCTCTCTAGGACATTCAGAAGCCAAGTTATAAGCCCACAAATGTGTAACTGGACTACTTCTTTAAAGTGACGTAGAAGTTTGTTCACTTGCTTCCATGCGCTCATGGAACACAGGACATCGCAACCTCTGTGATACTCAAGTAAAGCGTCACACACCAGCTGCTTGCACGTTGGAAATACAATCGGTAGTAACTTCTTACTCCACTCTATGTTGAACTCGTATAGTACGTATATGGGCGGTTGCGGCGGTTTGCGCATTTTCTATCTACCCTCCGCTACTATGACTCTGTGGTCTGTCTCCTGAGAAGGTGCAGTTGGAACTTGCGAGAGTGCACTATCGACGGTCGGCGTTTCCATTTCGTCAACTGTGCCATTTTCAGCCGCTGGCAAACGGCCGTTGACGGTCGATGCGAGACACCAACATAGCGTTAGACCGCGACCCTCATGCCAGTTTTCTGTAGTACTGGTTGTAGTTTCTGGTGCACACTCGATACGCCATTACGATCACAATTACGTTGATTAATAAATCCAGTGTTGTAGCGACTGCAGCCAGCGCCGTCGCGCAACTCGTGTCGGTGTTATCTCTCGATACCTTCGTTCGTATCCGAGCGTATGCAGAATCTACGGATCTGGTGAAGTTGCTTGTCACTAGCTTGCGCACGTTAGATATGGCACTTTGCGTGAGTCTCACACAACCATTAAGTGGCGACCGTCGCGTCAGTGCAAAGTTTTTCCGATATATCGCTCGCAACATCGTTTGTCATTTGCTGTACACTGCGCACACTGGCCGCGAGGTCGCGGAGAGGGTCTTCGTTACGAGTTGTGTAATATCCGCTGACTTGCCGATTCAATTCTGGTGGTGCTGACCCAAACGAGAACGCTTTTAAGGCGCATGTCGTGGTAACTCTGATAGCGCCGTGGTTGACGAGGACGATCATCTTTAGCAATAGTTCATCTCGAAACGCAACGATGGTGAGGGCGACTAGTTGGCCGGTTCTGCCTTCAGGCCACTCGGTTGCCGCTAGATTGCCCAATGCCACACACGCAGACGAACCCTGTACACACTCAATGACCCGTGTGCGATCGTTGATTTCTGCTAGTACGTTTGCTAGTTCTACGTGCTTCCACGGATCGGGCGTGGGCACGCGCTTGTTTTAGAGGCGTTTTTGCGCAGCCTCTACCCTGCACGACCGCTCTTGGCCGCACTAGCTATATTTATCTTTATTTGTTTCACACACAGACACACACACACACACACACACACATACACACGCACACACACACACACACACACACACACACACACACACACACACACACACACACACACACACACACACACACACACACACACACACACACACACACACACACACACACACACACACACACACAGGCCCTTGCGTGCAAACCCCGGTCAGGCCTGCAGTGTACACATCAGAGACATGATGTTCTTTCACAGAACTGAGGTTATTCATTACTAAATGACTTTTACAGGAATATTGTTATTATACTATTCAACAGGTTGATCATAATGATCTGTATTAAACCCACAACCTAGCACTGAGGACAGAGGGACTTTATTTAAATTAGTACTTAATGGAAACGATACATAATGATACATAAGAGCCATGTCATACATTCAGCCTAGGAATAGTAGCATTGTGCACTATTAAAAATATACACATCAATTGCTCGAATCCCATTGTTGCAAAGTAAAACTCTAATAAAACTCTAGTCTGACATCAACAGAGAAGACTTAGTGTATGTACTACAAATACAGCATTAGGATTTCGAGTGGACCGTGCACCTTGTGAACCATCAGAGGCTTATGACGCAACATATCTTCCAGTTGCTATTAGACAAGTTATAATTCTCAACCATTTTTCGGAACTGGTTTCTTGGGTCCGTGAGTAAATGCCAAATGAGATGATAGTCCTTAAGTAAGTTCCTGGCGATCCCATGTCACGCTCTTGCCCATCAGCCGGTGAACGCTGAGACGGAACTCGATGAGAGCGATGTATTTTTTAAGTGCTCCGAATGTACTTCTAACAAGCGTGCGATTCACTTCGTGAGTAAACCGCAACTGCAGCTGATTCAAACAGTCGAGCCAACTTTCTACATCACAATATGCGTTTTGTAGTTAGTCGAGTTACCTTTTGTGTGGCGCATGCACGGGTCGTTAGCGTCCAGCTCCCAGCTTAGAGAGTCCTGTATTGACACAGACGTCAATACATCTCGATGTCAGGCAACACACAAAGTCTGTCGCATACAGGTGGGTTAACACATGTACGATACCTTTTGTGTGGCGCATGCACGGGTCGTTAGCGTCCAGCTCCCGGCTTATAGAGAGTCCTGTATTGACACAGACGTCAATACATCTCGATGTCATGCAACACACAAAGTCTGTCGCATACAGGTGGGTTAACACACATGTACGATGTGTGCGATGGCGCGCCCGTTTACAATGGGACACGACGATGATCATTGTTAACCAAACTCTTGTTTCTCACGACAGGTGGTAGCTTTGTCTCCTGCACCTGGTCTTCGTGCACAGAGGGTGTTGTAATGTGCTCGTCATAGTCGCGATCGTTGTCACTCGAATCCGTTGTTCTCACGACAGGTGTTAGCGTTGTCTCCTGCATGTTGTCGTCGCGTGCGGCAAGCGTTGTGCTGTGCTCGTTATAATGGTTGTCTTCGTACAAAGGGGGTGTTGAATACTCCTTCGCGAGTAGTCTAGGAGGTGGTGTGATGGGACGTATCTCAGAGGCGTTATGTGAGCGTACCACCATGGCCTGAGCAACTGCGGCTACTGAGAGTACACCCAGTACAGACAGCGAGATCATTTTTTTTCTTGGGTGTTGTACGTGTGGGTACAGCCATTTTAATGGCAGTGAGAGCAAGTCGGCAAATGTATTTATAGGTCACTAGCAGAAACTAAGGTGCGTGGTCAGTGTAATCATAACCACCGTAGCTCTTGTCATAATTTAATATACATAGAAATCAGAAACGGGCATGTCAGGATAGACATCACGAGTGATAATGCGGCCAGTATCTATGTGCGCTTGAGAGCACCTTGTTGTTCTACTGTGGTGCCCACGCCGCCGGGTCTGTAAATGTCATCGACCTTCTTTATATACGCATACGCTAAAGACTGTATATTCTCTATGGATTTGAACACGTCCTTTGTTTCGCGTAACGCTTGAGCTGTCTCGAGCGTGATGTTGTGAGTGTACGCCAGTGTTTCGCGTGCACCGAGGTCCGAAAGGGCGTGCGCTACAACTATTAACCTTGGTTTGGGAGTGTGGCGAAACGCTCGCTCCGCTGTAATGGGCGGATGCAATGTTATCACCTGGTACGTTTCGTTAGTCGGGTCGTAACACACCGGTCAGTCACACGGACCGTCACATTGTATGGGGCACAGTAAGGACAACACACCGCCGACCGTGACTTCGCACTCGACCGCGGTGGTGTTGTCGATTTGCAAAGGATCACATACGCCTCTCCAGTCGCAATGAGGCACATTGTAGTCGACGCGACCGTCGGTCACCATAGCTTTCGTCAGCCAACACACTCGATTGCCCTTCGAAACATCGGCAATCAACGTGAGCGTAGAGGTCGCCGTCGCTTTAATATCCGTGTGTGAGTGCACGCTCGACGTCGATTGAACACCGGTCATGTCAGACCTGATCAGACCTTCCGAACACATGACCATTAGTTGTTGTGCGGCCGAGAGTATCGCGATCATACCGTTGAGATGTGTAGAAAGCGCGTACACGCCAGCCTTCCACGTTTCTAAAGTTTCCAGCAGTCTAGAGGGACTTGTCTTAGCGCTACGGCTGTGCTGAATTTGCGTTGAGTAGACACAACGGCTTCGACCTCGCTTAGGATCTGTGGGCTCATGTACTCGTGGTAGGCCAAGACGTGTATAGTCGAGCGCGGTGACGCCCCGAACACTTGACCCGGTTTTGTTGTGGCGATATGCGTGTCCAGTAACGCGGCAAAGTCCGCGTGTCTAGCGTGTATTGATTTTACAGCTCACTCATACCCCAACAGTACGGTCCGTAGAAGTTCGTTCACTTGTTTCCATGCGCTCGTGGAACACAGGACATCGCAACCTCTGTGATACTCAAGTAAAGCGTCACACAGCAGCTGCTTGCACGTTGGAAATACAATCGGTAGTAACTTCTTACTCCACTCTATGTTGAACTCGGATAGTATGTATATGGGCGGTTGCGGCGGTTTGCACATTTTCTATCCACCCTCCGCTAAAATGACTCTGTGGTCTGTCTCCTGAGATGGTGCGGTTGGAACTTGCGAGAGTGCACTATCGACGGTCGGCGTTTCCATTTCGTCAACTGTGCCATTTTCAGCTGCTGGCAAACGGCCGTCGACGGTCGATGCGAGACACCAACATAACGTTAGACCGCGACCCTCATGCCAGTTTTCTGTAGTACTGGTTGTAGTTTCTCGTGCACACTCGAAACGCCATTACGATCACAATTACGTTGATTAATAAATCCAGTGTTGTAGCGACTGCAGCCAGCGCCGTCGCGCAACTCGTGTCGGTGTTATCTCTTGATACTTTCATTCGTATCCGAGCGTATGCAGAATCTACGGATCTGGTGAAGTTGCTTGTCACAAGCTTGCGCACATTTTATATGGCACTTTGCGCGAGACTCACACAACCTGCAGTGGCGACCGTCGCGTCAGTGCAAAGTTTTTCCGATATATCGCTCGCAACATCGTTTGTCATTTGCTGTACACTGCGCACACTGGCCGCGAGGTCGCGGAGAGGGTTTTCCTTACGAGTTGTGTAATATCCGCTGACTTGCCGATTCAATTCTGGTGGCGCTGACCCAAACGAGAACGCTTTTAAGGCGCATGTCGTGGTAACTCTGGTAGCGCCGTGGTTGACGAGGACGATCATCTTTAGCAATAGTTCATCTCGAAGCGCAACGATGGTGAGGGCGACGGGTTGGCCGGTTCCGCCTTCAGGCCACTCGGTTGCCGCTAGATTGCCCAATGCCACACACGCAGACAAACCCTGTACACACTCAATGACCCGTGTGCGATCGTTGATTTCTGCTAGTACGTTTGCTAGTTCTACGTGCTTCCACGGATCGGGCGTGGGCACGCGCTTGTTTTAGAGGCGTTTTCGTGCAGCCTCTACCCTGCACGACCGCTCGTGGCCACACTAGCTATATTTATCTTTAATTGTTTCACACACACACACACACACACACACACACACACACACACACACACACACACACACACACACACACACACACACACACACACACACACACACACACACACACACACACACACACACACACACACACAGGCCCTTGCGTGCAAACCCCGGTCAGGCCTGCAGTGTACACATCAGAGACATGATGTTCTTTCACAGAACTGAGGTTGTTCATTACTAAATGACTTTTACAGGAATATTGTTATTATACTATTCAACAGGTTGATCATAATGATGTGTATTAAACCCACAACCTAGCACTGAGGACAGAGGGACTTTATTTAAATTAGTACTTAATGGAAACGATACATAATGATACATAAGAGCCATGTCATACATTCAGCCTAGGAATAGTAGCATTGTGCACTATTAAAAATATACACATCAATTGCTCGAATCCCATTGTTGCAAAGTAAAACTCTAATAAAACTCTAGTCTGACATCAACAGAGAAGACTTAGTGTATGTACTACAAATACAGCATTAGGATTTCGAGTGGACCGTGCACCTTGTGAACCATCAGAGGCTTATGATGCAACATATCTTCCAGTTGCTATTAGACAAGTTATAATTCTCGACCATTTTTCGGAACTGGTTTCTTGGGTCCGTGAGTAAATGCCAAATGAGATGATAGTCCTTAAGTAAGTTCCTGGCGATCCCATGTCACGCTCTTGCCCATCAGCCGGTGAACGCTGAGACGGAACTCGATGAGAGCGATGTATTTTTTAAGTGCTCCGAATGTACTTCTAACAAGCGTGCGATTCACTTCGTGAGTAAACCGCAGCTGCAGCTGATTCAAACAGTCGAGCCAACTTTCTACATCACAATATGCGTTTTGTAGTTAGTCGAGTTACCTTTTGTGTGGCGCATGCACGGGTCGTTAGCGTCCAGCTCCCAGCTTATAGAGTCCTGTATTGACACAGACGTCAATACATCTCGATGTCATGCAACACACAAAGTCTGTCGTATACAGGTGGGTTAACACATGTACGATACCTTTTGTGTGGCGCATGCATGGGTCGTTAGCGTCCAGCTCCCGGCTTATAGAGAGTCCTGTATTGACACAGACGTCAATACATCTCGATGTCATGCAACACACAAAGTCTGTCGCATACAGGTGGGTTAACACACATGTACGATGTGTGCGATGGCGCGCCCGTATACAATGGGACACGACGATGATCATTGTTAACCAAATTCTTGTTTCTCACGACAGGTGGTAGCGTTGTCTCCTGCACCTGGTCTTCGTGCACAGAGGGTGTTGTAATGTGCTCGTCATAGTCGCGATCGTTGTCACTCGAATCCGTTGTTCTCACGACAGGTGGTAGAGTTGTCTCCTGCATGTTGTCGTCGCGTGCGGCAAGCGTTGTGCTGTGCTCGTTATAATGGTTGTCTTCGTACAAAGGGGGTGTTGAATACTCCTTCGCGAGTAGTCTAGGAGGTGGTGTGATGGGACGTATCTCAGAGGCGTTATGTGAGCGTATCACCATGGCCTGAGCAACTGCGACTACTGAGAGTACACCCAGTACATACAGCGAGATCATTTTTTTTCTTGGGTGTTGTACGTGTGGGTACAGCCGCTTTAATGGCAGTGAGAGCAAGTGGGTATATGTATTTATAGGTCACTGGCAGAAACTAAGGCACGTGGTCATAGTGTAATCGTAACCACCTAAAGTAGCTCTTGTCATAATTTAATATACATAGAAATCAGAAACGGGCATGTCAGGATAGACATCACGAATGATAATGCGGCCAGTATCTGTGTGCGCTTGAGAGCACCTTGTTGTTCTACTGTGGTGCCCATGCCGCCGGGTCTGTAAATGTCATCGACCTTCTTTATATACGCATACGCTAAAGACCGTATATTCTCTATGTATTTGAACACGTCCTTTGTTTCGCGTAACGCTTGAGCTGTCTCGAGCGTGATGTTGTGAGCGTACACCAGAGTTTCGCGTGCACCGAGGTCCGAAAGGGCGTGCGCTACAACTATTAACCTTGGTTTGGGAGTGTGGCGAAACGCTCGCTCCGCTGTAATGGGCGGATGCAATGTTATCACCTGGTACGTTTCGTTAGTCGGGTCGTAACACACCGGTCCGTGTCACGGACCGTCACATTGTATGGGGCAAAGTAAGGACAACACGCCGCCGACCGTGACTTCGCACTCGACCGCGGTGGTGTTGTCAATTTGCAAAGGATCACATACGCCTCTCCAGTCGCAATGAGGCACATTGTAGTCGACGCGACCGTCGGTCACCATAGCTTTCGTCAGCCAACACACTCGATTGCCCTTCGAAACATCGGCGATCAACGTGAGCGTAGAGGTCGCCGTCGCTTTAATGTACGCCAGGATATCCGTGTGTGAGTGCACGCTCGACGTCGATTGACAACCGGTCATGTCAGACCTGATCAGACCTTCCGAACACATGACCATTAGTTGTTGTGCGGCAGAGAGTATCGCGATCATACCGTTGAGATGTGTAGAAAGCGCGTACACGCCAGCCTTCCACGTTTCCAAAGTTTCCAGCAGTCTAGAGGGACTTGTCTTAGCGCTACGGCTGTGCTGAATTTGCGTTGAGTAGACACAACGGCTTCAACCTCGCTTAGGATCTGTGGGCTCATGTACTCGTGGTAGGCCAAGACGTGTATAGTCGAGCGCGGTGATGCCCCGAACACTTGACCCGGTTTTGTTGTGGCGATATGCGTGTCCAGTAACGCGGCAAAGTCCGCGTGTCTAGCTTGTATTGATTTTACAGCTCGCTCATACCCCAGCAGTACGGTCCGTGGAAGTTCGTTCACTTGTTTGCATGCGCTCGCGGAACACAGGACATCGCAACCTCTGTGATACTCAAGTAAAGCGTCACACACCAGCTGCTTGCACGTTGGAAATACAATCGGTAGTAACTTCTTACTCTACTCTATGTTGAACTCGTATAGTATGTATATGGGCGGTTGCGGCGATTTGCGCATTTTCTATCTACCCTACGCTAATATGACTCTGTGGTCTGTCTCCTGAGATGGTGCGGTTGGAACTTGCGAGAGTGCACTATCGACGGTCGGCGTTTCCATTTCGTCAACTGTGCCATTTTCAGCCGCTGGCAAACGGCCGTCGACGGTCGATGCGAGACACCAACATAACGTTAGACCGTCACCCTCATGCCAGTTTTCTGTAGTACTGGTTGTAGTTTCTGGTGCACACTCGATACGCCATTAAGATCACAATTACGTTGATTAATAAATCCAGTGTTGTAGCGACTGCAGCCAGCGCCGTCGCGCAACTCGTGTCGGTGTTATCTCTCGATACTTTCATTCGTATCCGAGAGTATGCAGAATCTACGGATCTGGTGAAGTTGCTTGTCACTAGCATGCGCACGTTTGATATGGCACTTTGTGCAAGACTCACACAACCTGCAGTGGCGACCGTCGCGTCAGTGCAAAGTTTTTCCGATATATCGCTCGCAACATCGTTTGTCATTTGCTGTACACTGCGCACAATGGCCGCGAGGTCGCGGAGAGGGTTTTCTTTACGAGTTGTGTAATATCCGCTGACTTGCCGATTCAATTCTGGTGGCGCTGACCCAAACGAGAACGCTTTTAAGGCGCATGTCGTGGTAACTCTGGTAGCGCCGTGGTTGACGAGGACGATCGTCTTTAGCAATAGTTCATCTCGAAGCGCAACGATGGTGAGGGCGACGGGTTGGCCGGTTCCGCCTTCAGGCCACTCGGTTGCCGCTAGATTGCCCAATGCCACACACGCAGACGAACCCTGTACACACTCAATGACCCGTGTGCGATCGTTGATTTCTGCTAGTACGTTTGCTAGTTCTACGTGCTTCCACGGATCGGGCGTGGGCACGCGCTTGTTTTAGAGGCGTTTTCGCGCAGCCTCTACCCTGCACGACCGCTCGTGGCCGCACTAGCTATATTTATCTTTATTTGTTTCTCACACACACACACACACACACACACACACACACACACACACACACACACACACACACACACACACACACACACACACACACACACACGCACACACACACACACACACACACACACACACACACAGGCCCTTGCGTGCAAACCCCGGTCAGGCCTGCAGTGTACACATCAGAGACATGATGTTCTTTCACAGAACTGAGGTTGTTCATTACTAAATGACTTTTACAGGAATATTGTTATTATACTATTCAACAGGTTGATCATAATAATGTGTATTAAACCCACAACCTAGCACTGAGGACAGAGGGACTTTATTTAAATTAGTACTTAATGGAAACGATACATAATGATACATAAGAGCCATGTCATACATTCAGCCTAGGAATAGTAGCATTGTGCACTATTAAAAATATACACATCAATTGCTCGAATCCCATTGTTGCAAAGTAAAACTCTAATAAAACTCTAGTCTGACATCAACAGAGAAGACTTAGTGTATGTACTACAAATACAGCATTAGGATTTCGAGTGGACCATGCACCTTGTGAACCATCAGAGGCTTATGACGCAACATATCTTCCAGTTGCTATTAGACAAGTTATAATTCTCAACCATTTTTCGGAACTGGTTTCTTGGGTCCGTGAGTAAATGCCAAATGAGATGATAGTCCTTAAGTAAGTTCCTGGCGATCCCATGTCACGCTCTTGCCCATCAGCCGGTGAACGCTGAGACGGAACTCGATGAGAGCGATGTATTTTTTAAGTGCTCCGAATGTATTTCTAACAAGCGTGCAATTCACTTCGTGAGTAAACCGCAGCTGCAGCTGATTCAAACAGTCGAGCCAACTTTCTACATCACAATATGCGTTTTGTAGTTAGTCGAGTTACCTTTTGTGTGGCACATGCACGGGTCGTTAGCGTCCAGCTCCCAGCTTATAGAGTCCTGTATTGACACAGACGTCAATACAACTCGATGTCATGCAACACACAAAGTCTGTCGTATACAGGTGGGTTAACACATGTACGATACCTTTTGTGTGGCCTATGCACGGGTCGTTAGCGTCCAGCTCCCGGCTTATAGAGAGTCCTGTATTGACACAGACGTCAATACATCTCGATGTCAAGCAACACACAAAGTCTGTCGCATACAGGTGGGTTAACACACATGTACGATGTGTGCGATGGCGCGCCCGTTTACAATGGGACACGACGATGATCATTGTTAACCAAACTACTTTAAAGAAGTAGTCCAGTTACACATTTGTGGGCTTATAACTTGGCTTCTGAATGTCCTAGAGCGATCAGGTTTGTTTTAGTGTACTCCAATCAACAGCCCCTACAACCACAAAAAGGAATGGAGTCATTAGCACTTATGGTTTTTAAATGGCACCCAGAATTATGTTGCACGAAGCACAATTTCACATCATTCTGGGTTCATTTGTGTGAAAACAAGGTCCAATCAGGCTGAAACGTTACAGGAAGGTAGAATCTATTGAGTTGTAAGTGATCTGAACGTTTCATGATGATAGCACTTTCCTAAGGGGGTCAAACCATGTCCCAAAGGTCACCGGATCTGGTGTCAATTTAAAGAAGTAGTCCAGTTACACATTTGTGGGCTTATAACTTGGCTTCTGAATGTCCTAGAGATATCAGGTTTGTTTTAGTGTACTCCAATCAACAGCCCCTACAACCACAAAAAGGAATGGAGTCATTAGCACTTATGGTTTGTAAATGGCACCCAGAATTATGTTGCATGAAGCACAATTTCACATCATTCTGGGTCCATTTGTGTGAAAACGAGGTCCAATCAGGCTGAAACGTTACAAGAAGGTAGAATCTATTGAGTTGTAAGTGATCTGAACGTTTCATGATGATCGCACATTCCTCTAGGGGGTCAAACCATGTCCCAAAGGTCACCGGGCCTGGTGTCACTTTAAAGAAGTAGTCCAGTTACACCTTTGTGGGCTTATAACTTGGCTTCTGAATGTCCTAGAGAGGTCAGGTTTGTTTTAGTGTACTCCAATCAACAGCCCCTACAACCACAAAAAGGAATGGAGTCATTAGCACTTATGGTTTGTAAATGGCACCCAGAATTATGTTGCACGAAGCACAATTTCACATCATTCTGGGTTCATTTGTGTGAAAACAAGGTCCAATCAGGCTGAAACGTTACAGGAAGGTAGAATCTATTGAGTTGTAAGTGATCTGAACGTTTCATGATGATAGCCCTTTCCTAAGGGGGTCAAACCATGTCCCAAAGGTCACCGGATCTGGTGTCATTTAAAGAAGTAGTCCAGTTACACATTTGTGGGCTTATAACTTGGCTTCTGAATGTCCTAGAGAGGTCAGGTTTGTTTTAGTGTACTCCAATCAACAGCCCCTACAACCACAAAAAGGAATGGAGTCATTAGCACTTATGGTGTGTAAATATCACCCAGAATTATGTTGCACGAAGCACAATTTCACATCATTCTGGGTCCATTTGTGTTAAAACAAGGTCCAATCAGGCTGAAACATTACAGGAAGGTAGAATCTATTAAGTTGAAAGTGATCTGAACGTTTCATGATGATAGCACTTCCCTAAGGGGGTCAAACCATGTCCCAAAGGTCACCGGATCTGGTGTCTAAAGAAGTAGTCCAGTTACAAATTTGTGGGCTTATAACTTGGCTTCTGAATGTCCTAGAGAGATCAGGTTTGTTTTAGTATACTCCAATCAACAGCCCCTACAACCACAAAAATGAATGGAGTCATTAGACTTATGGTTTTTAAATGGCACCCAGAATTATGATGCACGAAGCACAATTTCACATCATTCTGGGTTCATTTGTGTAAAAACAAGGTCCAATCAGGCTGAAACAATACAGGAAGGTAGAATCTATTGAGTTGTAAGTGATCTGAACGTTTCATGATGATCGCACATTCCTATAGGGGGCCAAACCATGTCCCAAAGGTCACCGGATCTGGTGTCAATTTAAAGTAGTAGTCCAGTTACACATTTGTGGGCTTAAACCTTGGCTTCTGAATGTCCTAGAGCGATCAGATTTTTTTAGTGTACTCCAATCAACAGCCCCTACAACCACAAAAAGGAATGGAGACATTAGCACTTATGGTTTTTAAATGGCACCCAGAATTATGTTGCACGAAGCACAATTTCACATCATTCTGGGTTCATTTGTGTAAAAACAAGGTCCAATCAGGCTGAAACAATACAGGAAGGTAGAATCTATTGAGTTGTAAGTGATCTGAACGTTTCAAGATGATCGCACATGCCTATAGGGGGTCAAACCATGTCCCAAATGTCACCGGGCCTGGTGTTACTTTAAAGAAGTAGTCCAGTTACACCTTTGTGGGCTTATAACTTGGCTTCTGAATGTCCTAGAGAGGTTAGGTTTGTTTTAGTGTACTCCAATCAAAAGCCCCTACAACCACAAAAAGGAATGGAGTCATTAGCACTTATGGTTTGTAAATGGCACCCAGAATTACGTTGCACGAAGCACAATTTCACATCATTCTGGGTTCATTTGTGTGAAAACAAGGTCCAATCAGGCTGAAACGTTACAGGAAGGTAGAATCTATTGAGTTGTAAGTGATCTGAACGTTTCATGATGATAGCACTTTCCTAAGGGGGTCAAACCATGTCCCAAAGGTCACCGGATCTGGTGTCAATTTAAAGAAGTAGTCCAGTTACACATTTGTGGGCTTATAACTTGGCTTCTGAATGTCCTAGAGAGATCAGGTTTGTTTTAGTGTACTCCAATCAACAGCCCCTACAACCACAAAAAGGAATGGAGTCATTAGCACTTATGGTTTGTAAATGGCACCCAGAATTATGTTGCACAAAGCACAATTTCACATCATTCTGGGTCCATTTGTGTGAAAAGAAGGTCCAATCAGGCTGAAACATTACAGGAAGGTAGAATCTATTAAGTTGTAAGTGATCTGAACGTTTCATGATGATAGCACTTCCCTAAGGGGGTCAAACCATGTCCCAAAGGTCACCGGATCTGGTGTCTAAAGAAGTAGTCCAGTTACACATTTGTGGAATTATAACTTGGCTTCTGAATGTCCTAGAGAGATCAAGTTTGTTTTAGTGTACTCCAATCAACAGCCCCTACAACCACAAAAGGAATGGAGTCATTAGCACTTATGGTTTGTAAATGGCACCCAGAATTATGTTGCACGAAGCACAATTTCACATCATTCTGGGTCCATTTGTGTGAAAACAACGTCCAATCAGGCTGAAACGTTACAAGAAGGTAGAATCTATTGAGTTGTAAGTGATCTGATCGTTTCATGATGATCTCACATTCCCATAGGGGGTCAAACCATGTCCCAAAGGTCACCGGGCCTGGTGTCACTTTAAAGAAGTAGTCCAGTTACACCTTTGTGGGCTTATAACTTGGCTTCTGAATGTCCTAGAGAGGTCAGGTTTGTTTTAGTGTACTCCAATCAACAGCCCCTACAACCACAAAAAGGAATGGAGTCATTAGCACTTATGGTTTGTAAATGGCACCCAGAATTATGTTGCACGAAGCACAATTTCACATCATTCTGGGTCCATTTGTGTGAAAACAAGGTCCAATCAGGCTGAAACGTTACAGGAAGGTAGAATCTATTGAGTTGTAAGTGATCTGAACGTTTCATGATGATAGCACTTTCCTAAGGGGGTCAAACCATGTCCCAAAGGTCACCGGATCTGGTGTCAATTTAAAGTAGTAGTCCAGTTACACATTTGTGGAGTTATAACTTGGCTTCTGAATGTCCTAGAGAGATCAGGTTTGTTTTAATGTACTCCAATCAACAGCCCCTACAACCACAAAAAGGAATGGAGTCATTAGCATTTATGGTTTGTAAATGGCACCCAGAATTATGTTGCACGAAGCACAATTTCACATCATTCTGGGTTCATTTGTGTGAAAACAAGGTCCAATCCGGCTGAAACGTTACAGGAAGGTAGAATCTATTGAGTTGTAAGTGATCTGAACGTTTCATGATGATAGCACTTTCCTAAGGGGGTCAAACCATGTCCCAAAGGTCACCGGATCTGGTGTCAATTTAAAGAAGTAGTCCAGTTACACATTTGTGGGCTTATAACTTGGCTTCTGAATGTCCTAGAGCGATCAGGTTTGCTTTAGTGTACTCCAATCAACAGCCCCTACAACCACAAAAAGGAATGGAGTCATTAGCACTTATGGTTTGTAAATGGCACCCAGAAATATGTTGCACGAAGCACAATTTCACATCATTCTGGGTCCATTTGTGTGAAAACAAGGTCCAATCAGGCTGAAACGCTACAAGAAGGTAGAATCTATTGAGTTGTAAGTGATCTGAACGTTTCAAGATGATCGCACATTCCTATAGGGGGTAAAACCATGTCCCAAAGGTCACCGGGCCTGGTGTCACTTTAAAGAAGTAGTCCAGTTACACCTTTGTGGGCTTATAACTTGGCTTCTGAATGTCCTAGAGAGGTCAGGTTTGTTTTAGTGTACTCCAATCAACAGCCCCTTCAACCACAAAAAGGAATGGAGTCATTAGCACTTATGGTTTTTAAATGGCACCCAGAATTATGTTGCACGAAGCACAATTTCACATCATTCTGGGTTCATTTGTGTGAAAACAAGGTCCAATCAGGCTGAAACGTTACAGGAAGGTAGAATCTATTGAGTTGTAAGTGATCTGAACGTTTCATGATGATAGCACTTTCCTAAGGGGGTCAAACCATGTCCCAAAGGTCACCGGATCTGGTGTCAATTTAAAGAAGTAGTCCAGTTACACATTTGTGGGCTTATAACTTGGCTTCTGAATGTCCTAGAGATATCAGGTTTGTTTTAGTGTACTCCAATCAACAGCCCCTACAACCACAAAAAGGAATGGAGTCATTAGCACTTATGGTTTGTAAATGGCACCCAGAATTATGTTGCACGAAGCACAATTTCACATCATTCTGGGTCCATTTGTGTGAAAACGAGGTCCAATCAGGCTGAAACGTTACAAGAAGGTAGAATCTATTGAGTTGTAAGTGATCTGAACGTTTCATGATGATCGCACATTCCTCTAGGGGGTCAAACCATGTCCCAAAGGTCACCGGGCCTGGTGTCACTTTAAAGAAGTAGTCCAGTTACACCTTTGTGGGCTTATAACTTGGCTTCTGAATGTCCTAGAGAGGTCAGGTTTGTTTTAGTGTACTCCAATCAACAGCCCCTACAACCACAAAAAGGAATGGAGTCATTAGCACTTATGGTTTGTAAATGGCACCCAGAATTATGTTGCACGAAGCACAATTTCACATCATTCTGGGTTCATTTGTGTGAAAACAAGGTTCAATCAGGCTGAAACGTTACAGGAAGGTAGAATCTATTGAGTTGTAAGTGATCTGAACGTTTCATGATGATAGCCCTTTCCTAAGGGGGTCAAACCATGTCCCAAAGGTCACCGGATCTGGTGTCATTTAAAGAAGTAGTCCAGTTACACATTTGTGGGCTTATAACTTGGCTTCTGAATGTCCTAGAGAGGTCAGGTTTGTTTTAGTGTACTCCAATCAACAGCCCCTACAACCACAAAAAGGAATGGAGTCATTAGCACTTATGGTTTGTAAATATCACCCTGAATTATGTTGCACGAAGCACAATTTCACATCATTCTGGGTCCATTTGTGTTAAAACAAGGTGCAATCAGGCTGAAACATTACAGGAAGGTAGAATCTATTAAGTTGAAAGTGATCTGAACGTTTCATGATGATAGCACTTCCCTAAGGGGGTCAAACCATGTCCCAAAGGTCACCGGATCTGGTATCTAAAGAAGTAGTCCAGTTACAAATTTGTGGGCTTATAACTTGGCTTCTGAATGTCCTAGAGAGATCAGGTTTGTTTTAGTATACTCCAATCAACAGCCCCTACAACCACAAAAAGGAATGGAGTCATTAGACTTATGGTTTTTAAATGGCACCCAGAATTATGATGCACGAAGCACAATTTCACATCATTCTGGGTTCATTTGTGTAAAAACAAGGTCCAATCAGGCTGAAACAATACAGGAAGGTAGAATCTATTGAGTTGTAAGTGATCTGAACGTTTCATGATGATCGCACATTCCTATAGGGGGTCAAACCATGTCCCAAAGGTCACCGGATCTGGTGTCAATTTAAAGTAGTAGTCCAGTTACACATTTGTGGGCTTAAACCTTGGCTTCTGAATGTCCTAGAGCGATCAGATTTTTTTTAGTATACTCCAATCAACAGCCCCTACAACCACAAAAAGGAATGGAGTCATTAGACTTATGGTTTTTAAATGGCACCCAGAATTATGATGCACGAAGCACAATTTCACATCATTCTGGGTTCATTTGTGTGAAAACAAGGTACAATCAGGCTGAAACGTTACAGGAAGGTAGAATCTATTGAATTGTAAGTGATCTGAACGTTTCATGATGATAGCACTTTCCTAAGGGGGTCAAACCATGTCCCAAAGGTCACCGGGCCTGGTGTCACTTTAAAGAAGTAGTCCAGTTACACCTTTGTGGGCTTATATCTTGGCTTCTGAATATCCTAGAGAGGTCAGGTTTGTTTTAGAGTACTCCAATTAGCAGCCCCCATTACCACTAAAAGGAATGAAGTCATTAGCATTTATGGTTTGTAAATGGCACCCAGAATTATGTTGCACGAAGCACAATTTCACATCATTCTGGGTCAATTTGTGTGAAAACAAGGTCCAATCCGGCTGAAACGCTACAAGAAGGTAGAATCTATTGAGTTGTAAGTGATCTGAACGTTTCAAGATGATTGCACATTCCTATAGGGGGTCAAACCATGTCCCAAAGGTCACCGGGCCAAGTGTCACTTTAAAGAAGTAGTCCAGTTACACCTTTGTGGGCTTATAACTTGGCTTCTGAATGTCCTAGAGAGATCAGGTTTGTTTTAGTATACTCCAATCAACAGCCCCTACAACCACAAAAAGGAATGGAGTAATTAGCACTTATGGTTTGTAAATGGCACCCAGAATTATGTTGCACGAAGCACAATTTCACATCATTCTGGGTTCATTTGTGTGAAAACAAGGTCCAATCAGGCTGCAACGTTACAAGAAGGTAGAATCTATTTAGTTGTAAGTGATCTGAACGTTTCATGATGATAGCGCTTTCCTAAGGGGATCAAACCATGTCCCAAAGGTCACCGGATCTGGTGTCAATTTAAAGAAGTAGTCCAGTTACACATTTGTGGGCTTATAACTTGGCTTCTGAATGTCCTAGAGAGATCAAGTTTTTTTTAGTGTACTCCAATCAACAGCCCCTACAACCACAAAAGGAATGGAGTCATTAGCACTTATGGTTTGTAAATGGCATCCAGAATTATGTTGCACGAAGCACAATTTCACATCATTCTGGGTCCATTTGTGTGAAAACAAGGTCCAATCAGGCAGAAACGTTACAAGAAGGTAAAATCTATTGAGTTGTAAGTGATCTGAACGTTTCATGATGATCTCACATTCCCATAGGGGGTCAAACCATGTCCCAAAGGTCACCGGGCCTGGTGTAACTTTAAAGAAGTAGTCCAGTTACACCTTTGTGGGCTTATAACTTGGCTTCTGAATGTCCTAGAGAGGTCAGGTTTGTTTTAGTGTACTCCAATCAACAGCCCCTACAACCACAAAAAGGAATGGAGTCATTAGCACTTATGGTTTGTAAATGGCACCCAGAATTATGTTGCACGAAGCACAATTTCACATCATTCTGGGTCCATGTGTGTGAAAACAAGGTCCAATCAGGCTGAAACGTTACAGGAAGGTAGAATCTATTGAGTTGTAAGTGATCTGAACGTTTCATGATGATAGCACTTTCCTAAGGGGGTCAAACCATGTCCCAAAGGTCACCGGATCTGGTGTCAATTTAAAGTAGTAGTCCAGTTACACATTTGTGGACTTATAACTTGGCTTCTGAATGTCCTAGAGAGATCAGGTTTGTTTTAATGTACTCCAATCAACAGCCCCTACAACCACAAAAAGGAATGGAGTCATTAGCATTTATGGTTTGTAAATGGCACCCAGAATTATGTTGCACGAAGCACAATTTCACATCATTCTGGGTTCATTTGTGTGAAAACAAGGTCCAATCCGGCTGAAACGTTACAGGAAGGTAGAATCTATTGAGTTGTAAGTGATCTGAACGTTTCATGATGATAGCACTTTCCTAAGGGGGTCAAACCATGTCCCAAAGGTCACCGGATCTGGTGTCAATTTAAAGAAGTAGTCCAGTTACACATTTGTGGGCTTATAACTTGGCTTCTGAATGTCCTAGAGCGATCAGGTTTGCTTTAGTGTACTCCAATCAACAGCCCCTACAACCACAAAAAGGAATGGAGACATTAGCACTTATGGTTTTTAAATGGCACCCAGAATTATGTTGCACGAAGCACAATTTCACATCATTCTGGGTTCATTTGTGTGAAAACAAGGTCCAGTCAGGCTGAAACAATACAGGAAGGTAGAATCTATTGAGTTGTAAGTGATCTGAACGTTTCATGATGATCGCACTTTCCTAAGGGGGTCAAACCATGTCCCAAAGGTCACTGGATCTGGTGTCACTTTAAAGAAGTAGTCCAGTTACACATTTGTGGGCTTATAACTTGGCTTCTGAATGTCCTAGAGAGGTCAGGGTTGTTTTAGTGTACTCCAATCAACAGCCCCTACAACCACAAAAAGGAATGGAGTCATTAGCACTTATGGTTTTTAAATGGCACCCAGAATTATGTTGCACGAAGCACAATTTCACATCATTCTGGGTTCATTTGTGTGAAAACAAGGTCCAATCAGGCTGAAACGTTACAGGAAGGTAGAATCTACTGAGTTGTAAGTGATCTGAACGTTTCATGATGATAGCACTTTCCTAAGGGGGTCAAACGATGTCCCAAAGATCACCGGATCTGGTGTCAATTTAAAGAAGTAGTCCAGTTACACATTTGTGGGCTTATAACTTGGCTTCTGAATGTCCTAGAGAGATCAGGTTTGTTTTAGTGTACTCCAATCAACAGCCCCTACAACCACAAAAATGAATGGAGTCATTAGCACTTATGGTTTGTAAATGGCACCCAGAATTATGTTGCACGAAGCACAATTTCACATCATTCTGGGTCCATTTGTGTGAAAACAAGGTCCAATCAGGCTGAAACGCTACAAGAAGGTAGAATCTATTGAGTTGTAAGTGATCTGAACGTTTCAAGATGATCGCACATTCCTATAGGGGGTAAAACCATGTCCCAAAGGTCACCGGGCCTGGTGTCACTTTAAAGAAGTAGTCCAGTTACACCTTTGTGGGCTTATAACTTGGCTTCTGAATGTCCTAGAGAGGTTAGGTTTGTTTTAGTGTACTCCAATCAACAGCCCCTACAACCACAAAAAGGAATGGAGTAAATAGCACTTATGGTTTGTAAATGGCCCCCAGAATTATGTTGCACGAAGCACAATTTCACATCATTCTGGGTCCATTTGTGTGAAAACAAGGTCCAATCAGGCTGAAACGTTACAGGAAGGTAGAATCTATTGAGTTGTAAGTGATCTGAACGTTTCATGATGATAGCACTTTCCTAAGGGGGTCAAACCATGTCCCAAAGGTCACTGGATCTGGTGTCAATTTAAAGAAGTAGTCCAGTTACACATTTGTGGGCTTATAACTTGGCTTCTGAATGTCCTAGAGACATCAGGTTTGTTTTAGTATACTCCAATCAACAGCCCCTACAACCACAATAAGGAATGGAGTCATTAGCACTTATGGTTTTTAAATGGCACCCAGAATTATGTTGCACGAAGCACAATTTCACATCATTCTGGGTTCATTTGTGTGAAAACAAGGTACAATCAGGCTGAAACGTTACAGGAAGGTAGAATCTATTGAATTGTAAGTGATCTGAACGTTTCATGATGATAGCACTTTCCTAAGGGGGTCAAACCATGTCCCAAATGTCACCGGGCCTGGTGTCACTTTAAAGAAGTAGTCCAGTTACACCTTTGTGGGCTTATAACTTGGCTTCTGAATATCCTAGAGAGGTCAGGTTTGTTTTAGAGTACTCCAATTAGCAGCCCCATTACCACTAAAAGGAATGAAGTCATTAGCATTTATGGTTTGTAAATGGCACCCAGAATTATGTTGCACGAAGCACAATTTCACATCATTCTGGGTTCATTTGTGTGAAAACAAGGTCCAATCAGGCTGAAACGTTACAGGAAGGTAGAATCTATTTAGTTGTAAGTGATCTGAACGTTTCATGATGATAGCACTTTCCTAAGGGGGTCAAACCATGTCCCAAAGGTCACCGGGCCTGGTGTCACTTTAAAGAAGTAGTCCAGTTACACATTCGTGGGCTTATAACTTGGCTTCTGAATGTCCTAGAGAGATCAGGTTTGTTTTAATGTACTCCAATCAACAGCCCCTACAACCACAAAAAGGAATGGAGATATTAGCACTTATGGTTTGTAAATGGCACCCAGAATTATGTTGCACGAAGCACAATTTCACATCATTCTGGGTTCATTTGTGTGAAAACAAGGTCCAATCAGGCTGAAACGTTACAGGAAGGTAGAATCTATTGAGTTGCAAGTGATCTGAACGTTTCATGATGATAGCACTTTCCTAAGGGGGTCAAACCATGTCCCAAAAGTCACCGGATCTGGTGTCAATTTAAAGAAGTCGTCCAGTTACACATTTGTGGGCTTATAACTTGGCTTCTGAATGTCCTAGAGAGATCAGGTTTGTTTTAGTGTACTCCAATCAACAGCCCCTACAACCACAAAAAGGAATGGAGTCATTAGCACTTATGGTTTGTAAATGGCACCCAGAATTATGTTGCACGAAGCACAATTTCACATCATTCTGGGTCCATTTGTGTGAAAACAAGGTCCAATCAGGCTGAAACGCTACAAGAAGGTAGAATCTATTGAGTTGTAAGTGATCTGAACATTTCAAGATGATCGCACATTCCTATAGGGGGTAAAACCATGTCCCAAAGGTCACCGGGCCTGGTGTCACTTTAAAGTAGTAGTCCTGTTACACCTTTTGGGCTTATAACTTGGCTTCTGAATGTCCTAGAGAGGTTATTTTGTTTTAGTGTAGTCCAATCAACAGCCCCTAAAACCACAAAAAGGAATGGAGTCATTAGCACTTATGGTTTGTAAATGGCACCCAGAATTATGTTGCACGAAGCACAATTTCACATCATTCTGGGTTCATTTGTGTGAAAACAAGGTCCAATCAGGCTGAAACGTTACAGGAAGGTAGAATCTATTGAGTTGTAAGTGATCTGAACGTTTCATGATGATAGCACTTTCCTAAGGGGGTCAAACCATGTCCCAAAGGTCACCGGATCTGGTGTCAATTTAAAGAAGTAGTCCAGTTACACATTTGTGGGCTTATAACTTGGCTTCTGAATGTCCTAGAGAGATCAGGTTTGTTTTAGTGTACTCCAATCAACAGCCCCTACAACCACAAAAAGGAATGGAGTCATTAGCACTTAAGGTTTGTAAATGGCACCCAGAATTATGTTGCACGAAGCACAATTTCACATCATTCTGGGTTCATTTGTGTGAAAACAAGGTCCAATCAGGCTGAAACGTTACAGGAAGGTAGAATCTATTGAGTTGTAAGTGATCTGAATGTTTCATGATGATAGCACTTTCCTAAGGGGGTCAAACCATGTCCCAACGGTCACCGGATCTGGTGTCAATTTAAAGTAGTAGTCCAGTTACACATTTGTGGGCTTATAACTTGTCTTTTGAATGTCCTAGAGAGATCAGGTTTGTTTTAATGTACTCCAATCAACAGCCCCTACAACCACAAAAAGGAATGGAGTCATTAGCACTTATGGTTTGTAAATGGCACCCAGAATTATGTTGCACGAAGCACAATTTCACATCATTCTGGGTCCATTTGTGTGAAAACAAGGTCCAATCAGGCTGAAACTCTACAAGGAGGTAGAATCTATTGAGTTGTAAGTGATCTGAATGTTTCAAGATGATCGCACATTCTTATAGGGGGTAAAACCATGTCCCAAAGGTCACCGGGCCTGGTGTCACTTTAAAGAAGTTGTCCAGTTAAACCTTTGTGGGCTTATAACTTGGCTTCTGAATGTCCTAGAGAGGTCAAGTTTGTTTTAGTGTACTCCAATCAACAGCCCCTACAATCACAAAAAGGAATGGAGTCATTAGCACTTATGGTTTGTAAATGGCACCCAGAATTATGTTGCACGAAGCACAATTTCACATCATTCTGGGTTCATTTGTGTGAAAACAAGGTCCAATCAGGCAGAAACGTTACAGGAAGGTAGAATCTATTGAATTGTAAGTGATCTGAACGGTTCATGATGATAGCACTTTCCTAAGGGGGTCAAACCATGTCCCAAAGGTCACCGGATCTGGTGTCAATTTAAAGAAGTAGTCCAGTTACACATTTGTGGGCTTATAACTTGGCTTCTGAATGTCCTAGAGAGATCAGGTTTATTTTAGTGTACTCCAATCAACAGCCCCTACAACCACAAAAAAGAATGGAGTCATTAGCACTTATGGTTTTTAAATGGCACCCAGAATTATGTTGCACGAAGCACAATTTCACATCATTCTGGGTCCATTTGTGTGAAAACAAGGTCCAATCAGGCTGAAACGTTACAGGATGGTAGAATCTATTGAGTCCATTTACAAACCATAAGTGCTAATGACTCCATTCCTTTTTGTGGTTGTAGGGGCTGTTGATTGGAGTACACTAAAACAAACCTGATCTCTCTAGGACATTCAGAAGCCAAGTTATAAGCCCACAAATGTGTAACTGGACTACTTCTTTAAATTGACACCAGATCCGGTGACTTTTGGGACATGGTTTGACCCCCTTAGGAAAGTGCTATCATCATGAAACGTTCAGATCACTTGCAACTCAATAGATTCTACCATCCTGTAACGTTTCAGCCTGATTAGACCTTGTTTTCACACAAATGAACCCAGAATGATGTGAAATTGTGCTTCGTGCAACATTATTCTGGGTGCCATTTAAAAACCATGAGTGCTAATGACTCCATTCCTTTTTTGGGGTAATGGGGGCTGTTAATTGGAGTACGCTAAAACAAACCTGATCTCTCTAGAGCCCTTTTCAGACTGACATTCTGGAACATTTGTGGACAATTCAATCCGGTTTTTAACTGGAACTGTGTTTTCAGACACACCACTTTTGTACCGGAACTTGTCCTTTCGGCTGCGTTCACACAGCAGGGAAAAGTTCCAGATGTCTGACGGCGGCGGGGTGGTGGTGGGGGGAGAGAGAATTGGACTCATGTTAAGAAGAAGAAGAAGAAGAAAACATCATTTCTATAGCGCCTCTCAAGATAAAAATCACGAGGCGCTTAAGCATAATTCTGCGCACACGAAGACGCATAAGAGACCTGGATGATGAAGCTCAATGGTTAAAGGAATCACTGAAGCGGTGTGAAGCGCTCCATCGCGCGTCTAGGAGGTACCGTAGGAGGCGAGCTGCTGTGGTTCGCCGCATGCTACAGCAGCGAGCTATAGGTGCGCACGGCATCCCCCGGTCCCCTCCTCCTCCCCGTCCCTCTTGTCCGGAACTTTACCTCACCAGTCTGAAGCAGCCACCCTGTCCGTAACAAGTCCGGACCTGTTACTAGGGGCTTCGTCCGGATAAATTCCGGAACACATTATCCGGATGTTTGTATTCAGACAGAAAGGTCTTCAGGACAGATTCCGGAACATTTCCGTTTTTCATGGCCTGTCTGAAGGGGGCTTCTGACATTCAGAAGCCAAGTTATAAGCCCACAAATGTGTAACTGGACTACTTCTTTAAATTGACACCAGTTCCGGTGACCTTTGGGACATGGTTTGACCCCATTAGGAAAGTGCTATCATCATGAAACGTTCAGATCACTTACAACTCAGTAGATTCTACCTTCCTGTAACGTTTCAGCCTGATTGGACCTTGTTTTCACACAAATGAACTCAGAATGATGTGACATTGTGCTTCGTGCAACATAATTCTGGGTGCCATTTACAAACCATAAGTGCTAATATCTCCATTCCTTTTTGTGGTTGTAGGGGCTGTTGATTGGAGTACATTAAAACAAACCTGATCTCTCTAGGACATTCAGAAGCCAAGTTATAAGCCCACAAATGTGTAACTGGACTACTTCTTTAAAGTGACACCAGGCCCGGTGACCTTTGGGAAATGGTTTTACCCCCTATAGGAATGTGCGATCATCTTGAAAAGTTCAGATCACTTACAACTCAATAGATTCTACCTTCTTGTAGCGTTTCAGCCTGATTGGACCTTGTTTTCACACAAATGGACCCAGAATGATGTGAAATTGTGCATCGTGCAACATAATTCTGGGTGCCATTTACAAACCATAAGTGCTAATGACTCCATTCCTTTTTGTGTTTGTAGGGGCTCTTGATTGGAGTACATTAAAACAAACCTGATCTCTCTAGGACATTCAGAAGCCAAGTTATAAGCCCACAAATGTGTAACTGGACTACTTCTTTAAATTGACACCAGATCCGGTGACCTTTGGGACATGGTTTGGCCCCCTTAGGAAAGTGCTATCATCATGAAACGTTCAGATCACTTACAACTCAATACATTCTACCTTCCTGTAACGTTTCAGCCTGATTGGACCTTGTTTTCACACAAATGAACCCAGAATGATGTGAAATTGTGCTTCGTGCAACATAATTCTGGGTGCCATTTACATACCATAAGTGTTAATGACTCCATTCCTTTTTGTGGTTGTAGGGGCTGTTGATTGGAGTACATTAAAACAAACCTGATATCTCTAGGACATTCAGAAGCCAAGTTATAAGCCCACAAATGTGTAACTGGACTACTTCTTTAAATTGACACCAGATCCGGTGACCTTTGCGACATGGTTTGACCCCCTTAGGAAAGTGCTATCATCATGAAACGTTCAGATCACTTACAACTAAATAGATTCTACCTTCCTGTATTGTTTCAGCCTGATTGGACCTTGTTTTCACACAAATGAACCCAGAATGATGTGAAATTGTGCTTCGTGCAACATAATTCTGGGTGCCATTTAAAAACCATAAGTGCTAATGACTCCATTCCTTTTTGTGGTTGTAGGGGCTGTTGATTGGAGTATACTAAAACAAACCTGATCTCTCTAGGACATTCAGAAGCCAAGTTATAAGCCCACAAAGGTGTAACTGGACTAATTCTTTAAATTGACACCAGATCCGGTGACCTTTGGGACATGGTTTGACCCCCTTAGGAAAGTGCTATCATCATGAAACGTTCAGATCACTTACAACTCAATAGATTCTACCTTCCTGTAACATTTCAGCCTGATTGGACCTTGTTTTCACACAAATGAACCCAGAATGATGTGAAATTGTGCTTCGTGCAACATAATTCTGGGTGCCATTTAAAAACCATAAGTGCTAATGACTCCATTCCTTTTTGTGGTTGTAGGGGCTGTTGGTTGGAGTACATTAAAACAAACCTGATCTCTCTAGGACATTCAGAAGCCAAGTTATAAGCCCACAAATGTGTAACTGGACTACTTCTTTAAATTGACACCAGATCCGGTGACCTTTGGGACATGGTTTGACCCCCTTAGGAAAGTGCTATCATCATGAAACGTTCAGATCACTTACAACTCAATAGATTCTATCTTCCTGTAACGTTTCTGCCTGATTGGACCTTATTTTCACACAAATGAACCCAGAATGATGTGAAATTGTGCTTCGTGCAGCATAATTCTGGGTGCCATTTAAGAACCATAAGTGCTAATGACTCCATTCCTTTTTGAGGTTGTAGGGGATGTTGATTGGAGTACACTAAAACAAACCTAACCTCTCTAGGACATTCAGAAGCCAAGTTATAAGCCCACAAAGGTGTAACTGGACTACTTCTTTAAAGTGACACCAGGCCCGGTGACCTTTGGGACATGGTTTGACCCCCTATAGGAATGTGCGATCATCTTGAAACGTTCAGATCACTTACAACTGAATAGATTCTACCTTCTTGTAGCGTTTCAGCCTGATTGGACCTTGTTTTCACTCAAATGGACCCAGAATGATGTGAAATTGTGCTTCGTGCAACATGATTCTGGGTGCCATTTACAAACCATAAGGGCTAATGACTCCATTCCTTTTTGTGGTTGTATGGGCTGTTGATTGGAGTACATTAAAACAAACCTGACCTCTCTAGGACTTTCAGAAGCCAAGTTATAAGCCCCCAAATGTGTAACTGGACTACTTCTTTAAATTGACACCAGATCCGGTGACCTTTGGGACATGGTTTGACCCCCTTAGGAAAGTGCTATCATCATGAAACGTTCAGATCACTTACAACTCAATAGATTCTACCTTCCTGTAACGTTTCAGCCTTATTGGACCTTGTTTTCACACAAATGAACCCAGAATGATGTGAAATTGTGCTTCGTGCAACATAATTCTGGGTGCCATTTACAAACCATAAGTGCTAATGACTCCATTCCTTTTTGTGGTTGTGGGGGCTGTTGATTGGAGAACACTAAAACAAACCTAACTCTCTAGGACATTCAGAAGCCAAGTTAAAAGCTAACAAAGGTGTAACTGGACTACTTCTTTAAAGTGACACCAGGCCCGGTGACCTTTGGGACATGGTTTTACCCCCTATAGGAATGTGCGATCATCTTGAAACGTTCAGATCACTTACAACTCAATAGATTCTACCTTCTTGTAACGTATCAGCCTGATTGGACCTTGTTTTCACACAAATGGACCCAGAATGATGTGAAATTGTGCTTCGTGCAACATAATTCTGGGTGCCATTTACAAACCATAAGTGCTAATGACTCCATTCCTTTTTGTGGTTGTAGGGGCTGTTGATTGGAGTACACTAAAACAAACCTGACCTCTCTAGGACATTCAGAAGCCAAGTTATAAGCCCACAAAGGTGTAACTGGACTACTTCTTTAAAGTGACACCAGGCCCGGTGACCTTTGGGACATGGTTTGACCCCCTATGGGAATGTGAGATCATCATGAAACGTTCAGATCACTTACAACTCAATAGATTCTACCTTCTTGTAACGTTTCAGCCTGATTGGACCTTGTTTTCACACAAATGGACCCAGAATGATGTGAAATTGTGCTTCGTGCAACATAATTCTGGGTGCCATTTACAAACCATAAGTGCTAATGACTCCATTCCTTTTGTGGTTGTAGGGGCTGTTGATTGGAGTACACTAAAACAAACCTGATCTCTCTAGGACATTCAGAAGCCAAGTTATAAGCCCACAAATGTGTAACTGGACTACTTCTTTAAATTGACACCAGATCCGGTGACCTTTGGGACATGGTTTGACCCCCTTAGGAAAGTGCTATCATCATGAAACGTTCAGATCACTTACAACTCAATAGAGTCTACCTTCCTGTAAAGTTTCAGCCTGATTGGACCTTGTTTTCACACAAATGAACCCACATTGATGTGAAATTGTGCTTCGTGCAACATAATTCTGGGTGCCATTTACAAACCATAAGTGCTAATGACTCCATTCCTTTTTGTGGTTGTAGGGGCTTTGATTGGAGTACACTAAAACAAACCTAACCTCTCTAGGACATTCAGAAGCCAAGTTATAAGCCCACAAAGGTGTAACTGGACTACTTCTTTAAAGTGACACCAGGCCCGGTGACCTTTGGGAAATGGTTTTACCCCCTATAGGAATGTGCGATCATCTTGAAACGTTCAGATCACTTACAACTCAATAGATTCTACCTTCTTGTAGCGTTTCAGCCTGATTGGACCTTGTTTTCACACAAATGGACCCAGAATGATGTGAAATTGTGCATCGTGCAACATAATTCTGGGTGCCATTTACAAACCATAAGTGCTAATGACTCCATTCCTTTTTGTGATGTTAGGGTCTCTTGATTGGAGTACATTAAAACAAACCTGATCTCTCTAGGACATTCAGAAGCCAAGTTATAAGCCCACAAATGTGTAACTGGACTACTTCTTTAAATTGACACCAGATCCGGTGACCTTTGGGACATGGTTTGACCCCCTTAGAAAAGTGCTATCATCATGAAACGTTCAGATGACTTACAACTCAATAGATTCTACCTTCCTGTAACGTTTCAGCCTGATTGGACCTTGTTTTCACACAAATGAACCCAGAATGATGTGAAATTGTGCTTCGTGCAACATAATTCTGGGTGCCATTTAAAAACCATAAGTGCTAATGACTCCATTCCTTTTTGAGGTTGTAGGGGCTGTTGACTGGAGTACACTAAAACAAACCTGATCTCTCTAGGACATTCAGAAGCCAAGTTATAAGCCCACACACAAAGATGTAACTGGACTACTTCTTTAAAGTGACACCAGGCCCGGTGACCTTTGGGAAATGGTTTTACCCCCTATAGGAATGTGCGATCATCTTGAAAAGTTCAGATCACTTACAACTCAATAGATTCTACCTTCATGTAGCGTTTCAGCCTGATTGGACCTTGTTTTCACACAAATGGACCCAGAATGATGTGAAATTGTGCATCGTGCAACATAATTCTGGGTGCCATTTACAAACCATAAGTGCTAATGACTCCATTCCTTTTTGTGTTTGTAGGGGCTCTTGATTGGAGTACATTAAAACAAACCTGATCTCTCTAGGACATTCAGAAGCCAAGTTATAAGCCCACAAATGTGTAACTGGACTACTTCTTTAAATTGACACCAGATCCGGTGACCTTTGGGACATGGTTTGACCCCCTTAGGAAAGTGCTATCATCATGAAACGTTCAGATCACTTACGACTCAATACATTCTACCTTCCTGTAACGTTTCAGCCTGATTGGACCTTGTTTTCACACAAATGAACCCAGAATGATGTGAAATTGTGCTTCGTGCAACATAATTCTGGGTGCCATTTACATACCATAAGTGTTAATGACTCCATTCCTTTTTGTGGTTGTAGGGTCTGTTGATTGGAGTACATTAAAACAAACCTGATATCTCTAGGACATTCAGAAGCCAAGTTATAAGCCCACAAATGTGTAACTGGACTACTTCTTTAAATTGACACCAGATCCGGTGACCTTTGCGACATGGTTTGACCCCCTTAGGAAAGTGCTATCATCATGAAACGTTCAGATCACTTACAACTAAATAGATTCTACCTTCCTGTAACGTTTCAGCCTGATTGGACCTTGTTATCACACAAATGAACCCAGAATGATGTGAAATTGTGCTTCGTGCAACATAATTCTGGGTGCCATTTACAAACCATAAATGCTAATGACTCCATTCCTTTTTGTGGTTGTAGGGGCTGTTGATTGGAGTACATTAAAACAAACCTGATCTCTCTAGGACATTCAGAAGCCAAGTTATAAGCCCACAAATTTGTAACTGGACTACTTCTTTAAATTGACACCAGATCCGGTGACCTTTGGGACATGGTTTGATCCCCTTAGGAAAGTGCTATCATCATGAAACGTTCAGATCACTTACAACTCAATAGATTCTACCTTCCTGTAACGTTTCAGCCTGATTGGACCTTGTTTTCACACAAATGGACCCAGAATGATGTGAAATTGTGCTTCGTGCAACATAATTCTGGGTGCCATTTAAAAACCATAAGTGCTAATGACTCCATTCCTTTTTGTGGTTGTAGGGGCTGTTGATTGGAGTATACTAAAACAAACCTGATCTCTCTAGGACATTCAGAAGCCAAGTTATAAGCCCACAAAGGTGTAACTGGACTAATTCTTTAAATTGACACCAGATCCGGTGACCTTTGGGACATGGTTTGACCCCCTTAGGAAAGTGCTATCATCATGAAACGTTCAGATCACTTACAACTCAATAGATTCTACCTTCCTGTAACATTTCAGCCTGATTGGACCTTGTTTTCACACAAATGAACCCAGAATGATGTGAAATTGTGCTTCGTGCAACATAATTCTGGGTGCCATTTAAAAACCATAAGTGCTAATGACTCCATTCCTTTTTGTGGTTGTAGGGGCTGTTGGTTGGAGTACATTAAAACAAACCTGATCTCTCTAGGACATTCAGAAGCCAAGTTATAAGCCCACAAATGTGTAACTGGACTACTTCTTTAAATTGACACCAGATCCGGTGACCTTTGGGACATGGTTTGACCCCCTTAGGAAAGTGCTATCATCATGAAACGTTCAGATCACTTACAACTCAATAGATTCTATCTTCCTGTAACGTTTCAGCCTGATTGGACCTTATTTTCACACAAATGAACCCAGAATGATGTGAAATTGTGCTTCGTGCAGCATAATTCTGGGTGCCATTTAAGAACCATAAGTGCTAATGACTCCATTCCTTTTTGAGGTTGTAGGGGATGTTGATTGGAGTACACTAAAACAAACCTAACCTCTCTAGGACATTCAGAAGCCAAGTTATAAGCCCACAAAGGTATAACTGGACTACTTCTTTAAAGTGACACCAGGCCCGGTGACCTTTGGGACATGGTTTGACCCCCTATAGGAATGTGCGATCATTTTGAAACGTTCAGATCACTTACAACTGAATAGATTCTACCTTCTTGTAGCGTTTCAGCCTGATTGGACCTTGTTTTCACACAAATGGACCCAGAATGATGTGAAATTGTGCTTCGTGCAACATGATTCTGGGTGCCATTTACAAACCATAAGTGCTAATGACTCCATTCCTTTTTGTGGTTGTGGGGGCTGTTGATTGGAGAACACTAAAACAAACCTAACCTCTCTAGGACATTCAGAAGCCAAGTTAAAAGCCAACAAAGGTGTAACTCGACTACTTCTTTAAAGTGACACCAGGCCCGGTGACCTTTGGGACATGGTTTTACCCCCTATAGGAATGTGCGATCATCTTGAAACGTTCAGATCACTTACAAATCAATAGACTCTACCTTCTTGTAGCGTTTCAGCCTGATTGGACCTTGTTTTCACACAAATGGACCCAGAATGATGTGAAATTGTGCTTCGTGCAACATAATTCTGGATGCCATTTACAAACCATAAGTGCTAATGACTCCATTCCTTTTTGTGGTTGTAGGGGCTGTTGATTGGAGTACACTAAAACAAACCTGATCTCTCTAGGACATTCAGAAGCCAAGTTATAAGCCCACAAATGTGTAACTGGACTACTTCTTTAAAGTGACACCAGGCCCGGTGACCTTTGGGAAATGGTTTTACCCCCTATAGGAATGTGCGATCATCTTGAAAAGTTCAGATCACTTACAACTCAATAGATTCTACCTTCATGTAGCGTTTCAGCCTGATTGGACCTTGTTTTCACACAAATGGACCCAGAATGATGTGAAATTGTGCATCGTGCAACATAATTCTGGGTGCCATTTACAAACCATAAGTGCTAATGACTCCATTCCTTTTTGTGTTTGTAGGGGCTCTTGATTGGAGTACATTAAAACAAACCTGATCTCTCTAGGACATTCAGAAGCCAAGTTAAAAGCCAACAAAGGTGTAACTCGACTACTTCTTTAAAGTGACACCAGGCCCGGTGACCTTTGGGACATGGTTTTACCCCCTATAGGAATGTGCGATCATCTTGAAACGTTCAGATCACTTACAACTCAATAGACTCTACCTTCTTGTAGCGTTTCAGCCTGATTGGACCTTGTTTTCACACAAATGGACCCAGAATGATGTGAAATTGTGCTTCGTGCAACATAATTCTGGATGCCATTTACAAACCATAAGTGCTAATGACTCCATTCCTTTTTGTGGTTGTAGGGGCTGTTGATTGGAGTACACTAAAACAAACCTGATCTCTCTAGGACATTCAGAAGCCAAGTTATAAGCCCACACACAAAGATGTAACTGGACTACTTCTTTAAAGTGACACCAGGCCCGGTGACCTTTGGGAAATGGTTTTACCCCCTATAGGAATGTGCGATCATCTTGAAAAGTTCAGATCACTTACAACTCAATAGATTCTACCTTCATGTAGCGTTTCAGCCTGATTGGACCTTGTTTTCACACAAATGGACCCAGAATGATGTGAAATTGTGCATCGTGCAACATAATTCTGGGTGCCATTTACAAACCATAAGTGCTAATGACTCCATTCCTTTTTGTGTTTGTAGGGGCTCTTGATTGGAGTACATTAAAACAAACCTGATCTCTCTAGGACATTCAGAAGCCAAGTTATAAGCCCACAAATGTGTAACTGGACTACTTCTTTAAATTGACACCAGATCCGGTGACCTTTGGGACATGGTTTGACCCCCTTAGGAAAGTGCTATCATCATGAAACGTTCAGATAACTTACGACTCAATACATTCTACCTTCCTGTAACGTTTCAGCCTGATTGGACCTTGTTTTCACACAAATGAACCCAGAATGATGTGAAATTGTGCTTCGTGCAACATAATTCTGGGTGCCATTTACATACCATAAGTGTTAATGACTCCATTCCTTTTTGTGGTTGTAGGGGCTGTTGATTGGAGTACATTAAAACAAACCTGATATCTCTAGGACATTCAGAAGCCAAGTTATAAGCCCACAAATGTGTAACTGGACTACTTCTTTAAATTGACACCAGATCCGGTGACCTTTGCGACATGGTTTGACCCCCTTAGGAAAGTGCTATCATCATGAAACGTTCAGATCACTTACAACTAAATAGATTCTACCTTCCTGTAACGTTTCAGCCTGATTGGACCTTGTTATCACACAAATGAACCCAGAATGATGTGAAATTGTGCTTCGTGCAACATAATTCTGGGTGCCATTTACAAACCATAAATGCTAATGACTCCATTCCTTTTTGTGGTTGTAGGGGCTGTTGATTGGAGTACATTAAAACAAACCTGATCTCTCTAGGACATTCAGAAGCCAAGTTATAAGCCCACAAATTTGTAACTGGACTACTTCTTTAAATTGACACCAGATCCGGTGACCTTTGGGACATGGTTTGATCCCCTTAGGAAAGTGCTATCATCATGAAACGTTCAGATAACTTACAACTCAATAGATTCTACCTTCCTGTAACGTTTCAGCCTGATTGGACCTTGTTTTCACACAAATGGACCCAGAATGATGTGAAATTGTGCTTCGTGCAACATAATTCTGGGTGCCATTTAAAAACCATAAGTGCTAATGACTCCATTCCTTTTTGTGGTTGTAGGGGCTGTTGATTGGAGTATACTAAAACAAACCTGATCTCTCTAGGACATTCAGAAGCCAAGTTATAAGCCCACAAAGGTGTAACTGGACTAATTCTTTAAATTGACACCAGATCCGGTGACCTTTGGGACATGGTTTGACCCCCTTAGGAAAGTGCTATCATCATGAAACGTTCAGATCACTTACAACTCAATAGATTCTACCTTCCTGTAACATTTCAGCCTGATTGGACCTTGTTTTCACACAAATGAACCCAGAATGATGTGAAATTGTGCTTCGTGCAACATAATTCTGGGTGCCATTTAAAAACCATAAGTGCTAATGACTCCATTCCTTTTTGTGGTTGTAGGGGCTGTTGGTTGGAGTACATTAAAACAAACCTGATCTCTCTAGGACATTCAGAAGCCAAGTTATAAGCCCACAAATGTGTAACTGGACTACTTCTTTAAATTGACACCAGATCCGGTGACCTTTGGGACATGGTTTGACCCCCTTAGGAAAGTGCTATCATCATGAAACGTTCAGATCACTTACAACTCAATAGATTCTATCTTCCTGTAACGTTTCAGCCTGATTGGACCTTATTTTCACACAAATGAACCCAGAATGATGTGAAATTGTGCTTCGTGCAGCATAATTCTGGGTGCCATTTAAGAACCATAAGTGCTAATGACTCCATTCCTTTTTGAGGTTGTAGGGGATGTTGATTGGAGTACACTAAAACAAACCTAACCTCTCTAGGACATTCAGAAGCCAAGTTATAAGCCCACAAAGGTGTAACTGGACTACTTCTTTAAAGTGACACCAGGCCCGGTGACCTTTGGGACATGGTTTGACCCCCTATAGGAATGTGCGATCATCTTGAAACGTTCAGATCACTTACAACTGAATAGATTCTACCTTCTTGTAGCGTTTCAGCCTGATTGGACCTTGTTTTCACACAAATGGACCCAGAATGATGTGAAATTGTGCTTCGTGCAACATGATTCTGGGTGCCATTTACAAACCATAAGTGCTAATGACTCCATTCCTTTTTGTGGTTGTGGGGGCTGTTGATTGGAGAACACTAAAACAAACCTAACCTCTCTAGGACATTCAGAAGCCAAGTTAAAAGCCAACAAAGGTGTAACTCGACTACTTCTTTAAAGTGACACCAGGCCCGGTGACCTTTGGGACATGGTTTTACCCCCTATAGGAATGTGCGATCATCTTGAAACGTTCAGATCACTTACAACTCAATAGACTCTACCTTCTTGTAGCGTTTCAGCCTGATTGGACCTTGTTTTCACACAAATGGACCCAGAATGATGTGAAATTGTGCTTCGTGCAACATAATTCTGGATGCCATTTACAAACCATAAGTGCTAATGACTCCATTCCTTTTTGTGGTTGTAGGGGCTGTTGATTGGAGTACACTAAAACAAACCTGATCTCTCTAGGACATTCAGAAGCCAAGTTATAAGCCCACAAATGTGTAACTGGACTACTTCTTTAAATTGACACCAGATCCGGTGACTTTTGGGACATGGTTTGACCCCCTTAGGAAAGTGCTATCATCATGAAACGTTCAGATCACTTGCAACTCAATAGATTCTACCTTCCTGTAACGTTTCAGCCTGATTGGACCTTGTTTTCACACAAATGAACCCAGAATGATGTGAAATTGTGCTTCGTGCAACATAATTCTGGGTGCCATTTAAAAACCATAAGTGCTAATGACTCCATTCCTTTATGGGGTAATGGGGGCTGTTAATTGGAGTACGCTAAAACAAACCTGATCTCTCTAGGACATTCAGAAGCCAAGTTATAAGCCCACAAATGTGTAACTGGACTACTTCTTTAAATTGACACCAGATCCGGTGACCTTTGGGACATGGTTTGACCCCCTTAGGAAAGTGCTATCATCATGAAAAGTTCAGATCACTTACAACTCAATAGATTCTACCTTCTTGTAACGTATCAGCCTGATTGGACCTTGTTTTCACACAAATGGACCCAGAATGATGTGAAATTGTGCTTCGTGCAACATAATTCTGGGTGCCATTTACAAACCATAAGTGCTAATGACTCCATTCCTTTTTGTGGTTGTAGGGGCTGTTGATTGGAGTACACTAAAACAAACCTGACCTCTCTAGGACATTCAGAAGCCAAGTTACAAGCCCACAAAGGTGTAACTGGACTACTTCTTTAAAGTGACACCAGGCCCGGTGACCTTTGGGACATGGTTTGACCCCCTATGGGAATGTGAGATCATCATGAAACGTTCAGATCACTTACAACTCAATAGATTCTACCTTCTTGTAACGTTTCAGCCTGATTGGACCTTGTTTTCACACAAATGGACCCAGAATGATGTGAAATTGTGCTTCGTGCAACATAATTCTGGGTGCCATTTACAAACCATAAGTGCTAATGACTCCATTCCTTTATGGGGTAATGGGGGCTGTTAATTGGAGTACGCTAAAACAAACCTGATCTCTCTAGGACATTCAGAAGCCAAGTTATAAGCCCACAAATGTGTAACTGGACTACTTCTTTAAATTGACACCAGATCCGGTGACCTTTGGGACATGGTTTGACCCCCTTAGGAAAGTGCTATCATCATGAAAAGTTCAGATCACTTACAACTCAATAGATTCTACCTTCTTGTAACGTATCAGCCTGATTGGACCTTGTTTTCACACAAATGGACCCAGAATGATGTGAAATTGTGCTTCGTGCAACATAATTCTGGGTGCCATTTACAAACCATAAGTGCTAATGACTCCATTCCTTTTTGTGGTTGTAAGGGCTGTTGATTGGAGTACACTAAAACAAACCTGACCTCTCTAGGACATTCAGAAGCCAAGTTATAAGCCCACAAAGGTGTAACTGGACTACTTCTTTAAAGTGACACCAGGCCCGGTGACCTTTGGGACATGGTTTGACCCCCTATGGGAATGTGAGATCATCATGAAACGTTCAGATCACTTACAACTCAATAGATTCTACCTTCTTGTAACGTATCAGCCTGATTGGACCTTGTTTTCACACAAATGGACCCAGAATGATGTGAAATTGTGCTTCGTGCAACATAATTCTGGGTGCCATTTACAAACCATAAGTGCTAATGACTCCATTCCTTTTTGTGGTTGTAGGGGCTGTTGATTGGAGTACATTAAAACAAACCTGATCTCTCTAGGACATTCAGAAGCCAAGTTATAAGCCCACAAATGTGTAACTGGACTACTTCTTTAAATTGACACCAGATCCGGTGACCTTTGGGACATGGTTTGACCCCCTTAGGAAAGTGCTATCATCATGAAACGTTCAGATCACTTACAACTCAATAGATTCTATCTTCCTGTAACGTTTCAGCCTGATTGGACCTTATTTTCACACAAATGAACCCAGAATGATGTGAAATTGTGCTTCGTGCAGCATAATTCTGGGTGCCATTTAAGAACCATAAGTGCTAATGACTCCATTCCTTTTTGAGGTTGTAGGGGATGTTGATTGGAGTACACTAAAACAAACCTAACCTCTCTAGGACATTCAGAAGCCAAGTTATAAGCCCACAAAGGTGTAACTGGACTACTTCTTTAAAGTGACACCAGGCCCGGTGACCTTTGGGACATGGTTTGACCCCCTATAGGAATGTGCGATCATCTTGAAACGTTCAGATCACTTACAACTGAATAGATTCTACCTTCTTGTAGCGTTTCAGCCTGATTGGACCTTGTTTTCACACAAATGGACCCAGAATGATGTGAAATTGTGCTTCGTGCAACATGATTCTGGGTGCCATTTACAAACCATAAGTGCTAATGACTCCATTCCTTTTTGTGGTTGTGGGGGCTGTTGATTGGAGAACACTAAAACAAACCTAACCTCTCTAGGACATTCAGAAGCCAAGTTAAAAGCCAACAAAGGTGTAACTCGACTACTTCTTTAAAGTGACACCAGGCCCGGTGACCTTTGGGACATGGTTTTACCCCCTATAGGAATGTGCGATCATCTTGAAACGTTCAGATCACTTACAACTCAATAGACTCTACCTTCTTGTAGCGTTTCAGCCTGATTGGACCTTGTTTTCACACAAATGGACCCAGAATGATGTGAAATTGTGCTTCGTGCAACATAATTCTGGATGCCATTTACAAACCATAAGTGCTAATGACTCCATTCCTTTTTGTGGTTGTAGGGGCTGTTGATTGGAGTACACTAAAACAAACCTGATCTCTCTAGGACATTCAGAAGCCAAGTTATAAGCCCACAAATGTGTAACTGGACTACTTCTTTAAATTGACACCAGATCCGGTGACTTTTGGGACATGGTTTGACCCCCTTAGGAAAGTGCTATCATCATGAAACGTTCAGATCACTTGCAACTCAATAGATTCTACCTTCCTGTAACGTTTCAGCCTGATTGGACCTTGTTTTCACACAAATGAACCCAGAATGATGTGAAATTGTGCTTCGTGCAACATAATTCTGGGTGCCATTTAAAAACCATAAGTGCTAATGACTCCATTCCTTTATGGGGTAATGGGGGCTGTTAATTGGAGTACGCTAAAACAAACCTGATCTCTCTAGGACATTCAGAAGCCAAGTTATAAGCCCACAAATGTGTAACTGGACTACTTCTTTAAATTGACACCAGATCCGGTGACCTTTGGGACATGGTTTGACCCCCTTAGGAAAGTGCTATCATCATGAAAAGTTCAGATCACTTACAACTCAATAGATTCTACCTTCTTGTAACGTATCAGCCTGATTGGACCTTGTTTTCACACAAATGGACCCAGAATGATGTGAAATTGTGCTTCGTGCAACATAATTCTGGGTGCCATTTACAAACCATAAGTGCTAATGACTCCATTCCTTTTTGTGGTTGTAGGGGCTGTTGATTGGAGTACACTAAAACAAACCTGACCTCTCTAGGACATTCAGAAGCCAAGTTATAAGCCCACAAAGGTGTAACTGGACTACTTCTTTAAAGTGACACCAGGCCCGGTGACCTTTGGGACATGGTTTGACCCCCTATGGGAATGTGAGATCATCATGAAACGTTCAGATCACTTACAACTCAATAGATTCTACCTTCTTGTAACGTTTCAGCCTGATTGGACCTTGTTTTCACACAAATGGACCCAGAATGATGTGAAATTGTGCTTCGTGCAACATAATTCTGGGTGCCATTTACAAACCATAAGTGCTAATGACTCCATTCCTTTATGGGGTAATGGGGGCTGTTAATTGGAGTACGCTAAAACAAACCTGATCTCTCTAGGACATTCAGAAGCCAAGTTATAAGCCCACAAATGTGTAACTGGACTACTTCTTTAAATTGACACCAGATCCGGTGACCTTTGGGACATGGTTTGACCCCCTTAGGAAAGTGCTATCATCATGAAAAGTTCAGATCACTTACAACTCAATAGATTCTACCTTCTTGTAACGTATCAGCCTGATTGGACCTTGTTTTCACACAAATGGACCCAGAATGATGTGAAATTGTGCTTCGTGCAACATAATTCTGGGTGCCATTTACAAACCATAAGTGCTAATGACTCCATTCCTTTTTGTGGTTGTAAGGGCTGTTGATTGGAGTACACTAAAACAAACCTGACCTCTCTAGGACATTCAGAAGCCAAGTTATAAGCCCACAAAGGTGTAACTGGACTACTTCTTTAAAGTGACACCAGGCCCGGTGACCTTTGGGACATGGTTTGACCCCCTATGGGAATGTGAGATCATCATGAAACGTTCAGATCACTTACAACTCAATAGATTCTACCTTCTTGTAACGTATCAGCCTGATTGGACCTTGTTTTCACACAAATGGACCCAGAATGATGTGAAATTGTGCTTCGTGCAACATAATTCTGGGTGCCATTTACAAACCATAAGTGCTAATGACTCCATTCCTTTTTGTGGTTGTAGGGGCTGTTGATTGGAGTATACTAAAACAAACCTGATCTCTCTAGGACATTCAGAAGCCAAGTTATAAGCCCTCAAATGTTTAACTGGACTACTTCTTTAAATTGACACCAGATCCGGTGACCTTTGGGACATGGTTTGACCCCCTTTGGAAAGTGCTATCATCATGAAACGTTCAGATCACTTACAACTCAATAGAGTCTACCTTCCTGTAAAGTTTCAGCCTGATTGGACCTTGTTTTCACACAAATGAACCCACAATGATGTGAAATTGTGCTTCGTGCAACATAATTCTGGGTGCCATTTACAAACCATAAGTGCTAATGACTCCATTCCTTTTTGTGGTTGTAGGGGCTTTGATTGGAGTACACTAAAACAAACCTAACCTCTCTAGGACATTCAGAAGCCAAGTTATAAGCCCACAAAGGTGTAACTGGACTACTTCTTTAAAGTGACACCAGGCCCGGTGACCTTTGGGAAATGGTTTTACCCCCTATAGGAATGTGCGATCATCTTGAAACGTTCAGATCACTTACAACTCAATAGATTCTACCTTCTTGTAGCGTTTCAGCCTGATTGGACCTTGTTTTCACACAAATGGACCCAGAATGATGTGAAATTGTGCATCGTGCAACATAATTCTGGGTGCCATTTACAAACCATAAGTGCTAATGACTCCATTCCTTTTTGTGATGTTAGGGTCTCTTGATTGGAGTACATTAAAACAAACCTGATCTCTCTAGGACATTCAGAAGCCAAGTTATAAGCCCACAAATGTGTAACTGGACTACTTCTTTAAATTGACACCAGATCCGGTGACCTTTGGGACATGGTTTGACCCCCTTAGAAAAGTGCTATCATCATGAAACGTTCAGATCACTTACAACTCAATAGATTCTACCTTCCTGTAACGTTTCAGCCTGATTGGACCTTGTTTTCACACAAATGAACCCAGAATGATGTGAAATTGTGCTTCGTGCAACATAATTCTGGGTGCCATTTAAAAACCATAAGTGCTAATGACTGCATTCCTTTTTGTGGTTGTAGGGGCTGTTTGTTGGAGTACATTAAAACAAACCTGATCTCTCTAGGACATTCAGAAGCCAAGTTATAAGCCCACAAATGTGTAACTGGACTACTTCTTTAAATTGACACCAGATCCGGTGACCTTTGGGACATGGTTTGACCCCCTTAGGAAAGGGCTATCATCATGAAACGTTCAGATCACTTACAACTCAATAGATTCTACCTTCCTGTAACGTTTCAGCCTGATTGGACCTTGTTTTCACACAAATGAACCCAGAATGATGTGAAATTGTGCTTAGTGCAGCATAATTCTGGGTGCCATTTAAAAACCATAAGTGCTAATGACTCCATTCCTTTTTGAGGTAATGGGGGCTGTTACTTGGAGTACTCTAAAACAAACCTGACCTCTCTAGGATATTCAGAAGCCAAGTTATAAGCCCACAAAGGTGTAACTGGACTACTTCTTTAAAGTGACACCAGGCTCGGTGACCTTTGGGACATGGTTTGACCCCCTATAAGAATGTGTGATCATCATGAAATGTTCAGATCAATTACAACTCAATAGATTCTACCTTCTTGTAACGTTTCAGCCTGATTGGACTTTGTTTTCACACAAATGGACCCAGAATGATGTGAAATTGTGCTTCGTGCAACATAATTCTGGGTGCCATTTACAAACCATAAGTGCTAATGACTCCATTCCTTTTTGAGGTTGTAGGGGCTGTTGATTGGAGTACACTAAAACAAACCTGATCTCTCTAGGACATTCAGAAGCCAAGTTATAAGCCCTCAAAGGTGTAATTGGACTACTTTTTTAAAGTGACACCAGGCCCGGTGACCTTTGGGACATGGTTTGACCCCCTATAGGAATGTGCGATCATCATGAAACGTTCAGATCACTTACAACTCAATAGATTCTACCTTCTTGTAACGTTTCAGCCTGATTGAACCTTGTTTTCACACAAATGGACCCAGAATGATGTGAAATTGTGCTTCGTTCAACATAATTCTGGGTGCCATTTACAAACTATAATTGCTAATGACTCCATTCCTTTTTGTGGTTGTAGGGGCTGTTGGTTGGAGTACATTAAAACAAACCTGATCTCTCTAGGACATTCAGAAGCCAAGTTATAAGCCCACAAATGTGTAACTGGACTACTTCTTTAAATTGACACCAGATCCGGTGACCTTTGGGACATGGTTTGACCCCCTTAGGAAAGTGCTATCATCATGAAACGTTCAGATCACTTACAACTCAATAGATTCTACCTTCCCGTAACGTTTCAGCCGTATTGTACCTTGTTTTCACACAAATGAACCCAGAATGATGTGAAATTGTGCTTCGTGCAAAATAATTCTGGGTGCCATTTACAAACCATAAGTGCTAATGACTCCATTCCTTTTTGTGGTTCTTGGGGCTGTTGATTGGAGTATACTAAAACAAACCTGATCTCTCTAGGACATTCAGAAGCCAAGTTATAAGCCCACAAATGTGTAACTGGACTACTTGTTTAAATTGACACCAGATCCGGTGACCTTTGGGACATGGTTTGACCCCCGTAGGAAAGGGCTATCATCATGAAACGTTCAGATCACTTACAACTCAATAGATTCTACCTTCCTGTAACGTTTCAGCCTGATTGGACCTTGTTTTCACACAAATGAACCCAGAATGATGTGAAATTGTGCTTCGTGCAACATAATTCTGGGTGCCCTTTAAAAACCATAAGTGCTAATGACTCCATTCCTTTTAGTGGTAATGGGGGCTGTTAATTGGAGTACTCTAAAACAAACCTGACCTCTCTAGGATATTCAGAAGCCAAGTTATAAGCCCACAAAGGTGTAACTGGACTACTTCTTTAAAGTGACACCAGGCCCGGTGACCTTTGGGACATGGTTTTACCCCCTATAGGATTGTGTGATCATCATGAAACGTTCAGATAACTTACAACTCAATAGATTCTACCTTCTTGTAACGTTTCAGCCTGATTGGACCTTGTTTTCACACAAATGGACCCAGAATGATGTGAAATTGTGCTTCGTGCAACATAATTCTGGGTGCCATTTACAAACTATAAGTGCTAATGACTCCATTCCTTTTTGTGGTTGTAGGGACTGTTGGTTGGAGTACATTAAAACAAACCTGATCTCTCTAGGACATTCAGAAGCCAAGTTATAAGCCCACAAATGTGTAACTGGACTACTACTTTAAATTGACACCAGATCCGGTGACCTTTGGGACATGGTTTGACCCCCGTAGGAAAGTGCTATCATCATGAAACGTTCAGATCACTTACAACTCAATAGATTCTACCTTCCTGTAACGTTTCAGCCTGATTGGACCTTGTTTTCACACAAATGAACCCAGAATGATGTGAAATTGTGCTTCGTGCAACATAATTCTGGGTGCCCTTTAAAAACCATAAGTGCTAATGACTCCATTCCTTTTAGTGGTAATGGGGGCTGTTAATTGGAGTACTCTAAAACAAACCTGACCTCTCTAGGATATTCAGAAGCCAAGTTATAAGCCCACAAAGGTGTAACTGGACTACTTCTTTAAAGTGACACCAGGCCCGGTGACCTTTGGGACATGGTTTTACCCCCTTTAGGAATGTGTGATCATCATGAAACGTTCAGATCACTTACATCTCAATAGATTCTACCTTCTTGTAACGTTTCAGCCTGATTGGACCTTGTTTTCACACAAATGGACCCAGAATGATGTGAAATTGTGCTTCGTGCAACATAATTCTGGGTGCCATTTACAAACTATAAGCGCTAATGACTCCATTCCTTTTTGTGGTTGTAGGGACTCTTGGTTGGAGTACATTAAAACAAACCTGATCTCTCTAGGACATTCAGAAGCCAAGTTATAAGCCCACAAAGGTGTAACTGGACTACTTCTTTAAAGTGACACCAGGCCCGGTGACCTTTGGGACATGGTTTGACCCCCTATGGGAATGTGAGATCATCATGAAACGTTCAGATCACTTACAACTCAATAGATTCTACCTTCTTGTAACGTTTCAGCCTGATTGGACCTTGTTTTCACACAAATGGACCCAGAATGATGTGAAATTGTGCTTCGTGCAACATAATTCTGGGTGCCATTTACAAACCATAAGTGCTAATGACTCCATTCCTTTTGTGGGTGTAGGGGCTGTTGATTGGAGTACACTAAAACAAACCTGATCTCTCTAGGACATTCAGAAGCCAAGTTATAAGCCCACAAATGTGTAACTGGACTACTTCTTTAAATTGACACCAGATCCGGTGACCTTTGGGACATGGTTTGACCCCCTTAGGAAAGTGCTATCATCATGAAAAGTTCAGATCACTTACAACTCAATAGATTCTACCTTCTTGTAACGTATCAGCCTGATTGGACCTTGTTTTCACACAAATGGACCCAGAATGATGTGAAATTGTGCTTCGTGCAACATAATTCTGGGTGCCATTTACAAACCATAAGTGCTAATGACTCCATTCCTTTTTGTGGTTGTAGGGGCTGTTGATTGGAGTATACTAAAACAAACCTGATCTCTCTAGGACATTCAGAAGCCAAGTTATAAGCCCACAAATGTTTAACTGGACTACTTCTTTAAATTGACACCAGATCCGGTGACCTTTGGGACATGGTTTGACCCCCTTAGGAAAGTGCTATCATCATGAAACGTTCAGATCACTTACAACTCAATAGAGTCTACCTTCCTGTAAAGTTTCAGCCTGATTGGACCTTGTTTTCACACAAATGAACCCAGAATGATGTGAAATTGTGCTTCGTGCAACATAATTCTGGGTGCCATTTACAAACCATAAGTGCTAATGACTCCATTCCTTTTTGTGGTTGTAGGGGCTTTGATTGGAGTACACTAAAACAAACCTAACCTCTCTAGGACATTCAGAAGCCAAGTTATAAGCCCACAAAGGTGTAACTGGACTACTTCTTTAAAGTGACACCAGGCCCGGTGACCTTTGGGAAATGGTTTTACCCCCTATAGGAATGTGCGATCATCTTGAAACGTTCAGATCACTTACAACTCAATAGATTCTACCTTCTTGTAGCGTTTCAGCCTGATTGGACCTTGTTTTCACACAAATGGACCCAGAATGATGTGAAATTGTGCATCGTGCAACATAATTCTGGGTGCCATTTACAAACCATAAGTGCTAATGACTCCATTCCTTTTTGTGATGTTAGGGTCTCTTGATTGGAGTACATTAAAACAAACCTGATCTCTCTAGGACATTCAGAAGCCAAGTTATAAGCCCACAAATGTGTAACTGGACTACTTCTTTAAATTGACACCAGATCCGGTGACCTTTGGGACATGGTTTGACCCCCTTAGAAAAGTGCTATCATCATGAAACGTTCAGATCACTTACAACTCAATAGATTCTACCTTCCTGTAACGTTTCAGCCTGATTGGACCTTGTTTTCACACAAATGAACCCTGAATGATGTGAAATTGTGCTTCGTGCAACATAATTCTGGGTGCCATTTAAAAACCATAAGTGCTAATGACTGCATTCCTTTTTGTGGTTGTAGGGGCTGTTTGTTGGAGTACATTAAAACAAACCTGATCTCTCTAGGACATTCAGAAGCCAAGTTATAAGCCCACAAATGTGTAACTGGACTACTTCTTTAAATTGACACCAGATCCGGTGACCTTTGGGACATGGTTTGAACCCCTTAGGAAAGGGCTATCATCATGAAACGTTCAGATCACTTACAACTCAATAGATTCTACCTTCCTGTAACGTTTCAGCCTGATTGGACCTTGTTTTCACACAAATGAACCCAGAATGATGTGAAATTGTGCTTAGTGCAGCATAATTCTGGGTGCCATTTAAAAACCATAAGTGCTAATGACTCCATTCCTTTTTGAGGTAATGGGGGCTGTTACTTGGAGTACTCTAAAACAAACCTGACCTCTCTAGGATATTCAGAAGCCAAGTTATAAGCCCACAAAGGTGTAACTGGACTACTTCTTTAAAGTGACACCAGGCCCGGTGACCTTTGGGACATGGTTTGACCCCCTATAGGAATGTGTGATCATCATGAAATGTTCAGATCAATTACAACTCAATAGATTCTACCTTCTTGTAACGTTTCAGCCTGATTGGACTTTGTTTTCACACAAATGGACCCAGAATGATGTGAAATTGTGCTTCGTGCAACATAATTCTGGGTGCCATTTAAAAACCATAAGTGCTAATGACTCCATTCCTCTTTGAGGTTGTAGGGGCTGTTGATTGGAGTACACTAAAACAAACCTGATCTCTCTAGGACATTCAGAAGCCAAGTTATAAGCCCTCAAAGGTGTAATTGGACTACTTCTTTAAAGTGACACCAGGCCCGGTGACCTTTGGGACATGGTTTGACCCCCTATAGGAATGTGCGATCATCATGAAACGTTCAGATCACTTACAACTCAATAGATTCTACCTTCTTGTAACGTTTCAGCCTGATTGAACCTTGTTTTCACACAAATGGACCCAGAATGATGTGAAATTGTGCTTCGTTCAACATAATTCTGGGTGCCATTTACAAACTATAAGTGCTAATGACTCCATTCCTTTTTGTGGTTGTAGGGGCTGTTGGTTGGAGTACATTAAAACAAACCTGATCTCTCTAGGACATTCAGAAGCCAAGTTATAAGCCCACAAATGTGTAACTGGACTACTTCTTTAAATTGACACCAGATCCGGTGACCTTTGGGACATGGTTTGACCCCCTTAGGAAAGTGCTATCATCATGAAACGTTCAGATCACTTACAACTCAATAGATTCTACCTTCCTGTAACGTTTCAGCCTGATTGTACCTTGTTTTCACACAAATGAACCCAGAATGATGTGAAATTGTGCTTCGTGCAAAATAATTCTGGGTGCCATTTACAAACCATAAGTGCTAATGACTCCATTCCTTTTTGTGGTTCTTGGGGCTGTTGATTGGAGTATACTAAAACAAACCTGATCTCTCTAGGACATTCAGAAGCCAAGTTATAAGCCCACAAATGTGTAACTGGACTACTTGTTTAAATTGACACCAGATCCGGTGACCTTTGGGACATGGTTTGACCCCCGTAGGAAAGGGCTATCATCATGAAACGTTCAGATCACTTACAACTCAATAGATTCTACCTTCCTGTAACGTTTCAGCCTGATTGGACCTTGTTTTCACACAAATGAACCCAGAATGATGTGAAATTGTGCTTCGTGCAACATAATTCTGGGTGCCCTTTAAAAACCATTAGTGCTAATGACTCCATTCCTTTTAGTGGTAATGGGGGCTGTTAATTGGAGTACTCTAAAACAAACCTGACCTCTCTAGGATATTCAGAAGCCAAGTTATAAGCCCACAAAGGTGTAACTGGACTACTTCTTTAAAGTGACACCAGGCCCGGTGACCTTTGGGACATGGTTTTACCCCCTATAGGATTGTGTGATCATCATGAAACGTTCAGATCACTTACAACTCAATAGATTCTACCTTCTTGTAACGTTTCAGCCTGATTGGACCTTGTTTTCACACAAATGGACCCAGAATGATGTGAAATTGTGCTTCGTGCAACATAATTCTGGGTGCCATTTACAAACTATAAGTGCTAATGACTCCATTCCTTTTTGTGGTTGTAGGGACTGTTGGTTGGAGTACATTAAAACAAACCTGATCTCTCTAGGACATTCAGAAGCCAAGTTATAAGCCCACAAATGTGTAACTGGACTACTTCTTTAAATTGACACCAGATCCGGTGACCTTTGGGACATGGTTTGACCCCCGTAGGAAAGTGCTATCATCATGAAACGTTCAGATCACTTACAACTCAATAGATTCTACCTTCCTGTAACGTTTCAGCCTGATTGGACCTTGTTTTCACACAAATGAACCCAGAATGATGTGAAATTGTGCTTCGTGCAACATAATTCTGGGTGCCCTTTAAAAACCATAAGTGCTAATGACTCCATTCCTTTTAGTGGTAATGGGGGCTGTTAATTGGAGTACTCTAAAACAAACCTGACCTCTCTAGGATATTCAGAAGCCAAGTTATAAGCCCACAAAGGTGTAACTGGACTACTTCTTTAAAGTGACACCAGGCCCGGTGACCTTTGGGACATGGTTTTACCCCCTTTAGGAATGTGTGATCATCATGAAACGTTCAGATCACTTACAACTCAATAGATTCTACCTTCTTGTAACGTTTCAGCCTGATTGGACCTTGTTTTCACACAAATGGACCCAGAATGATGTGAAATTGTGCTTCGTGCAACATAATTCTGGGTGCCATTTACAAACTATAAGTGCTAATGACTCCATTCCTTTTTGTGGTTGTAGGGACTCTTGGTTGGAGTACATTAAAACAAACCTGATCTCTCTAGGACATTCAGAAGCCAAGTTATAAGCCCACAAATGTGTAACTGGACTACTTCTTTAAATTGACACCAGATCCGGTGACCTTTGGGACATGGTTTGACCCCCTTAGGAAAGTGCTATCATCATGAAACGTTCAGATCACTAACAACTCAATAGATTCTACCTTCCTGTAACGTTTCAGCCTGATTGGACCTTGTTTTCACACAAATGGACCCAGAATGATGTGAAATTGTGCTTCGTGCAACATAATTCTGGGTGCCATTTACAAACCATAAGTGCTAATGACTCCATTCCTTTTTGTGGTTGTAGGGGCTGTTGATTGGAGTATACTAAAACAAACCTGATCTCTCTAGGACATTCAGAAGCCAAGTTATAAGCCCACAAATGTGTAAAGGGACTACTTCTTTAAATTGACACCAGATCCGGTGACCTTTGGGACATGGTTTGACCCCCTTAGGAAAGGGCTATCATCATGAAACGTTCAGATCACTTACAACTCAATAGATTCTACCTTCCTGTAACGTTTCAGCCTGATTGGACCTTGTTTTCACACAAATGAACCCAGAATGATGTGAAATTGTGCTTCGTGCAACATAATTCTGGGTGCCATTTAAAAACCATAAGTGCTAATGACTCCATTCCTTTTAGTGGTAATGGGGGCTGTTAATTGGAGTACTCTAAAACAAACCTGACCTCTCTAGGATAATCAGAAGCCAAGTTATAAGCCCACAAAGGTGTAACTGGACTACTTCTTTAAAGTGACACCAGGCCCGGTGACCTTTGGGACATGGTTTTACCCCCTATAGGAATGTGCGATCATCTTGAAATGTTCAGATCACTTACAACTCAATAGATTCTACCTTCTTGTAACGTTTCAGCCTGATTGGACCTTGTTTTCACACAAATGGACCCAGAATGATGTGAAATTGTGCTTCGTGCAACATGATTCTGGGTGCCATTTACAAACCATAAGTGCTAATGACGCCATTCCTTTTTGTGGTTGTAGGGGCTGTTGATTGGAGTATACTAAAATAAACCTGATCTCTCTAGGACATTCAGAAGCCAAGTTATAAGCCCACAAATGTGTAACTGGACTACTTTTTTAAATTGACACCAGATCCGGTGACCTTTGGGACATGGTTTGACCCCCTTAGGAAAGTGCTATCATCATGAAACGTTCAGCTCACTTACAACTCAATAGATTCTACCTTCCTGTAACGTTTCAGCCTGATTGTACCTTGTTTTCACACAAATGAACCCAGAATTATGTGAAATTGTGCTTCCTGCAACATAATTCTGGGTGTCATTTACAAACCATAAGTGCTAATGACTCCATTCCTTTTTGTGGTTGTAGGGGCTGTTGATTGGAGTATACTAAAACAAACCTGATCTCTCTAGGACTTCAGAAGCCAAGTTATAAGCCCACAAATGTGTAACTGGACTACTTCTTTAAAGTGACACCAGGCCCGGTGACCTTTGGGACATGGTTTTACCCCCTATAGGAATGTGCAATCATCTTGAAATGTTCAGATCACTTACAACTCAATAGATTCTACCTTCTTGTAACGTTTCAGCCTGATTGGACCTTGTTTTCACACAAATGGACCCAGAATGATGTGAAATTGTGCTTCGTGCAACATAATTCTGGGTGCCATTTACAAACCATAAGTGCTAATGACTCCATTGCTTTTTGTGGTTGTAGGGGCTGTTGATTGGAGTATACTAAAACAAACCGGATCTCTCTAGGACATTCAGAAGCCAAGTTATAAGCCCACAAATGTGTAACTGGACTACTTCTTTAAATTGACACCAGATCCGGTGACCTTTGGGACATGGTTTGACCCCCTTAGGAAAGTGCTATCATCATGAAACGTTCAGATAACTTACAACTCAATAGATTCTACCTTCCTGTAACGTTTCAGCCTGATTGGACCTTGTTTTCACACAAATGAACCCAGAATGATGTGAAATTGTGCTTCGTGCAACATAATTCTGGGTGCCATTTAAAAACCATAAGTGCTAATGACTCCATTCCTTTTTGTGGTTGTAGGGGCTGTTGATTGGAGTATACTAAAACAAACCTGATCTCTCTAGGACATTCAGAAGCCAAGTTATAAGCCCACAAATGTGTAACTGGACTACTTCTTTAAATTGACACCAGATCCGGTGACCTTTGGGACATGGTTTGACCCCTTAGGAAAGTGCTATCATCATGAAACGTTCAGATCACTTACAACTCATTAGATTCTACCTTCCTGTAACGTTTCAGCCTGATTGGACCTTGTTTTCACACAAATGAACCCAGAATGATGTGAAATTATAATTCGTGCAACATAATTCTGGGTGCCATTTAAAAACCATAAGTGCTAATGACTCCATTCCTTTTAGTGGTAATGGGGGCTGTTAATTGGAGTACTCTAAAAAAACCTGACCTCTCTAGGATATTCAGAAGCCAAGTTATAAGCCCACAAATGTGTAACTGGACTACTTCTTTAAATTGACACCAGATCCGGTGACCTTTGGGACATGGTTTTACCCCCTATAGGAATGTGCGATCATCTTGAAATGTTCAGATCACTTACAACTCAATAGATTCTACCTTCCTGTAACGTTTCAGCCTGATTGGACCTTGTTTTCACACAAATGAACCCAGAATGATGTCAAATTGTGCTTCGTGCAACATAATTCTGGGTGCCATTTAAAAACCATAAGTGCTAATGACTCCATTCCTTTTTGTGGTTGTAGGGGCTGTTGATTGGAGTATACTAAAACAAACCTGATCTCTCTAGGACATTCAGAAGCCAAGTTATAAGCCCACAAATGTGTAACTGGACTACTTGTTTAAATTGACACCAGATCCGGTGACCTTTGGGACATGGTTTGACCCCTGTAGGAAAGGGCTATCATCATGAAACGTTCAGATCACTTACAACTCAATAGATTCTACCTTCCTGTAACGTTTCAGCCTGATTGGACCTTGTTTTCACACAAATGAACCCAGAATGATGTGAAATTGTGCTTCGTGCAACATAATTCTGGGTGCCCTTTAAAAACCATAAGTGCTAATGACTCCATTCCTTTTAGTGGTAATGGGGGCTGTTAATTGGAGTACTCTAAAACAAACCTGACCTCTCTAGGATATTCAGAAGCCAAGTTATAAGCCCACAAAGGTGTAACTGGACTACTTCTTTAAAGTGACACCAGGCCCGGTGACCTTTGGGACATGGTTTTACCCCCTATAGGATTGTGTGATCATCATGAAACGTTCAGATCACTTACAACTCAATAGATTCTACCTTCTTGTATCGTTTCAGCCTGATTGGACCTTGTTTTCACACAAATGGACCCAGAATGATGTGAAATTGTGCTTCGTGCAACAGAATTCTGGGTGCCATTTAAAAACCATAAGTGCTAATGACTCCATTCCTTTTTGTGGTTGTAGGGGCTGTTGATTGGAGTATACTAAAACAAACCTGATCTCTCTAGGACATTCAGAAGCCAAGTTATAAGCCCACAAATGTGTAACTGGACTACTTCTTTAAATTGACACCAGATCCGGTGACCTTTGGGACATGGTTTTACCCCTTAGGAAAGTGCTATCATCATGAAACGTTCAGATCACTTACAACTCATTAGATTCTACCTTCCTGTAATGTTTCAGCCTGATTGGACCTTGTTTTCACACAAATGAACCCAGAATGATGTGAAATTATAATTCGTGCAACATAATTCTGGGTGCCATTTAAAAACCATAAGTGCTAATGACTCCATTCCTTTTAGTGGTAATGGGGGCTGTTAATTGGAGTACTCTAAAAAAACCTGACCTCTCTAGGATATTCAGAAGCCAAGTTATAAGCCCACAAATGTGTAACTGGACTACTTCTTTAAATTGACACCAGATCCGGTGACCTTTGGGACATGGTTTTACCCCCTATAGGAATGTGCGATCATCTTGAAATGTTCAGATCACTTACAACTCAATAGATTCTACCTTCCTGTAACGTTTCAGCCTGATTGGACCTTGTTTTCACACAAATGAACCCAGAAAGATGTCAAATTGTGCTTCGTGCAACATAATTCTGGGTGCCATTTAAAAACCATAAGTGCTAATGACTCCATTCCTTTTTGTGGTTGTAGGGGCTGTTTATTGGAGTATACTAAAACAAACCTGATCTCTCTAGGACATTCAGAAGCCAAGTTATAAGCCCACAAATGTGTAACTAGACTACTTGTTTAAATTGACACCAGATCCGGTGACCTTTGGGACATGGTTTGACCCCTTAGAAAAGTGCTATCATCATGAAACGTTCAGATCACTTACAACTCAATAGATTCTACCTTCCTGTAACGTTTCAGCCTGATTGGACCTTGTTTTCACACAAATGAACCCAGAATGATGTGGAATTGTGCTTCGTGCAACATAATTCTGGGTGCCATTTAAAAACCATAAGTGCTAATGACTCCATTCCTTTTAGTGGTAATGGGGGCTGTTAATTGGAGTACTCTAAAAAAACATGACCTCTCTAGGATATTCAGAAGCCAAGTTATAAGCCCACAAAGGTGTAACTGGACTACTTCTTTAAAGTGACACCAGGCCCGGTGACCTTTGGGACATGGTTTGACCCCCTATAGGAATATGCGATCATCATAAAACGTTCAGATCACTTACAACTCAATAGATTCTACCTTCTTGTAACGTTTCAGCCTGATTGGACCTTGTTTTCACACAAATGGACCCAGAATGATGTGAAATTGTGCTTCGTGCAACATAATTCTGGGTGCCATTTACAAACCATAAGTGCTAATGACTCCATTCCTTTTTGTGGTTGTAGGGGCTGTTGATTGGAGTACATTAAAACAAACCTGATCTCTCTAGGAAATTCAGAAGCCAAGTTATAAGCCCACAAATGTGTAACTGGACTACTTCTTTAAATTGACACCAGATCCGGTGACCTTTAGGACATGGTTTGACCCCCTGAGGGATTGCTTCATTTTGGGCATTCTAAAATGCGCTTTTTGGCACACTTTGCGTCAAAAGTGGCCCCAATGGAATTGGGCTCCTTAAATTTGGGTTACTTTTTACATTTTGGCACACCCCTGGACTCAGAATGGGTTACTTTTGCTTCACTTTGGGACTTGGACACTAGGGGAGCCCTTGGACAAGAAATTTAAAAGTGACCCGTATCGCGCCCAAACTCACCCCTTCTGAATCCATTGGCGGAGAACACCCCACACCTTCCCCCTCCCCAAAGTAACCCGTTTTGAGGTCGCCGCCCCAGAGACCTCCCCCTGGTCCGCTGACCGGCCCACCTCAACCACCCCCCACCCCCACCCCCACCCCCCACCCCCATCTGTCCCAAAATGGAGGAAAAGTAGCCCGTGGAGTCCGTTGCCCATCTCCCACCCGTTCTGACCTGACCTTTTGATTTCACACAAATGAACCCAGAATGATGTGAAATTGTGCTTCGTGCAACATAATTCTGGGTGCCATTTAAAAACCATAAGTGCTAATGTCTCCATTCCTTTTTGTGGTTCTAGGGGCTGTTGATTGGAGTACACTAAAACAAACCTGATCTCTCTAGGACATTCAGAAGCCAAGTTATAAGCCCACACACAAAGATGTAACTGGACTACTTCTTTAAAGTGACACTTGGCCCGGTGACCTTTGGGACATGGTTTGACCCCCTATAGAGCTCCGGACCCCACGTGACTCTCAGTTAGTGGACGCCATTTTGGCATGCAAAAAAAGGTAAACAAACACGGATGTAACTATGGACGTGAACGGGAGCTGCCTGGATTTTACTCCGTCGGAGTTCACTTCTCACTTTAAAACCGAAGAAATCGTTTTATATAGTCATAAATTACATAGATTAAACATCTCCGACCCTTACCATGCCCCTGGGGTACTTTTTAAAATCCAGAAGCTGTCGGAGCCGACCTCCCGGATTTGAGATACCCTGACATTTATAATTTCCTTATTAATTTTCCCTCGTCCTACTCCGGAGCATCGCTACGAGCATATAAGAGCCTGGAGGGATACAAATGGACACAATCAGGGTTTGTTGTCGGTATCCAGATCTGGATTCTTCCTGCAAAGGACAGCGCTGTTGTCACCGGGAGGGTAAGTGGAGTTTGTTTCTTTTTTTACCGTTAGCAACAGCCCCTTGCTCGGTTATCTCTGTGTGAAACGTCGTGTGTTCATGAACCTTAGAAAAGTAACCAGTATTTAATGAAAACATAGATGTGAAACAGAACTGTACACTTGCATCGCTTAACTCTTTAGATGCCAAAGGTGCGAAATTGCGACAAGCCACATTTCTGACTGTAACGAGCCACAGTTGCAGATTTGATCAGTCATTCTGCCAGGAGATAGACCTCTGTAACTAAAATCTCCAATACTTTTAATGTGTGTTATCATGTAAAATTTTGCCGTAAATACGGTTTGAAGTAATTAATTTTAGAAGTGTCTTAACAAATGAAATAAACAGATATTCCTACCAGCCTCTAAAAATTATTTTATAAAACATTGCCGTAGTTAAATCAATTAGACACACACACACACACACACACACACATTAAATATATATAAACAGGTGCCTAAAGACTTAATGATACAGGAGCAGTTCTAATTATGGTATTCAATCTGTGTTACAGGTGAATCACTCCCAAAGATTAAATGACCCTCAGTTGAAGCCATGGGTGGTCATCAGAAAAGATGGAGTGGTGCTAGGAGCACACTGCAACTGTACAGCAGGGTTGGGAGAATGTTGCTCCCATGTGTCAGCAGTTTTGTTCAAATTATTGCAGCTTAACCATGCAAGAGATGAGGACATAGCAGTCACGTCCAAAAAGTGCAAGTGGATCAAGCCAAGTGAGGAGTCTCTGAAAAAAGTGGAGTATCAGCAAGGCAAGGACATAATATTTAACCACTCACAACAAACCAAGAAAATGAAGTCTTCAAAAGGACATGCCACTTCACCAGCCTTCCCACCTCTGACCCCCACTGAGCAAGCACAGTTTTACAGCAATCTCTCAAGCTGCTGTACACAAGATGGACAGACAATAAAGCCAGCAGTCCTATCTGTGATCAGAGACTTCTCATCATCCTATGTCCCAAAAGCTGTGACCCTCGATCTTCCACAGCCCCTCATAAATCTGTATGACAGACAGGCAAGAGATGTCAGCACAGAGGAGCTAGAAGAAAGAGCGGAAAAACTTTTAGAAAACATGACTGTTACCAAGGAACAGGTAAGTCATTGTGTTACAAATACAGCAAATTAAGGTGGTTGTTGGCCTTAGTTCATGGTTGTGATTGTGTACAATTTTGTCTGATCATATTTCCAGAGTGATATTGTGGAAGAGGAGACTCGAGCACAGTCAAAGTCCAACATTTGGTTTGACCAAAGAAGTGGTAGAATAACAGCGTCCACCTTCAAAGCAGCCACAAAGACAGACATCACAAAGCCCTCCGTGTCCCTGATTCGGAAAATATGCTACCCAAAGTCTCATAGCTTCACCAGTGAGGCCACCAGGTATCAAGTGAAATACCTTAGTTTTGTGTGCTACTTGAACTATTTATCATCGTTTTATCTAGATTGGATTTGCAAAAGTATGGAAAAGGATTTTGGTGTTTTCCAGATGGGGCTGTACCCATGAGGAGCTGGCAAGAAATTATTATGAAACTCAGCATCGCCTTGCACATTCCGATGTCCTAGTAGAAACAGCTGGTTTCAGGATCTCGCCCACACATCCATTCATCGGAGCCTCACCTGATGGTTATGTTTCTTGCAGTTGTTGTGGTCCAGGTGTTATCGAAATAAAGTGCACATTCTGTGCCAAGGACCTTTCTGTGGATGAGGCGGCAGATCTTGGCAATTTTTGCCTTGAAAAAAATGAGCAGGGAACCATCAGACTAAAGCAAGATCACGCATACTATTATCAAGTACAAATGCAGATATTTGTTACTGACAGACAATATTGTGATTTCGTCCTCTGGACTGAAAGAGACCGTGACTCACCGTTTGTCGAACGCGTGACAGCAAATGACTCATTTTTTGACAAACAGCTTGAATGTGCAAAAGCTTTTTACAAAAAATGTGTTCTCCCAGAGCTGCTTGCAAAGACTTTTTCAGCACCAAAACCAGCAGCAGCATGTGCTGATAATGGTCAACAGTGGTGTTACTGTCGCGAGCCAGAGGACGGTGACATGTTGGTGTGCACCTCAAGTTTTTGTTCTCTAAAAAAGTTTCATAAAACTTGTCTGCACTTGAAAAGGAATCCTAAACAATGGAAATGTCCAAGCTGTAGAAAAGTTATCAACTCACAAAAAAAGAAATCTCTGACAAGCTGAAGAGTAATAAACAAATGTGGGTTGCCCCTACTTGTAGCCCGTAATAGCAGACTGGCACAGCTTCAAGACTAACACATCAGTCTGTTATTAAGAATTATTTCACATACAACAAGAGGCTGATGAAAGTAAAGTTCATGTTTTATTCATGTTTGCATTTGTACAAAAATGTTACAATTTTCTGAAGACTAAGAATTGTTCCTTTTTGGTCTGTTGTACTAAATAAAAGTGAAAGTTCACATCTGTGATGACTTAAAAGAGCTTGTCAGCATTTTTTTTCTGCCCAACTACGGAAAATATATTACAAGTTCACTGAAAGGGCACAACAGATTCACAGACATTGGTAAGAGCACAACAAACTTTAACTATTTTGTCAAGGTATGTCACATCATTTTCTGTGTCAATGTCAGTGAAACCTATGGAAACACTACTTTGCAAAATTGTGTATTTCTGACGTAGAACTCCAATGACTCTTTCTATGTGTATTCTAAGAGATGCTAAGCATCTCGTGTCTTCCAGGTCAACAGGATCTAACTGTTTCTTCCCACGAGTGAATGCTGGAAGCTTTAATTCAGCATGATAAGAATTCACTGAGTCTTTGACATTGAATCCTCTGTCTGCCAAAACCAAGTCACCTGGGAGCAAATTAGAAAGAAAACCGCTTTGCTCTGTGATGAACTTATCGCTTGTGCGACCTCCCCATCCATTGGAAATGAAACAAATAGAACCTTGTGGGGTGATTGCGATTAAATATTTCATGGTGTTGTGTGACTTGTATGCTGAATAACACTGAGCACTGGCTAACAGGTTACTTGGTTTCTCCAGAAATATCTCAAAACAGTCAATAATACAGACTGTCTTTTCAAACACACTATTCCTAAATGCATAGGGAATAGATTCTCTTAAGGATTCCCTTTCAGGCCAAATAACAAGACTTGGCACTAGTGTACAATACATGACACTTACACAGTGTTTGAAAAGCTTTGAGACTGTAGTAGAATCTATGCTAAAATAAAATGCCAGAAAATCAAAAGACAGGTTCATTCTCATTTTGATTAAAGCCAAGATGTACTGTTGAAATAGTGTTAGGCTAGATTTGTGCTTTAGATAGGGCATTATAACATTAAAAATGACCATAAGTTGCGAATATGATGATAAGCCAGTGAGCATATTAACCTTCCTGTCACTTTTTTGTAGAGTAGTCTCATTTATTTCAGTACATGTAATTTTTTGTCTTAATAACATGTTTTCATTTCTCAGTGCTTGGCATTCCAGCTCAAGAGATTTGATTTGTTCCTTGCAGGTTTCATTGGAACACACCGTTGTTTCTGGATGGCTGCTGTCATGTGTAGGCTCCACTTCATTCTGAGTCACTTCCTTTACAGGGGCTTCCTCTGCTTGATCAGCTGCAGGAGGCTGTATGATGTCATGTTCACATGAGTCCTGCTGAATTAGGAGTTTAGATGATGGACTGACCGTAGCAGATGCTGACTTTGCTTGTTCTCTTCTTTGGAGTCTTCTCTTCTGTCTCCGGATGAACCCATTTAACTGCCTTCTTCTCCTCTTTTTCTCTGGGGATGTCACATGTTTGAAGATGGATGGGATGTAGTCAGGAGAGAGAGGGTGATCACTCTTTTTCCCTGAAGTGTATAAATAAGCATTGTTATAGGTTTAGTATTTGTCGGTAGGTATCCGGTCCCTTTGCACCAGAACATAAATTAATTTTAATCTGTAAACAGATAATGTCATCATTTCTATATTTCAGCACAAATCCATAAAACTAATTAAAACACAAATAACATCGATTTAACTGTAAGTAGTTTAAATAGAGTGCTGTGCTGGTTGAATGTTTAAACTGAACGCCAAGAGAAATAACTATTTTGATGTTTTTCCGTGAATACAATAAATAGGTCAGGCAGGAGCGTCTCAGGATCTGTCTGCGATCTGTCTCTGTGAGACAGAAAATAGCAATCCAAAGTGCTTTTTATGTGTGATCTGACAATTGATCAACCATTGATTACAAATTAAATACAGCTTAGCCGGTTAATTGCTGTGATCATAAAACACGTAAACGGCAGCGTCAGAACTTACGAGGCAATGTTTTACGTGATGTTTACTTGTTGCTAGGAGTAATAAGACAGAAAAAGCCACGCCAAAATAAGTTTACGAAGCCCACTAAGAATCGTAATAAAAGCATTTAAAAGAAATACCACACACACTTGAGGAAACGTTGGTTTAAGTACCTGATATGAAGTGTTCACTGCACAGGCGAAAACCTTTACTGTCGGGATCCCACTGCTTTGTTTTACACTGGAGGCTAGCGCGTTTCATTGCGATTATCCAACGTTTGCGGCGTTCCGGATCTTTGGGAATCCTGTAGAAGGATCTTCCTTTGACTTGTCCCCGTCTGTTCTGGCATCCTGGGGCACAACAGGAATCGACCATATTTCCCGTGTGAGACTTATGACAACAAATAGTCTAGCTGCGGGCTTCTGCCTGCCAAAATGGTGCCGTTTCGATCTGAACTGTTGCATGCTGGGAGAAGTGACGTCAACTCCCGGAGCTCTATAGGAATGTGCGATCATCTTGAAACGTTCAGATCACTTACAACTCAATAGATTCTACCTTCTTGTAGCGTTTCAGCCGGATTGGACCTTGTTTTCACACAAATTGACCCAGAATCATGTGAAATTGTGCTTAGTGCAGCATAATTCTGGGTGCCATTTAAGAACCATAAGTGCTAATGACTCCATTCCTTTTTGTGGTTGTAGGGGCTGTTGATTGGAGTACACTAAAATAAACCTGATCTCTCTAGGACAACCAGAAGCCAAGTTATAAGCCCACAAATGTGTAAATGGACTACTTCTTTAAATTGACACCAGATCCGGTGACCTTTGGGACATGGTTTGACCCCCTTAGGAAAGCGCTATCATCATGAAACGTTCAGATCACTTACAACTCAATAGATTCTAGCTTCCAGTAACGTTTCAGCCTGATTGGACCTTGTTTTCACACAAATGAACCCAGAATGATGTGAAATTGTGCTTCGTGCAAAATAATTCTGGGTGCCATTTACAAACCATAAGTGCTAATGACTCCATTCCTTTTTGTGGTTGTAGGGGCTGTTGATTGGAGTACACTAAAACAAACCTAACCTCTCTAGGACATTCAGAAGCCAAGTTATAAGCCCACAAAGGTGTAACTGGACTACTTCTTTAAAGAGACACTTGGCCCGGTGACCTTTGGGACATGGTTTGACCCCCTATAGGAATGTGCGATCATCTTGAAACGTTCAGATCACTTACAACTCAATAGATTCTACCTTCTTGTAGCGTTTCAGCCGGATTGGACCTTGTTTTCACACAAATTGACCCAGAATGATGTGAAATTGTGCTTCGTGCAACATAATTCTGGGTGCCACTTACAAACCATAAGTGCTAATTACTCCATTCCTTTTTGTGGTTGTAGGGGCTGTTGATTGGAGTACATTAAAACAAACCTGATCTCTCTAGGACATTCAGAAGCCAAGTTATAAGCCCACAAATGTGTAACTGGACTACTTCTTTAAATTGACACCAGATCCAGTGACCTTTGGGACATGGTTTGACCCCCTTAGGAAAGTGCTATCATCATGAAACGTTCAGATCACTTACAACTCAATAGATTCTACCTTCCTGTAACGTTTCAGCCTGATTGGACCTTGTTTTCACACAAATGGACCCAGAATGATGTGAAATTGTGCTTCGTACAACATAATTCTGGGTGCCATTTAAAAACCATAAGTGCTAATGACTCCATTCCTTTTTGTGGTTGTAGGGGCTGTTGATTGGAGTACACTAAAACAAACCTGATCTCTCTAGGACATTCAGAAGCCAAGTTATAAGCCCACAAATGTGTAACTGGACTACTTCTTTAAATTGACACCAGATCCGGTGACCTTTGGGACATGGTTTGACCCCCTTAGGAAAGTGCTATTATCATGAAACGTTCAGATCACTTACAACTCAATAGATTCTACCTTCCTGTAACGTTTCAGCCTGATTGGACCTTGTTTTCACACAAATGAACCCAGAATGATGTGAAATTGTGCTTCGTGCAACATAATTCTGGGTGCCATTTACAAACCATAAGTGCTAATGACTCCATTCCTTTTTGTGGTTTTAGGGGCTGTTGATTGGACTACACTAAAACAAACTAACCTCTCTAGGACATTCAGAAGCCAAGTTATAAGCCCACAAGGTGTAACTGGACTACTACTTTAAAGTGACACCAGGCCCGGTGACCTTTGGGACATGGTTTTACCCCCTATAGGAATGTGCGATCATCTTGAAATGTTCAGATCACTTACAACTCAATAGATTCTACCTTCTTGTAGCGTTTCTGCCTGATTGGACCTTGTTTTCACACAAATGGACCCAGAATGATGTGAAATTTTGCTTCGTGCAACATAATTCTGGGTGCCATTTACAAACCATAAGTGCTAATGACTCCATTCCTTTTTGTGGTTGTAGGGGCTGTTGATTGGAGTACACTAAACAAACCTGATCTCTCTAGGACATTCAGAAGCCAAGTTATAAGCCCACAAATGTGTAACTGGACTACTTCTTTAAATTGACACCAGATCCGGTGACTTTTGGGACATGGTTTGACCCCCTTAGGAAAGTGCTATCATCATGAAACGTTCAGATCACTTGCAACTCAATAGATTCTACCTTCCTGTAACGTTTCAGCCTGATTGGACCTTGTTTTCACACAAATGAACCCAGAATGATGTGAAATTGTGCTTCGTGCAACATAATTCTGGATGCCATTTACAAACCATAAGTGCTAATATCTCCATTCCTTTTTGTGGTTGTAGGGGCTGTTGATTGGAGTACATTAAAACAAACCTGATCTCTCTAGGACATTCAGAAGCCAAGTTATAAGCCCACAAATGTGTAACTGGACTACTTCTTTAAATTGACACCAGATCCGGTGACCTTTGGGACATGGTTTGACCCCCTTAGGAAAGTGCTATCATCATGAAACGTTCAGATCACTTACAACTCAATAGATTCTACCTTCCTGTAACGTTTCAGCCTGATTGGACCTTGTTTTCACACAAATGAACCCAGAATGATGTGAAATTGTGCTTCGTGCAACATAATTCTGGGTGCCATTTACAAACCATAAGTGCTAATGACTCCATTCCTTTTTGTGGTTTTAGGGGCTGTTGATTGGACTACACTAAAACAAACTAACCTCTCTAGGACATTCAGAAGCCAAGTTATAAGCCCACAAGGTGTAACTGGACTACTACTTTAAAGTGACACCAGGCCCGGTGACCTTTGGGACATGGTTTTACCCCCTATAGGAATGTGCAATCATCTTGAAATGTTCAGATCACTTACAACTCAATAGATTCTACCTTCTTGTAGCGTTTCTGCCTGATTGGACCTTGTTTTCACACAAATGGACCCAGAATGATGTGAAATTTTGCTTCGTGCAACATAATTCTGGGTGCCATTTACAAACCATAAGTGCTAATGGCTCCATTCCTTTTTGTGGTTGTAGGGGCTGTTGATTGGAGTACACTAAACAAACCTGATCTCTCTAGGACATTCAGAAGCCAAGTTATAAGCCCACAAATGTGTAACTGGACTACTTCTTTAAATTGACACCAGATCCGGTGACTTTTGGGACATGGTTTGACCCCCTTAGGAAAGTGCTATCATCATGAAACGTTCAGATCACTTGCAACTCAATAGATTCTACCTTCCTGTAACGTTTCAGCCTGATTGGACCTTGTTTTCACACAAATTGACCCAGAATGATGTGAAATTGTGCTTCGTGCAACATAATTCTGGATGCCATTTACAAACCATAAGTGCTAATTACTCCATTCCTTTTTGTGGTTGTAGGGGCTGTTGATTGGAGTACACTAAAACAAACCTGATCTCTCTAGGACATTCAGAAGCCAAGTTATAAGCCCACAAATGTGTAACTGGACTACTTCTTTAAATTGACACCAGATCCGGTTACCTTTGGGACATGGTTTGACCCCCTTAGGAAAGTGCTATCATCATGAAACGTTCAGATCACTTGCAACTCAATAGATTCTACCTTTCTTGTAACGTTTCAGCCTGATTGGACCTTGTTTTCACACAAATGAACCCAGAATGATGTGAAATTGTGCTTCGTGCAACATAATTCTGGATGCCATTTACAAACCATAAGTGCTAATATCTCCATTCCTTTTTGTGGTTGTAGGGGCTGTTGATTGGAGTACATTAAAACAAACCTGATCTCTCTAGGACATTCAGAAGCCAAGTTATAAGCCCACAAATGTGTAACTGGACTACTTCTTTAAATTGACACCAGATCCGGTGACCTTTGGGACATGGTTTGATCCCCTTAGGAAAGCGCTATCATCATGAAACGTTCAGATCACTTACAACTAAATAGATTCTACCTTCCTGTAACGTTTCAGCCTGATTGGACCTTGTTTTCACACAAATGAACCCAGAATGATGTGAAATTGTGCTTCGTGCAACATAATTCTGGGTGCCATTTACAAACCATAAATGCTAATGACTCCATTCCTTTTTGTGGTTGTAGGGGCTGTTGATTGGAGTACATTAAAACAAACCTGATCTCTCTAAGACATTCAGAAGCCAAGTTATAAGCCCACGAATGTGTAACTGGACTACTTCTTTAAAGTGACACCAGGCCCGGTGACCTTTGGGACATGGTTTGACCCCCTTAGGAAAGTGCTATCATCATGAAATGTTCGGATCACTTACAACTAAATAGATTCTACCTTCATGTAACGTTTCAGCCTGATTGGACCTTGTTTTCACACAAATGAACCCAGAATGATGTGAAATTGTGCTTCGTGCAACATAATTCTGGGTGCCATTTACAAACCATAAATGCTAATGACTTCATTCCTTTTAGTGGTAATGGGGGCTGCTAATTGGAGTACTCTAAAACAAACCTGACCTCTCTAGGATATTCAGAAGCCAAGTTATAAGCCCACAAAGGTGTAACTGGACTACTTCTTTAAAGTGACACCAGGCCCGGTGACCTTTGGGACATGGTTTGACCCCCTTAGGAAAGTGCTATCATCATGAAACGTTCAGATCACTTACAACTCAATAGATTCTACCTTCCTGTAACGTTTCAGCCTGATTGGACCTTGTTTTCACACAAATGGACCCAGAATGATGTGAAATTGTGCTTTGTGCAACATAATTCTGGGGGCCATTTACAAACCATAAGTGCTAATTACTCCATTCCATTTTGTGGTTGTAGGGGCTGTTGATTGGAGTACACTAAAACAAACCTAACCTCTCTAGGACATTCAGAAGCCAAGTTATAAGCCCACAAAGGTGTAACTGGACTACTTCTTTAAAGTGACACCAGGCCCGGTGACCTTTGGGACATGGTTTTACCCCCTATAGGAATGTGCGATCATCTTGAAACGTTCAGATCACTTACAACTCAATAGATTCTACCTTCTTCTAGCGTTTCAGCCTGATTGGACCTTGTTTTCACATAAATGGACCCAGAATGATGTGAAATTGTGCTTCGTGCAACATAATTCTGGGTGCCATTTAAAAACCATAAGTGCTAATGACTCCATTCCTTTTTGTGGTTGTAGGGGCTGTTGATTGGAGTACACTAAAACAAACCTGATCTCTCTAGGACATTCAGAAGCCAAGTTATAAGCCCACAAATGAGTAACTGGACTACTTCTTTAAATTGACACCAGATCCGGTGATCTTTGGGACATCGTTTGACCCCTTTAGGAAAGTGCTATCATCATGAAACGTTCAGATCACTTACAACTCAGTAGATTCTACCTTCCTGTAACGTTTCAGCCTGATTGGACCTTGTTTTCACACAAATGAACCCAGAATGATGTGAAATTGTGCTTCGTGCAACATAATTCTGGGTGCCATTTAAAAACCATAAGTGCTAATGACTCCATTCCTTTTTGTGGTTGTGGGGGCTGTTGATTGGAGTACACTAAAACAACCCTGATCTCTCTAGGACATTCAGAAGCCAAGTTATAAGCCCACAAAGGTGTAACTGGACTACTTCTTTAAAGTGACACCAGGCCCGGTGACCTTTGGGACATGGTTTGACCCCCTTAGGAAAGTGCTATCATCATGAAATGTTCGGATCACTTACAACTAAATAGATTCTACCTTCATGTAACGTTTCAGCCTGATTGGACCTTGTTTTCACACAAATGAACCCAGAATGATGTGAAATTGTGCTTCGTGCAACATAATTCTGGGTGCCATTTACAAACCATAAATGCTAATGACTTCATTCCTTTTAGTGGTAATGGGGGCTGCTAATTGGAGTACTCTAAAACAAACCTGACCTCTCTAGGATATTCAGAAGCCAAGTTATAAGCCCACAAAGGTGTAACTGGACTACTTCTTTAAAGTGACACCAGGCCCGGTGACCTTTGGGACATGGTTTGACCCCCTTAGGAAAGTGCTATCATCATGAAACGTTCAGATCACTTACAACTCAATAGATTCTACCTTCCTGTAACGTTTCAGCCTGATTGGACCTTGTTTTCACACAAATGGACCCAGAATGATGTGAAATTGTGCTTTGTGCAACATAATTCTGGGGGCCATTTACAAACCATAAGTGCTAATTACTCCATTCCATTTTGTGGTTGTAGGGGCTGTTGATTGGAGTACACTAAAACAAACCTAACCTCTCTAGGACATTCAGAAGCCAAGTTATAAGCCCACAAAGGTGTAACTGGACTACTTCTTTAAAGTGACACCAGGCCCGGTGACCTTTGGGACATGGTTTTACCCCCTATAGGAATGTGCGATCATCTTGAAACGTTCAGATCACTTACAACTCAATAGATTCTACCTTCTTCTAGCGTTTCAGCCTGATTGGACCTTGTTTTCACATAAATGGACCCAGAATGATGTGAAATTGTGCTTCGTGCAACATAATTCTGGGTGCCATTTAAAAACCATAAGTGCTAATGACTCCATTCCTTTTTGTGGTTGTAGGGGCTGTTGATTGGAGTACACTAAAACAAACCTGATCTCTCTAGGACATTCAGAAGCCAAGTTATAAGCCCACAAATGAGTAACTGGACTACTTCTTTAAATTGACACCAGATCCGGTGATCTTTGGGACATCGTTTGACCCCTTTAGGAAAGTGCTATCATCATGAAACGTTCAGATCACTTACAACTCAGTAGATTCTACCTTCCTGTAACGTTTCAGCCTGATTGGACCTTGTTTTCACACAAATGAACCCAGAATGATGTGAAATTGTGCTTCGTGCAACATAATTCTGGGTGCCATTTAAAAACCATAAGTGCTAATGACTCCATTCCTTTTTGTGGTTGTGGGGGCTGTTGATTGGAGTACACTAAAACAACCCTGATCTCTCTAGGACATTCAGAAGCCAAGTTATAAGCCCACAAAGGTGTAACTGGACTACTTCTTTAAAGTGACACCAGGCCCGGTGACCGTTGGGACATGGTTTGACCCCCTATAGGAAAGTGCTATCATCATGAAACGTTCAGATCACGTACAACTCAATAGATTCTACCTTCCTGTAACGTTTCTGCCTGATTGGACCTTGTTTTCACACAAATGAAACCAGAATGATGTGAAATTTTGCTTCGTGCAACATAATTCTGGGTGCCATTTACAAACCATAAGTGCTAATGACTCCATTCCTTTTTGTGGTTGTAGGGGCTGTTGATTGGAGTACATTAAAACAAACCTGACCTCTCCAGGACATTCAGAAGCCAAGTTATAAGCCCACAAATGTGTAACTGGACTACTACTTTAAATTGACACCAGATCCGGTGACATTTGGGACATGGTTTGACCCCCTTAGGAAAGTGCTATCATCATGAAACGTTCAGATCACTTACAACTCAATAGATTCTACCTTTCTGTAACGTTTCAGCCTGATTGGACCTTGTTTTCACACAAATGAACCCAGAATGATGTGAAATTGTGCTTCGTGCAACATAATTCTGGGTGCCATTTAAAAACCATAAGTGCTAATGACTCCATTCCTTTTTGTGGTTGTAGGGGCTGTTGATTGGAGTATACTAAAACAAACCTGATCTCTCTAGGACATTCAGAAGCCAAGTTATAAGCCCACAAATGTGTAACTGGACTACTTCTTTAGACACCAGATCCGGTGACCTTTGGGACATGGTTTGACACCCTTAGGGAAGTGCTATCATCATGAAACCTTCAGATCACTTACATTTTAATAGATTCTACCTTCCTGTAATGTTTCAGCCTGATTGGACCTTGTTTTCACACAAATGGACCCAGAATGATGTGAAATTGTGCTTCGTGCAACATAATTCTGGGTGCCATTTACAAACCATAAGTGCTAATGACTCCATTCCTTTTTGTGGTTGTAGGGGCTGTTGATTGGAGTACACTAAAACAAACCTGACCGCTCTAGGACATTCAGAAGACAAGTTATAAGCCCACAAATGTGTAACTGGACTAATTCTTTAAAGTGCCACCAGATCCGGTGACCTTTGCGACATGGTTTGACCCCCTTAGGAAAGAGCTATCATCATGAAACGTTCAGATCACTTACAACTCAATAGATTCTACCTTCCTGTAACGTTTCTGCCTGATTGGACCTTGTTTTCACACAAATGAACCCAGAATGATGTGAAATTGTGCTTCGTGCAACATAATTCTGTGTGCCATTTACAAACCATAAGTGCTAATGACTCCATTCCTTTTTGTGGTTGTAGGGGCTGTTGATTGGAGTACATTAAAACAAACCTGATCTCTCTAGGACATTCAGAAGCCAAGTTATATGCCTACAAAGATGTAACTGGACTACTTCTTTAAAGTGACACCAGGCCCGGTGACCTTTGGGACATGGTTTTACCCCCTATAGGAATGTGCGATCATCTTGAAACGTTCAGATCACTTACAACTCAATAGATTCTACCTTCCTGTAACGTTTCAGCCTGATTGGACCTTGTTTTCACACAAATGGACCCAGAATGATGTGAAATTGTGCTTCGTGCAACATAATTCTGGGTGCCATTTAAGAACCATAAGTGCTAATGACTCCATTCCTTTTTGTGGTTGTGGGGGCTGTTGATTGGAGTACACTAAAACAACCCTGATCTCTCTAGGACATTCAGAAGCCAAGTTATAAGCCCACAAAGGTGTAACTGGACTACTTCTTTAAAGTGACACCAGGCCCGGTGACCTTTGGGACATGGTTTGACCCCCTATAGGAAAGTGCTATCATCATGAAACGTTCAGATCACGTACAACTCAATAGATTCTACCTTCCTGTAACGTTTCTGCCTGATTGGACCTTGTTTTCAGACAAATGAAACCAGAATGATGTGAAATTTTGCTTCGTGCAACATAATTCTGGGTGCCATTTACAAACCATAAGTGCTAATGACTCCATTCCTTTTTGTGGTTGTAGGGGCTGTTGATTGGAGTACATTAAAACAAACCTGACCTCTCCAGGACATTCAGAAGCCAAGTTATAAGCCCACAAATGTGTAACTGGACTACTACTTTAAATTGACACCAGATCCGGTGACATTTGGGACATGGTTTGACCCCCTTAGGAAAGTGCTATCATCATGAAACGTTCAGATCACTTACAACTCAATAGATTCTACCTTTCTGTAACGTTTCAGCCTGATTGGACCTTGTTTTCACACAAATGAACCCAGAATGATGTGAAATTGTGCTTCGTGCAACATAATTCTGGGTGCCATTTAAAAACCATAAGTGCTAATGACTCCATTCCTTTTTGTGGTTGTAGGGGCTGTTGATTGGAGTATACTAAAACAAACCTGATCTCTCTAGGACATTCAGAAGCCAAGTTATAAGCCCACAAATGTGTAACTGGACTACTTCTTTAGACACCAGATCCGGTGACCTTTGGGACATGGTTTGACCCCCTTAGGGAAGTGCTATCATCATGAAACCTTCAGATCACTTACATTTTAATAGATTCTACCTTCCTGTAATGTTTCAGCCTGATTGGACCTTGTTTTCACACAAATGGACCCAGAATGATGTGAAATTGTGCTTCGTGCAACATAATTCTGGGTGCCATTTACAAACCATAAGTGCTAATGACTCCATTCCTTTTTGTGGTTGTAGGGGCTGTTGATTGGAGTACACTAAAACAAACCTGACCGCTCTAGGACATTCAGAAGCCAAGTTATAAGCCCACAAATGTGTAACTGGACTAATTCTTTAAAGTGACACCAGATCCGGTGACCTTTGCGACATGGTTTGACCCCCTTAGGAAAGAGCTATCATCATGAAACGTTCAGATCACTTACAACTCAATAGATTCTACCTTCCTGTAACGTTTCTGCCTGATTGGACCTTGTTTTCACACAAATGAACCCAGAATGATGTGAAATTGTGCTTCGTGCAACATAATTCTTTGTGCCATTTACAAACCATAAGTGCTAATGACTCCATTCCTTTTTGTGGTTGTAGGGGCTGTTGATTGGAGTACATTAAAACAAACCTGATCTCTCTAGGACATTCAGAAGCCAAGTTATAAGCCTACAAAGATGTAACTGGACTACTTCTTTAAAGTGACACCAGGCCCGGTGACCTTTGGGACATGGTTTTACCCCCTATAGGAATGTGCGATCATCTTGAAACGTTCAGGTCACTTACAACTCAATAGATTCTACCTTCCTGTAACGTTTCAGCCTGATTGGACCTTGTTTTCACACAAATGGACCCAGAATGATGTGAAATTGTGCTTCGTGCAACATAATTCTGGGTGCCATTTAAGAACCATAAGTGCTAATGACTCCATTCCTTTTTGTGGTTGTGGGGGCTGTTGTTTGGAGTACACTAAAACAACCCTGATCTCTCTAGGACATTCAGAAGCCAAGTTATAAGCCCACAAAGGTGTAAATGGACTACTTCTTTAAAGTGACACCAGGCCCGGTGACCTTTGGGACATGGTTTGACCCCCTATAGGAAAGTGCTATCATCATGAAACGTTCAGATCACTTACAACTCAATAGATTCTACCTTCCTGTAACGTTTCAGCCTGATTGGACCTTGTTTTCACACAAATGGACCCAGAATGATGTGAAATTGTGCTTCGTGCAACATAATTCTGGGTGCCATTTACAAACCATAAGTGCTAATGACTCCATTCCTTTTTGTGGTTGTAGGGGCTGTTGATTGGAGTACACTAAAACAAACCTGACCGCTCTAGGACATTCAGAAGCCAAGTTATAAGCCCACAAATGTGTAACTGGACTAATTCTTTAAAGTGCCACCAGATCCGGTGACCTTTGCGACATGGTTTGACCCCCTTAGGAAAGAGCTATCATCATGAAACGTTCAGATCACTTACAACTCAATAGATTCTACCTTCCTGTAACGTTTCTGCCTGATTGGACCTTGTTTTCACACAAATGAACCCAGAATGATGTGAAATTGTGCCTGTGCAACATAATTCTGTGTGCCATTTACAAACCATAAGTGCTAATGACTCCATTCCTTTTTGTGGTTGTAGGGGCTGTTGATTGGAGTACATTAAAACAAACCTGATCTCTCTAGGACATTCAGAAGCCAAGTTATATGCCTACAAAGATGTAACTGGACTACTTCTTTAAAGTGACACCAGGCCCGGTGACCTTTGGGACATGGTTTTACCCCCTATAGGAATGTGCGATCATCTTGAAACGTTCAGATCACTTACAACTCAATAGATTCTACCTTCCTGTAACGTTTCAGCCTGATTGGACCTTGTTTTCACACAAATGGACCCAGAATGATGTGAAATTGTGCTTCGTGCAACATAATTCTGGGTGCCATTTAAGAACCATAAGTGCTAATGACTCCATACCTTTTTGTGGTTGTGGGGGCTGTTGATTGGAGTACACTAAAACAACCCTGATCTCTCTAGGACATTCAGAAGCCAAGTTATAAGCCCACAAAGGTGTAACTGGACTACTTCTTTAAAGTGACACCAGGCCCGGTGACCTTTGGGACATGGTTTGACCCCCTATAGGAAAGTGCTATCATCATGAAACGTTCAGATCACGTACAACTCAATAGATTCTACCTTCCTGTAACGTTTCTGCCTGATTGGACCTTGTTTTCACACAAATGAAACCAGAATGATGTGAAATTTTGCTTCGTGCAACATAATTCTGGGTGCCATTTACAAACCATAAGTGCTAATGACTCCATTCCTTTTTGTGGTTGTAGGGGCTGTTGATTGGAGTACATTAAAACAAACCTGACCTCTCCAGGACATTCAGAAGCCAAGTTATAAGCCCACAAATGTGTAACTGGACTACTACTTTAAATTGACACCAGATCCGGTGACATTTGGGACATGGTTTGACCCCCTTAGGAAAGTGCTATCATCATGAAACGTTCAGATCACTTACAACTCAATAGATTCTACCTTTCTGTAACGTTTCAGCCTGATTGGACCTTGTTTTCACACAAATGAACCCAGAATGATGTGAAATTGTGCTTCGTGCAACATAATTCTGGGTGCCATTTAAAAACCATAAGTGCTAATGACTCCATTCCTTTTTGTGGTTGTAGGGGCTGTTGATTGGAGTATACTAAAACAAACCTGATCTCTCTAGGACATTCAGAAGCCAAGTTATAAGCCCACAAATGTGTAACTGGACTACTTCTTTAGACACCAGATCCGGTGACCTTTGGGACATGGTTTGACCCCCTTAGGGAAGTGCTATCATCATGAAACCTTCAGATCACTTACATTTTAATAGATTCTACCTTCCTGTAATGTTTCAGCCTGATTGGACCTTGTTTTCACACAAATGAACCCAGAATGATGTGAAATTGTGCTTCGTGCAACATAATTCTGGGTGCCATTTACAAACCATAAGTGCTAATGACTCCATTCCTTTTTGTGGTTGTAGGGGCTGTTGATTGGAGTACACTAAAACAAACCTGACCGCTCTAGGACATTCAGAAGCCAAGTTATAAGCCCACAAATGTGTAACTGGACTAATTCTTTAAAGTGACACCAGATCCGGTGACCTTTGCGACATGGTTTGACCCCCTTAGGAAAGAGCTATCATCATGAAACGTTCAGATCACTTACAACTCAATAGATTCTACCTTCCTGTAACGTTTCTGCCTGATTGGACCTTGTTTTCACACAAATGAACCCAGAATGATGTGAAATTGTGCTTCGTGCAACATAATTCTTTGTGCCATTTACAAACCATAAGTGCTAATGACTCCATTCCTTTTTGTGGTTGTAGGGGCTGTTGATTGGAGTACATTAAAACAAACCTGATCTCTCTAGGACATTCAGAAGCCAAGTTATAAGCCTACAAAGATGTAACTGGACTACTTCTTTAAAGTGACACCAGGCCCGGTGACCTTTGGGACATGGTTTTACCCCCTATAGGAATGTGCGATCATCTTGAAACGTTCAGGTCACTTACAACTCAATAGATTCTACCTTCCTGTAACGTTTCAGCCTGATTGGACCTTGTTTTCACACAAATGGACCCAGAATGATGTGAAATTGTGCTTCGTGCAACATAATTCTGGGTGCCATTTAAGAACCATAAGTGCTAATGACTCCATTCCTTTTTGTGGTTGTGGGGGCTGTTGTTTGGAGTACACTAAAACAACCCTGATCTCTCTAGGACATTCAGAAGCCAAGTTATAAGCCCACAAAGGTGTAACTGGACTACTTCTTTAAAGTGACACCAGGCCCGGTGACCTTTGGGACATGGTTTGACCCCCTATAGGAAAGTGCTATCATCATGAAACGTTCAGATCACTTACAACTCAATAGATTCTACCTTCCAGTAACGTTTCTGCCTGTTTGAACCTTGTTTTCACACAAATGAACCCAGAATGATGTGAAATTTTGCTTCGTGCAACATAATTCTGGGTGCCATTTACAAACCATAAGTGCTAATGACTCCATTCCTTTTTGTGGTTGTAGGGGCTGTTGATTGGTGTACATTAAAACAAACCTGACCTCTCCAGGACATTCAGAAGCCAAGTTATAAGCCCACAAATGTGTAACTGGACTACTACTTTAAATTGACACCAGATCCGGTGACATTTGGGACATGGTTTGACCCCCTTAGGAAAGTGCTATCATCATGAAACGTTCAGATCACTTACAACTCAATAGATTCTACCTTTCTGTAATGTTTCAGCCTGATTGGACCTTGTTTTCACACAAATGAACCCAGAATGATGTGAAATTGTGCTTCGTGCAACATAATTCTGGGTGCCATTTAAAAACCATAAGTGCTAATGACTCCATTCCTTTTTGTGGTTGTAGGGGCTGTTGATTGGAGTATACTAAAACAAACCTGATCTCTCTAGGACATTCAGAAGCCAAGTTATAAGCCCACAAATGTGTAACTGGACTACTTCTTTAGACACCAGATCCGGTGACCTTTGGGACATGGTTTGACCCCCTTAGGGAAGTGCTATCATCATGAAACCTTCAGATCACTTACATTTTAATAGATTCTACCTTCCTGTAATGTTTCAGCCTGATTGGACCTTGTTTTCACACAAATGGACCCAGAATGATGTGAAATTGTGCTTCGTGCAACATAATTCTGGGTGCCATTTACAAACCATAAGTTCTAATGACTCCATTCCTTTTTGTGGTTGTAGGGGCTGTTGATTGGAGTACACCAAAACAAACCTGATCTCTCTAGGACATTCAGAAGCCAAGTTATAAGCCCACAAATGTGTAACTGGACTACTTCTTTAAATTGACACCAGATCCGGTGACCTTTGGGACATGGTTTGACCCCCTTAGGAAAGTGCTATCATCATGAAACATTCAGATCACTTACAACTCAATAGATTCTACCTTCCTGTAACGTTTCAGCCTGATTGGACCTTGTTTTCACACAAATGAACCCAGAATGATGTGAAATTGTGCTTCGTGCAACATAATTCTGGGTGCCATTTAAAAACCATAAGTGCTAATGACTCCATTCCTTTTTGTGGTTGTAGGGGCTGTTGATTGGAGTACACTAAAACAAACCTGATCGCTCTAGGACATTCAGAAGCCAAGTTATAAGTCCACAAATGTGTAACTGGACTACTTCTTTAAATTGACACCAGATCCGGTGACCTTTGGGACATGGTTTGACCCCCTTAGGAAAGTGCTATCATCATGAAACGTTCAGATCACTTACAACGCAATAGATTCTACCTTCCTGTAACGTTTCAGCCTGATTGGACCTTGTTTTCACACAAATGAACCCAGAATGATGTGAAATTGTGCTTCGTGTAACATAATTCTGGGTGCCATTTAAAAACCATAAGTCTAATGACTCCATTCCTTTTTGTGGTTCTAGGGGCTGTTGATTGGAGTACACTAAAACAAACCTGATCTCTCTAGGACATTCAGAAGCCAAGTTATAAGCCCACACACAAAGATGTAACTGGACTACTTCTTTAAAGTGACACTTGGCCCGGTGACCTTTGGGACATGGTTTGACGCCCTATAGGAATGTGCGATCATCTTGAAACGTTCAGATCACTTACAACTTAATAGATTCTACCTTCTTGTAGCGTTTCAGCCGGATTGGACCTTGTTTTCACACAAATTGACCCAGAATCATGTGAAATTGTGCTTAGTGCAGCATAATTCTGGGTGCCATTTAAGAACCATATGTGCTAATGACTCCATTCCTTTTTGTGGTTGTAGGGGCTGTTGATTGGAGTACACTAAAATAAACCTGATCTCTCTAGGACATTCAGAAGCCAAGTTATAAGCCCACAAATTTGTAACTGGACTACTTCTTTAGACACCAGATCCGGTGACCTTTGGGACATGGTTTGACCCCCTTAGGAAAGTGCTATCATCATGAAACGTTCAGATCACTTACAACAATAGATTCTACCTTCCTGTAACGTTTCAGCCTGATTGGACCTTGTTTTCACACAAATGAACCCAGAATGATGTGAAATTGTGCTTCGTGCAACATAATTCTGGGTGCCATTTAAAAACCATAAGTGCTAATGTCTCCATTCCTTTTTGTGGTTCTAGGGGCTGTTGATTGGAGTACACTAAAACAAACCTGATCTCTCTAGGACATTCAGAAGCCAAGTTATAAGCCCACACACAAAGATGTAACTGGACTACTTCTTTAAAGTGACACTTGGCCCGGTGACCTTTGGGACATGGTTTGACCCCCTATAGGAATGTGCGATCATCTTGAAACGTTCAGATCACTTACAACTTAATAGATTCTACCTTCTTGTAGCGTTTCAGCCGGATTGGACCTTGTTTTCACACAAATTGACCAGGAATCATGTGAAATTGTGCTTAGTGCAGCATAATTCTGGGTGCCATTTAAGAACCATAAGTGCTAATGACTCCATTCCTTTTTGTGGTTGTAGGGGCTGTTGATTGGAGTACACTAAAATAAACCTGATCTCTCTAGGACATTCAGAAGCCAAGTTATAAGCCCACAAATGTGTAACTGGACTACTTCTTTAAATTGACACCAGATCCGGTGACCTTTGGGACATGGTTTGACCCCCTTAGGAAAGCGCTATCATCATGAAACGTTCAGATCACTTACAACTCAATAGATTCTAGCTTCCAGTAACGTTTCAGCCTGATTGGACCTTGTTTTCACACAAATGAACCCAGAATGATGTGAAATTGTGCTTCGTGCAAAATAATTCTGGGTGCCATTTACAAACCATAAGTGCTAATGACTCCATTCCTTTTTGTGGTTGTAGGGGCTGTTGATTGGAGTACACTAAAACAAACCTAACCTCTCTAGGACATTCAGAAGCCAAGTTATAAGCCCACAAAGGTGTAACTGGACTACTTCTTTAAAGTGACACTTGGCCCGGTGACCTTTGGGACATGGTTTGACCCCCTATAGGAATGTGCGATCATCTTGAAACGTTCAGATCACTTACAACTCAATAGATTCTACCTTCTTGTAGCGTTTCAGCCGGATTGGACCTTGTTTTCACACAAATTGACCCAGAATGATGTGAAATTGTGCTTCGTGCAACATAATTCTGGGTGCCATTTAAAAACCATAAGTGCTAATGACTCCATTCCTTTTTGTGGTTGTAGGGGCTGTTGATTGGAGTACACTAAAATAAACCTGATCTCTCTAGGACATTCAGAAGCCAAGTTATAAGCCCACAAATGTGTAACTGGACTACTTCTTTAAATTGACACCAGATCCGGTGACCTTTGGGACATGGTTTGACCCCCTTAGGAAAGTGCTATCATCATGAAACATTCAGATCACTTACAACTCAATAGATTCTACTTTCCTGTAACGTTTCAGCCTGATTGGACCTTGTTTTCACACAAATGAACCCAGAATGATGTGAAATTGTGCTTCGTGCAACATAATTCTGGGTGCCATTTACAAACCATAAGTGCTAATGACTCCATTCCTTTTTGTGGTTGTAGGGGCTGTTGATTGGAGTACATTAAAACAAACCTGATCTCTCTAGGACATTCAGAAGTCAAGTTATAAGCCCACAAATGTGTAACCGGACTACTACTTTAAATTGACACCAGATCCGGTGACCTTTGGGACATGGTTTGACCCCCTTAGGAAAGTGCTATCATCATGAAACATTCAGATCACTTACAACTCAATAGATTCTACCTTCCTGTAACGTTTCAGCCTGATTGGACCTTGTTTTCACACAAATGAACCCAGAATGATGTGAAATTGTGCTTCGTGCAACATAATTCTGTGTGCCATTTACAAACCATAAGTGCTAATGACTCCATTCCTTTTTGTGGTTGTAGGGGCTGTTGATTGGAGAACACTAAAACAAACCTAACCTCAGTAGGACATTCAGAAGCCAAGTTATAAGTCCACAAATGTGTAACTGGACTACTTCTTTAAAGTGACACCAGGCCCGGTGACCTTTGGGACATGGTTTTACCCCCTATAGGAATGAGCGATCATCTTGAAACGTTCAGATCACTTACAACTCAATAGATTCTACCTTCTTGTAGCGTTTCAGCCTGATTGGACCTTGTTTTCACACAAATGGACCCAGAATGATGTGAAATTGTTCTTCCTGCAACATAATTCTGGGTGCCATTTACAAACCTTAAGTGCTAATGACTCCATTCCTTTTTGTGGTTGTAGGGGCTGTTGATTGGAGTACACTAAAACAAACCTGATCTCTCTAGGACATTCAGAAGCCAAGTTATAAGCCCACAAATGTGTAACTGGACTACTTCTTTAAATTGACACCAGATCCGGTGACTTTTGGGACATGGTTTGACCCCCTTAGGAAAGTGCTATCATCATGAAACGTTCAGATCACTTGCAACTCAATAGATTCTACCTTCCTGTAACGTTTCAGCCTGATTGGACCTTGTTTTCACACAAATGAACCCAGAATGATGTGAAATTGTGCTTCGTGCAACATAATTCTGGGTGCCATTTACAAACCATAAGTGCTAATATCTCCATTCCTTTTTGTAGTTGTAGGGGCTGTTGATTGGAGTACATTAAAACAAACCTGATCTCTCTAGGTCATTCAGAAGCCAAGTTATAAGCCCACAAATGTGTAACTGGACTGCTTCTTTAAATTGACACCAGATCCGGTGACCTTTGGGACATGGTTTGACCCCCTTAGGAAAGTGCTATCATCATGAAACGTTCAGATAACTTACAACTCAATAGATTCTACCTTCCTGTAACGTTTCAGTCCTGATTGGACCTTGTTTTCACACAAATGAACCCAGAATGATGTGAAATTGTGCTTCGTGCAACATAATTCTGGGTGCCATTTACAAACCATAAGTGCTAATGACTCCATTTCCCCAAACAAAGCTATTCAGTCCAACATGGCCGGCGAAGAGCTAGAATTCCTCTCACTGATCGGACTTATGTTAAGCGTAATCCTGCGCACACGAAAACGCATTAGAGACCTGGATGATGAAGCTCAATTGGTAATAAAGGAATCACGGGAGTAGTGTGAAACGCTCCGTCGCGCGTGTAGGAGACGGTACCGTAGGAGGCGAGCTGCCATGGTTCGCCGCATGCTTCAGGAGACCGCGACCCGGCGTATATGGAAACATTCACGACCAAGTGGCGAAGTTTTCTGGTCAAACGCGTTGAAAAACTTTGGAGATGAGGAGTGGTATCAACATTTTCGAATGTCTCGCAGGACCTTCAACTACCTGTTAAGCTTGGTTAGGCCTGTTTTGGCACGGAAAACTACAAACAGGCGCAGGCCTTACGAACCTTCCCTCAGGCTAGCCGTTGTTATCTGGTGGTATGCCACACCGAGCGAATACAGAACCATAAGCTGCCTGTTTGGTGTTGGTATATCCACTGTCTGTGTTTTTTTGCGAGAGGTGACAAGTGCTCTGAAGGACTGTTTGCTAGAATGTTTCATTTGATTACCAAAGCTGGACCAGCTACAGGTCACAATGGATGGATTTGCTGCACGCGGCTACCCAATGTGTGGTGGAGCTATAGATGGAAGCCACATTCCAATCATTGCTCCGAAGGACGATCCAGCTTCATATCACAACAGAAAAGGCTGGCATTCCATTGTTCTGCAGGCTGTTGTTGACCACCGTTTCTAGTAAGACTGGTTTTGTGAGAGCATGAATTTCTATGTTGTTGTCAAGAGCAAATTTACATTTTATGCATCCCTTTGTTGTTTGGGGCTGTTATGTTGCAGCACTAACGAAATGCATTGTTCAGTTTCACAGATGTTTATGTTGGTTGGCCTGGTCGAACGCATGACGCCAGAGTACTCAGCAACTCTACCATCTTCATCAAAGCCGAACAACAAGATGGCTACCTGTTCCCCCGTGAGGTATGCCTTAACATCTAAATCTGCGCGCGCACACACACACACACACACACCCCTACACCTCTAATCTTGGTTTTCTGTCCTTCTAGATGTCCAGAGACATCAATGGTGTAGAGGTTCCCGTTCATCTGATTGGGGATGCGGCATATCCACTGAAGAAGTGGCTGATGAAGGGGTTCACACAACACCATCGTCTGACGCCTGAACAAAGCACCTTCAACTATCGTTTAAGCTCTGCTCGGATGGTTGTTGAAAATGCATTTGGGCGGCTTAAGGGCCACTGGAAGTGTCTGGCCAAGCCTTGTGATGTGGACATTCACATTATGCCGGACATTGTGATTGCTTGTTGCATTCTTCACAATGTCTGCGAGATCAACAAAGACAATTACCTTGCTGAATGGAATACTGATGCAACTGAACTACCTGAACCTAATGCAGAAGCTGTGTATGCCCCTCCAGTTGGAGGGGCACAGCAAATTCGAGGGGCAATCATGTCAGTACTTTAACTGCATTTCAAATTGATTGTGCGTCTTGTCCAAAACTGCGTTGTACATTTTGGGACTGTAACTATGTCTGCTTCCCCTAATTAAAAAGAAAAGTTTTAACAGTGTTAACCATTCTTCACATAGATGAGAATGTATTCATAGTTTCACCCAAAAAGGTTTTTATTTGCCAAGCAAAAAAAGTAAAATAGACACTGCAAACAGAGGTATAAGTTGTGTTGTGCAAAATCTGTCATTTCAAGTAAAAGACATTTAATTAAAATGTGCAAAACTTGTCCAAAAAAATTAAACTCAATACCCCCCCCCCCCCCCCAATTTAATCGAGACTAAAGGTTTGCCATGAAAGGCTTGTATAAAAAAAACACAAAAAACAACTTATTTTAGTAGATTGTATAAATGGCAAAAGTTTAAATAAAGTGTAACAAATAAAAACTGAAAATTAATACTGAAATGAAACTGTCTACAGATGGAGAATGTGGGGTGCAGCAGTCTGCACTGATGGAGCTCTGCAGGTCAGAATGTTACATCAGCCAGTGAAGGTGGAGGGACAATGAACTACAAATTGTGGTAGTTTGGACCCGGCATCCATTCCTGCTGTGGCTGAGTCAACCTGTTAACAAGTTGACGCATCAAAGATGTTATATCCTGGAATGTAGCCACTTCTTGTCGCCTGACCGCTAAGTATTCACGCATATATTGCTGTTCAAACTCCCTCTGCTCCTGCATTAATTCTCTGTCACGCTGATGGCTTCTCTCATCCATGCGTTCCAAAGCCTCGCTCCATTCTGTGTAGGAAGACTTGTCTCTCTTCCTCTTTCTTTGCCTTGGAGTGCTGGATGCCGCCTGCGATGGGGTGCTGCATGATGGCCCTATTGAAAAAGGCAGACATTAGTGTCACATATATGCTGTAGTGTTTCAATGTATTTTGTGCAGTGGGGTGATTATCTGAATATGGTGCACTACAGGTTTACCACAAAGACAAACATTTAAACTCAACTCAGATATAGTAACAAAATACATGTTCAAAATGGGACACGTAATGTATGTCCTCCATTTTTTGGTGAGTTTTCCAATAACTGTAACCCCCAATTTGCACGTAATTCAAACACGTCACCCAGCGCTTTTCTCATCACGTGCTCAGTTGGAGCAGTTTAGATACCAGAAGTTAAAAGCCTGCTGTTTAGGTCGCAGTTGTCTGCAATTAACGTTTTTATAGCTATAAGCTGTACATCTGCACACCCAGTCTTACAACAGCATCTGCTTGCTAACGTGAATATTTACCTGCTATGGAAGAGCAGTCACTGTCCGACGCGACTTGGGGCCTGTGGTTCTCGCTGCCGTCCGTTGCGTCTTCTTGGGCCCTCTCAAGGGAGCTGCAGCTGGCCTCAGAGCAGTCCTCTGGTCGGTTGGAAGCCGCCACCATGCTTCCACACACCACAAAAGGGTTTGTGGTTTTTTGAGCACCCCATATAGCTTCACGTAAGTCGAAGTAGCCCCACTCCATCCGGTCGTTACCACTTCTCCTATTGTGGTCACATACCTCGTGGTATCGACGCTTTAAGGCCTTGAGCTTCGATATGGCCTGTTGTTTGCTCCGGTGCGTTCCCAGATCACGCAACTTCGTTATTAGGCGGTCGTAGGTGACAGAGTCTCGCGCTGTACCTTGAATACTTTTCATAATGACCATGTCTCCCCTCGCCGTGAGTAGGTCTCGAATCTCTGAATCTGTCCACTTGGTCGACATGTTGGAGATGCTGTTCAGATGTTCGCCTTCTTTCCTCTGTGTGTTTGTGCTCAGGACTCGGGACATCATGTGGTATACCTTCCCGGTCACGTGACATATACGTTATCTAGGTGCGCACAGCGTCGCCCGGTCCCCTCCTCCCCCCTCCCCCTTGTCCGGAAATTTATCTCACGAGTCTGAAAGCAGCCACCCTGTCCGTAACAAGTCCGGACCTGTTACTAGGGGCTTCGTCCGGAGAAATTCCGGAGCACGTTATCCGGATGTTTGTTGCACGAAGCACAATTTCACATCATTCTGGGTTCATTTGTGTGAAAACAAGGTCCAATCAGGCTGAAACGTTACAGGAAGGTAGAATCTATTTAGTTGTAAGTGATCTGAACATTTCATGATGATAGCACTTTCCTAAGGGGGTCAAGCCATGTCGCAAAGGTCACCGGATCAGTTGTCAATTTAAAGAAGTAGTCCAGTTACACATTTGTGGGCTTATAACTTGGCTTCTGAATGTCCTAGAGATATCAGGTTTGTTTTAATGTACTCCAATCAACAGCCCCTACAACCACAAAAAGGAATGGAGTCATTAGAACTTATGGTATGTAAATGGCACCCAGAATTATGTTGCACGAAGCACAATTTCACATCATTCTGGGTTCATTTGTGTGAAAACAAGGTCCAATCAGGCTGAAATGTTACAGGAAGGTAGAATGTATTGAGTTGTAAGTGATCTGAACGTTTCATGATGATCGCTCAGTCCTATAGGGGGTAAAACCATGTCCCAAAGGTCACCGGGCCTGGTGTCACTTTAAAGAAGTAGTCCAGTTACACCTTTGTGGGCTTATAACTTGGCTTCTGAATGTCCTAGAGAGGTTAGGTTTGTTTTAGTGTTCTCCAATCAACAGCCCCTACAACCACAAAAAGGAATGGAGTCATTAGCACTTATGGTTTGTAAATGGCACCCAGAATTATGTTGCACAAAGCACAATTTCACATCATTCTGGGTCCATTTGTGTGAAAACAAGGTCCAATCAGGCTGAAACGCTACAAGAAGGTAGAATCTATTGAGTTGTAAGTGATCTGAACATTTCAAGATGATCGCACATTCCTATAGGGGGTAAAACCATGTCCCAAAGGTCACCGGGCATGGTGTCACTTTAAAGTAGTAGTCCAGTTACACCTTTTGGGCTTATAACTTGGCTTCTGAATGTCCTAGAGAGGTTAGTTTGTTTTAGTGTACTCCAATCAACAGCCCCTAAAACCACAAAAAGGAATGGAGTCATTAGCACTTATGGTTTGTAAATGGCACCCAGAATTATGTTGCACGAAGCACAATTTCACATCATTCTGGGTTCATTTGTGTGGAAACAAGGTCCAATCAGGCTGAAACGTTACAGGAAGGTAGAATCTATTGAGTTGTAAGTGATCTGAACGTTTCATGATGAGAGCACTTTCCTAAGGGGGTCAAACCATGTCCCAAAGGTCACCGGATCTGGTGTCAATTTAAAGAAGTAGTCCAGTTACTCATTTGTGGGCTTATAACTTGGCTTCTGAATGTCCTAGAGAGGTTAGTTTGTTTTAGTGTACTCCAATCAACAGCCCCTAAAACCACAAAAAGGAATGGAGTCATTAGCACTTAAGGTTTGTAAATGACACCCAGAATTATGTTGCAGGAAGAACAATTTCACATCATTCTGGGTCCATTTGTCTGAAAACAAGGTCCAATCAGGCTGAAACGCTACAAGAAGGTAGAATCTATTGAGTTGTAAGTGATCTGAACGTTTCAAGATGATCGCTCATTCCTATAGGGGGTAAAACCATGTCCCAAAGGTCACCGGGCCTCGTGTCACTTTAAAGAAGTAGTCCAGTTACACCTTTGTGGGCTTATAACTTGGCTTCTGAATATCCTAGAGAGGTTAGGTTTGTTTTAGTTCTCCAATCAACAGCCCCTACAACCACAAAAAGGAATGGAGTCATTAGCACTTATGGTTTGTAAATGGCACCCAGAATTATGTTGCACGAAGCACAATTTCACATCATTCTGGGTTCATTTGTGTGAAAACAAGGTCCAATCAGGCTGAAACGTTACAGGAAGGTAGAATCTATTGAGTTGTAAGTGACCTGAATGTTTCATGATGATAGCACTTTCCTAAGGGGGTCAAACCATGTCCCAAAGGTCACCGGATCTGGTGTCAATTTAAAGTAGTAGTCCAGTTACACATTTGTGGGCTTATAACTTGACTTCTGAATGTCCTAGAGAGATCAGGTTTGTTTTAATGTACTCCAATCAACAGCCCCTACAACCACAAAAAGGAATGGAGTCATTAGCACTTATGGTTTGTAAATGGCACCCAGAATTATGTTGCACGAAGCACAATTTCACATCATTCTGGGTCCATTTGTGTGAAAACAAGGTCCAATCAGGCTGAAACGCTACAAGAAGGTAGAATCTATTGAGTTGTAAGTGATCTGAAGGTTTCAAGATGATCGCACATTCTTATAGGGGGTCAAACCATGTCCCAAAGGTCACCGGGCCTGGTGTCACTTTAAAGAAGTTGTCCAGTTACACCTTTGTGGGCTTATAACTTGGCTTCTGAATGTCCTAGAGAGATCAGGTTTGTTTTAGTGTACTCCAATCAACATCCCCTACAACCACAAAAGGAATGGAGTCATTAGCACTTATGGTTTGTAAATGGCACCCAGAATTATGTTGCACGAAGCACAATTTCACATCATTCTGGGTTCATTTGTGTGAAAACAAGGTCCAATCAGGCTGAAACGTTACAGGAAAGTAGAATCTATTGAGTTGTAAGTGATATGAATGTTTCATGATGATAGCACTTTCCTAAGGGGGTCAAACCATGTCCCAAAGGTCACCGGATCTGGTGTCAATTTAAAGAAGTAGTCCAGTTACACATTTGTGGGCTTATAACTTGGCTTCTGAATGTCCTAGAGAGATCAGGTTTGTTTTAGTGTACTCCAATCAACAGCCCCTACAACCACAAAAAGGAATGGAGTCATTATCACTTAAGGTTTGTAAATGGCACCCAGGATTAAGTTGCACGAAGCACAATTTAACATCATTCTGGGTCCATTTGTGTGAAAACAAGGACCAATCAGGCTGAAACGTTACAGGAAGGTAGAATCTATTGAGGTGTAAGTTATCTGAACGTTTCATGATGATAGCACTTTCCTAAGGGGGTCAAACCATGTCCCAAAGGTCACCGGATCTGGTGTCAATTTAAAGAAGCAGTCCAGTTACACATTTGTGGGCTTATAACTTGGCTTCTGAATGACATAGAGAGATCAGGTTTGTTTTAATGTACTCCAATCAACAGCCCCTACAACCACAAAAAGCAATGGAGATATTAGCACTTATGGTTTGTAAATGGCACCCAGAATTATGTTGCACGAAGCACAATTTCACATCATTCTGGGTTCATTTGTGTGAAAACAAGGTCCAATCAGGCTGAAACGTTACAGGAAGGTAGAATCTATTGAGTTGCAAGTGATCTGAACGTTTAATGATGATAGCACTTTCCTAAGGGGGTCAAACCATGTCCCAAAAGTCACCGGATCTGGTGTCAATTTAAAGAAGTAGTCCAGTTACACATTTGTGGGCTTATAACTTGGCTTCTGAATGTCCTAGAGAGATCAGGTTTGTTTTAGTGTACTCCAATCAACAGCCCCTACAACCACAAAAAGGAATGGAGTCATTAGCACTTATGGTTTGTAAATGGCACCCAGAATTATGTTGCACGAAGCACAATTTCACATCATTTTGGGTTCATTTGTGTGAAAACAAGGTCCAATCAGGCTGAAACGCTACAAGAAGGTAGAATCTATTGAGTTGTAAGTGATCTGAACATTTCAAGATGATCGCACATTCCTATAGGGGGTAAAACCATGTCCCAAAGGTCACCGGGCCTGGTGTCACTTTAAAGTAGTAGTCCAGTTACACCTTTTGGGCTTATAACTTGGCTTCTGAATGTCCTAGTGAGGTTAGTTTGTTTTAGTGTACTCCAATCAACAGCCCCTAAAACCACAAAAAGGAATGGAGTCATTAGCACTTATGGTTTGTAAATGGCACCCAGAATTATGTTGCACGAAGCACAATTTCACATCATTCTGGGTTCATTTGTGTGGAAACAAGGTCCAATCAGGCTGAAACGTTACAGGAAGGTAGAATCTATTGAGTTGTAAGTGATCTGAACGTTTCATGATGAGAGCACTTTCCTAAGGGGGTCAAACCATGTCCCAAAGGTCACCGGATCTGGTGTCAATTTAAAGAAGTAGTCCAGTTACACATTTGTGGGCTTATAACTTGGCTTCTGAATGTCCTAGAGAGATCAGGTTTGTTTTAGTGTACTCCAATCAACAGCCCCTACAACCACAAAAAGGAATGGAGTCATTAGCACTTAAGGTTTGTAAATGACACCCAGAATTATGTTGCAGGAAGAACAATTTCACATCATTCTGGGTCCATTTGTGTGAAAACAAGGTCCAATCAGGCTGAAACGCTACAAGAAGGTAGAACCTATTGAGTTGTAAGTGATCTGAATGTTTCATGATGATAGCACTTTCCTAAGGGGGTCAAACCATGTCCCAAAGGTCACCGGATCTGGTGTCAATTTAAAGTAGTAGTCCAGTTACACATTTGTGGGCTTATAACTTGACTTCTGAATGTCCTAGAGAGATCAGGTTTGTTTTAATGTACTCCAATCAACAGCCCCTACAACCACAAAAAGGCATGGAGTCATTAGCACTTATGGTTTGTAAATGGCACCCAGAATTATGTTGCACGAAGCACAATTTCACATCATTTTGGGTTCATTTGTGTGAAAACAAGGTCCAATCAGGCTGAAACGCTACAAGAAGGTAGAATCTATTGAGTTGTAAGTGATCTGAAGGTTTCAAGATGATCGCACATTCTTATAGGGGGTAAAACCATGTCCCAAAGGTCACCGGGCCTGGTGTCACTTTAAAGAAGTTGTCCAGTTACACCTTAGTGGGCTTATAACTTGGCTTCTGAATGTCCTAGAGAGATCAGGTTTGTTTTAGTGTACTCCAATCAACAGCCCCTACAACCACAAAAAGGAATGGAGTCATTAGCACTTATGGTTTGTAAATGGCACCCAGAATTATGTTGCACGAAGCACAATTTCACATCATTCTGGGTTCATTTGTGTGAAAACAAGGTCCAATCAGGCTGAAACGTTACAGGAAAGTAGAATCTATTGAGTTGTAAGTGATATGAATGTTTCATGATGATAGCACTTTCCTAAGGGGGTCAAACCATGTCCCAAAGGTCACCGGATCTGGTGTCAATTTAAAGAAGTAGTCCAGTTACACATTTGTGGGCTTATAACTTGGCTTCTGAATGTCCTAGAGAGATCAGGTTTGTTTTAGTGTACTCCAATCAACAGCCCCTACAACCACAAAAAGGAATGGAGTCATTAGCACTTAAGGTTTGTAAATGACACCCAGAATTATGTTGCAGGAAGAACAATTTCACATCATTCTGGGTCCATTTGTGTGAAAACAAGGTCCAATCAGGCTGAAACGCTACAAGAAGGTAGAATCTATTGAGTTGTAAGTGATCTGAACGTTTCAAGATGATCGCTCATTCCTATAGGGGGTAAAACCATGTCCCAAAGGTCACCGGGCCTGGTGTCACTTTAAAGAAGTAGTCCAGTTACACCTTTGTGGGCTTATAACTTGGCTTCTGAATGTCCTAGAGAGGTTAGGTTTGTTTTAGTGTTCTCCAATCAACAGCCCCTACAACCACAAAAAGGAATGGAGTCATTAGCACTTATGGTTTGTAAATGGCACCCAGAATTATGTTGCACGAAGCCCAATTTCACATCATTCTGGGTTCATTTGTGTGAAAACAAGGTCCAATCAGGCTGAAACGTTACAGGAAGGTAGAATCTATTGAGTTGTAAGTGATCTGAACGTTTCATGATGATAGCACTTTCCTAAGGGGGTCAAACCATGTCCCAAAGGTCACCGGATCTGGTGTCAATTTAAAGTAGTAGTCCAGTTACACATTTGTGGGCTTATAACTTGACTTCTGAATGTCCTAGAGAGATCAGGTTTGTTTTAATGTACTCCAATCAACAGCCCCTACAACCACAAAGAGGAATGGAGTCATTAGCACTTATGGTTTGAAAATGGCACCCAGAATTATGTTGCACGATGCACAATTTCACATCATTCTGGGTCCATTTGTGTGAAAACAAGGTCCAATCAGGCTGAAACGCTACAAGAAGGTAGAATCTATTGAGTTGTAAGTGATCTGAAGGTTTCAAGATGATCGCACATTCTTATAGGGGGTAAAACCATGTCCCAAAGGTCACCGGGCCTGGTGTCACTTTAAAGAAGTTGTCCAGTTACACCTTTGTGGGCTTATAACTTGGCTTCTGAATGTCCTAGAGAGATCAGGTTTGTTTTAGTGTACTCCAATCAACAGCCCCTACAACCACAAAAAGGAATGGAGTCATTAGCACTTATGGTTTGTAAATGGCACCCAGAATTATGTTGCACGAAGCACAATTTCACATCATTCTGGGTTCATTTGTGTGAAAACAAGGTCCAATCAGGCTGAAACGTTACAGGAAAGTAGAATCTATTGAGTTGTAAGTGATATGAATGTTTCATGATGATAGCACTTTCCTAAGGGGGTCAAACCATGTCCCAAAGGTCACCGGATCTGGTGTCAATTTAAAGAAGTAGTCCAGTTACACATTTGTGGGCTTATAACTTGGCTTCTGAATGTCCTAGAGAGATCAGGTTTGTTTTAGTGTACTCCAATCAACAGCCCCTACAACCACAAAAAGGAATGGAGTCATTATCACTTAAGGTTTGTAAATGGCACCCAGAATTATGTTGCACGAAGCACAATTTAACATCATTCTGGGTCCATTTGTGTGAAAACAAGGTCCAATCAGGCTGAAACGTTACAGGAAGGTAGAATCTATTGAGTTTTAAGTTATCTGAACGTTTCATGATGATAGCACTTTCCTAAGGGGGTCAAACCATGTCCCAAAGGTCACCGGATCTGGTGTCAATTTAAAGAAGCAGTCCAGTTACACATTTGTGGGCTTATAACTTGGCTTCTGAATGACCTAGAGAGATCAGGTTTGTTTTAATGTACTCCAATCAACAGCCCCTACAACCACAAAAAGGAATGGAGATATTAGCACTTATGGTTTGTAAATGGCACCCAGAATTATGTTGCACGAAGCACAATTTCACATCATTCTGGGTTCATTTGTGTGAAAACAAGGTCCAATCAGGCTGAAACGTTACAGGAAGGTAGAATCTATTGAGTTGCAAGTGATCTGAACTTTTCATGATGATAGCACTTTCCTAAGGGGGTCAAACCATGTCCCAAAAGTCACCGGATCTGGTGTCAATTTAAAGAAGTAGTCCAGTTACACATTTGTGGGCTTATAACTTGGCTTCTGAATGTCCTAGAGAGATCAGGTTAGTTTTAGTGTACTCCAATCAACAGCCCCTACAACCACAAAAAGGAATGGAGTCATTAGCACTTATGGTTTGTAAATGGCACCCAGAATTATGTTGCACGAAGCACAATTTCACATCATTCTGGGTCCATTTGTGTGAAAACAAGGTCCAATCAGGCTGAAACGCTACAAGAAGGTAGAATCTATTGAGTTGTAAGTGATCTGAACATTTCAAGATGATCGCACATTCCTATAGGGGGTAAAACCATGTCCCAAAGGTCACCGGGCCTGGTGTCACTTTAAAGTAGTAGTCCAGTTACACCTTTTGGGCTTATAACTTGGCTTCTGAATGTCCTAGAGAAGTTAGTTTGTTTTAGTGTACTCCAATCAACAGCCCCTAAAACCACAAAAAGGAATGGAGTCATTAGCACTTATGGTTTGTAAATGGCACCCAGAATTATGTTGCACGAAGCACAATTTCACATCATTCTGGGTTCATTTGTGTGGAAACAAGGTCCAATCAGGCTGAAACGTTACAGGAAGGTAGAATCTATTGAGTTGTAAGTGATCTGAACGTTTCATGATGAGAGCACTTTCCTAAGGGGGTCAAACCATGTCCCAAAGGTCACCGGATCTGGTGTCAATTTAAAGAAGTAGTCCAGTTACACATTTGTGGGCTTATAACTTGGCTTCTGAATGTCCTAGAGAGATCAGGTTTGTTTTAGTGTACTCCAATCAACAGCCCCTACAACCACAAAAAGGAATGGAGTCATTAGCACTTAAGGTTTGTAAATGACACCCAGAATTATGTTGCAGGAAGAACAATTTCACATCATTCTGGGTCCATTTGTGTGAAAACAAGGTCCAATCAGGCTGAAACGCTACAAGAAGGTAGAATCTATTGAGTTGTAAGCGATCTGAACGTTTCAAGATGATCGCTCAGTCCTATAGGGGGTAAAACCATGTCCCAAAGGTCACCGGGCCTGGTGTCACTTTAAAGAAGTAGTCCAGTTACACCTTTGTGGGCTTATAACTTGGCTTCTGAATGTCCTAGAGAGGTTAGGTTTGTTTTAGTGTTCTCCAATCAACAGCCCCTACAACCACAAAAAGGAATGGAGTCATTAGCACTTATGGTTTGTAAATGGCACCCAGAATTATGTTGCACGAAGCACAATTTCACATCATTCTGGGTTCATTTGTGTGAAAACAAGGTCCAATCAGGCAGAAACGTTACAGGAAGGTAGAATCTATTGAGTTGTAAGTGATCTGAATGTTTCATGATGATAGCACTTTCCTAAGGGGGTCAAACCATGTCCCAAAGGTCACCGGATCTGGTGTCAATTTAAAGTAGTAGTCCAGTTACACATTTGTGGGCTTATAACTTGACTTCTGAATGTCCTAGAGAGATCAGGTTTGTTTTAATGTACTCCAATCAACAGCCCCTACAACCACAAAAAGGAATGGAGTCATTAGCACTTATGGTTTGTAAATGGCACCCAGAATTATGTTGCACGAAGCACAATTTCACATCATTCTGGGTCCATTTGTGTGAAAACAAGGTCCAATCAGGCTGAAACGCTACAAGAAGGTAGAATCTATTGAGTTGTAAGTGATCTGAAGGTTTCAAGATGATTGCACATTCTTATAGGGGGTAAAACCATGTCCCAAAGGTCACCGGGCCTGGTGTCACTTTAAAGAAGTTGTCCAGTTACACTTTTGTGGGCTTATAACTTGGCTTCTGAATGTCCTAGAGAGATCAGGTTTGTTTTAGTGTACTCCAATCAACAGCCCCTACAACCACAAAAAGGAATGGAGTCATTAGCACTTATGGTTTGTAAATGGCACCCAGAATTATGTTGCACGAAGCACAATTTCACATCATTCTGGGTTCATTTGTGTGAAAACAAGGTCCAATCAGGCTGAAACGTTACAGGAAAGTAGAATCTATTGAGTTGTAAGTGAAATGAAAGTTTCATGATGATAGCACTTTCCTAAGGGGGTCAAACCATGTCCCAAAGGTCACCGGATCTGGTGTCAATTTAAAGAAGTAGTCCAGTTACACATTTGTGGGCTTATAACTTGGCTTCTGAATGTCCTAGAGAGATAAGGTTTATTTTAGTGTACTCCAATCAACAGCCCCTACAACCACAAAAAGGAATGGAGTCATTAGCACTTATGGTTTTTAAATGGCACCCAGAATTATGTTGCACAAAGCACAATTTCACATCATTCTGGGTCCATTTGTGTGAAAACAAGGTCCAATCAGGCTGAAACGTTACAGGAAGGTAGAATCTATTGAGTTGTAAGTGATCTGAACGTTTCATGATGATAGCACTTTCCTAAGGGGGTCAAACCATCTCCCAAAGGTCACTGGACCTGGTGTCAATTTAAAGAAGTAGTCCAGTTACACATTTGTGGGCTTATAATTTGGCTTCTGAATGTCCTAGAGAGATCAGGTTTGTTTTAATGTACTCCAATCAACAGCCCCTACAACCACAAAAATGAATGGAGTCATTAGCACTTATGGTTTGTAAGTGGCACCCAGAATTATGTTGCACGAAGCACAATTTCACATCATTCTGGGTCAATTTGTGTGAAAACAAGGTCCAATCCGGCTGAAACGCTACAGGAAGGTAGAATCTATTGAGTTGTAAGTGATCTGAACGTTTCAAGATGATCGCACATTCCTATAAGGGGTCAAACCATGTCCCAAAGGTCACCGGGCCAAGTGTCACTTTAAAGAAGTAGTCCAGTTACATCTTTGTGTGTGGGCTTATAACTTGGCTTCTGAATGTCCTAGAGAGATCAGGTTTGTTTTAATGTACTCCAATCAACAGCCCCTAGAACCACAAAAAGGAATGGAGACATTAGCACTTATGGTTTTTAAATGGCACCCAGAATTATGTTGCACGAAGCACAATTTCACATCATTCTGGGTTCATTTGTGTGAAAACAAGGTCCAATCAGGCTGAAACGTTACAGGAAGGTAGAATCTATTGTTGTAAGTGATCTGAACGTTTCATGATGATAGCACTTTCCTAAGGGGGTCAAACCATGTCCCAAAGGTCACCGGATCTGGTGTCTAAAGAAGTAGTCCAGTTACAAATTTGTGGGCTTATAACTTGGCTTCTGAATGTCCTAGAGAGATCAGGTTTGTTTTAGTATACTCCAATCAACAGCCCCTACAACCACAAAAAGGAATGGAGTCTTATGGTTTTTAAATGGCACCCAGAATTATGTTGCACGAAGCACAATTTCACATCATTCTGGGTTCATTTGTGTGAAAACAAGGTCCAATCAGGCTGAAACGTCACAGGAAGGTAGAATCTATTGCGTTGTAAGAGATCTGAACGTTTCATGATGATAGCACTTTCCTAAGGGGGTCAAACCATGTCCCAAAGGTCACCGGATCTGGTGTCAATTTAAAGAAGTAGTCCAGTTACACATTTGTGGGCTTATAACTTGGCTTCTGAATGTCCTAGAGCGATCAGGTTTGTTTTAGTGTACTCCAATCAACAGCCCCTACAACCACAAAAAGGAATGGAGTCATTAGCACTTATGGTTTTTAAATGGCACCCAGAATTATGTTGCACGAAGCACAATTTCACATCATTCTGGGTTCATTTGTGTGAAAACAAGGTCCAATCAGGCTGAAACGTTACAGGAAGGTAGAATCTATTGAGTTGTAAGTGATCTGAACGTTTCATGATGATAGCACTTTCCTAAGGGGGTCAAACCATGTCCCAAAGGTCACCGGATCTGGTGTCAATTTAAAGAAGTAGTCCAGTTACACATTTGTGGGCTTATAACTTGGCTTCTGAATGTCCTAGAGAGATCAGGTTTGTTTTAGTGTACTCCAATCAACAGCCCCTACAACCACAAAAAGGAATGGAGTCATTAGCACTTATGGTTTGTAAATGGCACCCAGAATTATGTTGCACGAAGCACAATTTCACATCATTCTGGGTCCATTTGTGTGAAAACAAGGTCCAATCAGGCTGAAACATTACAGGAAGGTAGAATCTATTAAAATGTAAGTGATCTGAAGGTTTCATGATGATAGCACTTCCCTAAGGGGGTCAAACCATGTCCCAAAGGTCACCGGATCTGGTGTCTAAAGAAGTAGTCCAGTTACACATTTGTGGGCTTATAACTTGGCTTCTGAATGTCCTGGAGAGGTCAGGTTTGTTTTAATGTACTCCAATCAACAGCCCCTACAACCACAAAAAGGAATGGAGTCATTAGCACTTATGGTTTGTAAATGGCACCCAGAATTATGTTGCACGAAGCAAAATTTCACATCATTCTGGGTTCATTTGTGTGAAAACAAGGTCCAATCAGGCAGAAACGTTACAGGAAGGTAGAATCTATTGAGTTGTAAGTGATCTGAACGTTTCATGATGATAGCACTTTCCTATAGGGGGTCAAACCATGTCCCAAAGGTCACCGGGCCTGGTGTCACTTTAAAGAAGTAGTCCAGTTACACCTTTGTGGGCTTATAACTTGGCTTCTGAATGTCCTAGAGAGATCAGGGTTGTTTTAGTGTACTCCAATCAACAGCCCCCACAACCACAAAAAGGAATGGAGTCATTAGCACTTATGGTTCTTAAATGGCACCCAGAATTATGTTGCACGAAGCACAATTTCACATCATTCTGGGTCCATTTGTGTGAAAACAAGGTCCAATCAGGCTGAAACGTTACAGGAAGGTAGAATCTATTAAGTTGTAAGTGATCTGAACGTTTCAAGATGATCACACATTCCTATAGGGGTTAAAACCATGTCCCAAAGGTCACCGGGCCTGGTGTCACTTTAAAGAAGTAGTCCAGTTACATCTTTGTAGGCTTATAACTTGGCTTCTGAATGTCCTAGAGAGATCAGGTTTGTTTTAATGTACTCCAATCAACAGCCCCTACAACCACAAAAAGGAATGGAGTCATTAGACTTATGGTTTTTAAATGGCACCCAGAATTATGTTGCACGAAGCACAATTTCACATCATTCTGGGTCCATTTGTGTGAAAACAAGGTCCAATCAGGCTGAAACGTTACAAGAAGGTAGAATCTATTGAGTTGTAAGTGATCCGAACGTTTCATAATGATAGCACTTTCCTAAGGGGGTCAAACCATGTCCCAAAGGTCACCGGATCTGGTGTCAATTTAAAGAAGTAGTCCAGTTACACATTTGTGGGCTTATAACTTGGCTTCTGAATGTCCTAGAGAGGTTAGGTTTGTTTTAGTGTACTCCAATCAACAGCCCCTACAACCACAAAAAGGAATGGAGTCATTAGCACTTATGGTTTGTAAATGGCACCCAGAATTATTTTGCACGAAGCACAATTTCACATCATTCTGGGTTCATTTGTGTGAAAACAAGGTCCAGTCAGGCTGAAACGTTACTGGAAGCTAGAATCTATTGAGTTGTAAGTGATCTGAACGTTTCATGATGATAGCGCTTTCCTAAGGGGGTCAAACCATGTCCCAAAGGTCACCGGATCTGGTGTCAATTTAAAGAAGTAGTCCAGTTACACATTTGTGGGCTTATAACTTGGCTTCTGAATGTCCTAGAGAGATCAGGTTTATTTTAGTGTACTCCAATCAACAGCCCCAACAACCACAAAAAGGAATGGAGTCATTAGCACTTATGGTTCTTAAATGGCACCCAGAATTATGCTGCACTAAGCACAATTTCACATGATTCTGGGTCAATTTGTGTGAAAACAAGGTCCAATCCGGCTGAAACGCTACAAGAAGGTAGAATCTATTGAGTTGTAAGTGATCTGAACGTTTCAAGATGATCGCACATTCCTATAGGGGGTCAAACCATGTCCCAAAGGTCACCGGGCCAAGTGTCACTTTAAAGAAGTAGTCCAGTTACATCTTTGTGTGTGGGCTTATAACTTGGCTTCTGAATGTCCTAGAGAGATCAGGTTTGTTTTAGAGTACTCCAGTTAACAGCCCCCATTACCCCAAAGAGGAATGGAGTCATTAGCACTTATGGTTTGTAAATGGCACCCAGAATTATGTTGCACGAAGCACAATTTCACATCATTCTGGGTTCATTTGTGTGGAAACAAGGTCCAATCAGGCTGAAACGTTACAGGAAGGTAGAATCTATTGAGTTGTAAGTGATCTGAACGTTTCATGATGAGAGCACTTTCCTAAGGGGGTCAAACCATGTCCCAAAGGTCACCGGATCTGGTGTCAATTTAAAGAAGTAGTCCAGTTACACATTTGTGGGCTTATAACTTGGCTTCTAAATGTCCTAGAGAGATCAGGTTTGTTTTAGTGTACTCCAATCAACAGCCCCTACAACCACAAAAAGGAATGGAGTCATTAGCACTTAAGGTTTGTAAATGACACCCAGAATTATGTTGCAGGAAGAACAATTTCACATCATTCTGGGTCCATTTGTGTGAAAACAAGGTCCAATCAGGCTGAAACGCTACAAGAAGGTAGAATCTATTGAGTTGTAAGCGATCTGAACGTTTCAAGATGATCGCTCAGTCCTATAGGGGGTAAAACCATGTCCCAAAGGTCACCGGGCCTGGTGTCACTTTAAAGAAGTAGTCCAGTTACACCTTTGTGGGCTTATAACTTGGCTTCTGAATGTCCTAGAGAGGTTAGGTTTGTTTTAGTGTTCTCCAATCAACAGCCCCTACAACCACAAAAAGGAATGGAGTCATTAGCACTTATGGTTTGTAAATGGCACCCAGAATTATGTTGCACGAAGCACAATTTCACATCATTCTGGGTTCATTTGTGTGAAAACAAGGTCCAATCAGGCAGAAACGTTACAGGAAGGTAGAATCTATTGAGTTGTAAGTGATCTGAATGTTTCATGATGATAGCACTTTCCTAAGGGGGTCAAACCATGTCCCAAAGGTCACCGGATCTGGTGTCAATTTAAAGTAGTAGTCCAGTTACACATTTGTGGGCTTATAACTTGACTTCTGAATGTCCTAGAGAGATCAGGTTTGTTTTAATGTACTCCAATCAACAGCCCCTACAACCACAAAAAGGAATGGAGTCATTAGCACTTATGGTTTGTAAATGGCACCCAGAATTATGTTGCACGAAGCACAATTTCACATCATTCTGGGTCCATTTGTGTGAAAACAAGGTCCAATCAGGCTGAAACGCTACAAGAAGGTAGAATCTATTGAGTTGTAAGTGATCTGAAGGTTTCAAGATGATTGCACATTCTTATAGGGGGTAAAACCATGTCCCAAAGGTCACCGGGCCTGGTGTCACTTTAAAGAAGTTGTCCAGTTACACTTTTGTGGGCTTATAACTTGGCTTCTGAATGTCCTAGAGAGATCAGGTTTGTTTTAGTGTACTCCAATCAACAGCCCCTACAACCACAAAAAGGAATGGAGTCATTAGCACTTATGGTTTGTAAATGGCACCCAGAATTATGTTGCACGAAGCACAATTTCACATCATTCTGGGTTCATTTGTGTGAAAACAAGGTCCAATCAGGCTGAAACGTTACAGGAAAGTAGAATCTATTGAGTTGTAAGTGAAATGAAAGTTTCATGATGATAGCACTTTCCTAAGGGGGTCAAACCATGTCCCAAAGGTCACCGGATCTGGTGTCAATTTAAAGAAGTAGTCCAGTTACACATTTGTGGGCTTATAACTTGGCTTCTGAATGTCCTAGAGAGATAAGGTTTATTTTAGTGTACTCCAATCAACAGCCCCTACAACCACAAAAAGGAATGGAGTCATTAGCACTTATGGTTTTTAAATGGCACCCAGAATTATGTTGCACAAAGCACAATTTCACATCATTCTGGGTCCATTTGTGTGAAAACAAGGTCCAATCAGGCTGAAACGTTACAGGAAGGTAGAATCTATTGAGTTGTAAGTGATCTGAACGTTTCATGATGATAGCACTTTCCTAAGGGGGTCAAACCATCTCCCAAAGGTCACTGGACCTGGTGTCAATTTAAAGAAGTAGTCCAGTTACACATTTGTGGGCTTATAACTTGGCTTCTGAATGTCCTAGAGAGATCAGGTTTGTTTTAATGTACTCCAATCAACAGCCCCTACAACCACAAAAATGAATGGAGTCATTAGCACTTATGGTTTGTAAGTGGCACCCAGAATTATGTTGCACGAAGCACAATTTCACATCATTCTGGGTCAATTTGTGTGAAAACAAGGTCCAATCCGGCTGAAACGCTACAGGAAGGTAGAATCTATTGAGTTGTAAGTGATCTGAACGTTTCAAGATGATCGCACATTCCTATAAGGGGTCAAACCATGTCCCAAAGGTCACCGGGCCAAGTGTCACTTTAAAGAAGTAGTCCAGTTACATCTTTGTGTGTGGGCTTATAACTTGGCTTCTGAATGTCCTAGAGAGATCAGGTTTGTTTTAATGTACTCCAATCAACAGCCCCTAGAACCACAAAAAGGAATGGAGACATTAGCACTTATGGTTTTTAAATGGCACCCAGAATTATGTTGCACGAAGCACAATTTCACATCATTCTGGGTTCATTTGTGTGAAAACAAGGTCCAATCAGGCTGAAACGTTACAGGAAGGTAGAATCTATTGTTGTAAGTGATCTGAACGTTTCATGATGATAGCACTTTCCTAAGGGGGTCAAACCATGTCCCAAAGGTCACCGGATCTGGTGTCTAAAGAAGTAGTCCAGTTACAAATTTGTGGGCTTATAACTTGGCTTCTGAATGTCCTAGAGAGATCAGGTTTGTTTTAGTATACTCCAATCAACAGCCCCTACAACCACAAAAAGGAATGGAGTCATTAGACTTATGGTTTTTAAATGGCACCCAGAATTATGTTGCACGAAGCACAATTTCACATCATTCTGGGTTCATTTGTGTGAAAACAAGGTCCAATCAGGCTGAAACGTCACAGGAAGGTAGAATCTATTGCGTTGTAAGTGATCTGAACGTTTCATGATGATAGCACTTTCCTAAGGGGGTCAAACCATGTCCCAAAGGTCACCGGATCTGGTGTCAATTTAAAGAAGTAGTCCAGTTACACATTTGTGGGCTTATAACTTGGCTTCTGAATGTCCTAGAGCGATCAGGTTTGTTTTAGTGTACTCCAATCAACAGCCCCTACAACCACAAAAAGGAATGGAGTCATTAGCACTTATGGTTTTTAAATGGCACCCAGAATTATGTTGCACGAAGCACAATTTCACATCATTCTGGGTTCATTTGTGTGAAAACAAGGTCCAATCAGGCTGAAACGTTACAGGAAGGTAGAATCTATTGAGTTGTAAGTGATCTGAACGTTTCATGATGATAGCACTTTCCTAAGGGGGTCAAACCATGTCCCAAAGGTCACCGGATCTGGTGTCAATTTAAAGAAGTAGTCCAGTTACACATTTGTGGGCTTATAACTTGGCTTCTGAATGTCCTAGAGAGATCAGGTTTGTTTTAGTGTACTCCAATCAACAGCCCCTACAACCACAAAAAGGAATGGAGTCATTAGCACTTATGGTTTGTAAATGGCACCCAGAATTATGTTGCACGAAGCACAATTTCACATCATTCTGGGTCCATTTGTGTGAAAACAAGGTCCAATCAGGCTGAAACATTACAGGAAGGTAGAATCTATTAAAATGTAAGTGATCTGAAGGTTTCATGATGATAGCACTTCCCTAAGGGGGTCAAACCATGTCCCAAAGGTCACCGGATCTGGTGTCTAAAGAAGTAGTCCAGTTACACATTTGTGGGCTTATAACTTGGCTTCTGAATGTCCTGGAGAGGTCAGGTTTGTTTTAATGTACTCCAATCAACAGCCCCTACAACCACAAAAAGGAATGGAGTCATTAGCACTTATGGTTTGTAAATGGCACCCAGAATTATGTTGCACGAAGCAAAATTTCACATCATTCTGGGTTCATTTGTGTGAAAACAAGGTCCAATCAGGCAGAAACGTTACAGGAAGGTAGAATCTATTGAGTTGTAAGTGATCTGAACGTTTCATGATGATAGCACTTTCCTATAGGGGGTCAAACCATGTCCCAAAGGTCACCGGGCCTGGTGTCACTTTAAAGAAGTAGTCCAGTTACACCTTTGTGGGCTTATAACTTGGCTTCTGAATGTCCTAGAGAGATCAGGGTTGTTTTAGTGTACTCCAATCAACAGCCCCCACAACCACAAAAAGGAATGGAGTCATTAGCACTTATGGTTCTTAAATGGCACCCAGAATTATGTTGCACGAAGCACAATTTCACATCATTCTGGGTCCATTTGTGTGAAAACAAGGTCCAATCAGGCTGAAACGTTACAGGAAGGTAGAATCTATTAAGTTGTAAGTGATCTGAACGTTTCAAGATGATCACACATTCCTATAGGGGTTAAAACCATGTCCCAAAGGTCACCGGGCCTGGTGTCACTTTAAAGAAGTAGTCCAGTTACATCTTTGTAGGCTTATAACTTGGCTTCTGAATGTCCTAGAGAGATCAGGTTTGTTTTAATGTACTCCAATCAACAGCCCCTACAACCACAAAAAGGAATGGAGTCATTAGACTTATGGTTTTTAAATGGCACCCAGAATTATGTTGCACGAAGCACAATTTCACATCATTCTGGGTCCATTTGTGTGAAAACAAGGTCCAATCAGGCTGAAACGTTACAAGAAGGTAGAATCTATTGAGTTGTAAGTGATCCGAACGTTTCATAATGATAGCACTTTCCTAAGGGGGTCAAACCATGTCCCAAAGGTCACCGGATCTGGTGTCAATTTAAAGAAGTAGTCCAGTTACACATTTGTGGGCTTATAACTTGGCTTCTGAATGTCCTAGAGAGGTTAGGTTTGTTTTAGTGTACTCCAATCAACAGCCCCTACAACCACAAAAAGGAATGGAGTCATTAGCACTTATGGTTTGTAAATGGCACCCAGAATTATTTTGCACGAAGCACAATTTCACATCATTCTGGGTTCATTTGTGTGAAAACAAGGTCCAGTCAGGCTGAAACGTTACTGGAAGCTAGAATCTATTGAGTTGTAAGTGATCTGAACGTTTCATGATGATAGCGCTTTCCTAAGGGGGTCAAACCATGTCCCAAAGGTCACCGGATCTGGTGTCAATTTAAAGAAGTAGTCCAGTTACACATTTGTGGGCTTATAACTTGGCTTCTGAATGTCCTAGAGAGATCAGGTTTATTTTAGTGTACTCCAATCAACAGCCCCAACAACCACAAAAAGGAATGGAGTCATTAGCACTTATGGTTCTTAAATGGCACCCAGAATTATGCTGCACTAAGCACAATTTCACATGATTCTGGGTCAATTTGTGTGAAAACAAGGTCCAATCCGGCTGAAACGCTACAAGAAGGTAGAATCTATTGAGTTGTAAGTGATCTGAACGTTTCAAGATGATCGCACATTCCTATAGGGGGTCAAACCATGTCCCAAAGGTCACCGGGCCAAGTGTCACTTTAAAGAAGTAGTCCAGTTACATCTTTGTGTGTGGGCTTATAACTTGGCTTCTGAATGTCCTAGAGAGATCAGGTTTGTTTTAGAGTACTCCAGTTAACAGCCCCCATTACCCCAAAGAGGAATGGAGTCATTAGCACTTATGGTTTGTAAATGGCACCCAGAATTATGTTGCACGAAGCACAATTTCACATCATTCTGGGTTCATTTGTGTGGAAACAAGGTCCAATCAGGCTGAAACGTTACAGGAAGGTAGAATCTATTGAGTTGTAAGTGATCTGAACGTTTCATGATGAGAGCACTTTCCTAAGGGGGTCAAACCATGTCCCAAAGGTCACCGGATCTGGTGTCAATTTAAAGAAGTAGTCCAGTTACACATTTGTGGGCTTATAACTTGGCTTCTGAATGTCCTAGAGAGATCAGGTTTGTTTTAGTGTACTCCAATCAACAGCCCCTACAACCACAAAAAGGAATGGAGTCATTAGCACTTAAGGTTTGTAAATGACACCCAGAATTATGTTGCAGGAAGAACAATTTCACATCATTCTGGGTCCATTTGTGTGAAAACAAGGTCCAATCAGACTGAAACGCTACAAGAAGGTAGAATCTATTGAGTTGTAAGTGATCTGAACGTTTCAAGATGATCGCTCATTCCTATAGGGGGTAAAACCATGTCCCAAAGGTCACCGGGCCTGGTGTCACTTTAAAGAAGTAGTCCAGTTACACCTTTGTGGGCTTATAACTTGGCTTCTGAATGTCCTAGAGAGGTTAGGTTTGTTTTAGTGTTCTCCAATCAACAGCCCCTACAACCACAAAAAGGAATGGAGTCATTAGCACTTATGGTTTGTAAATGGCACCCAGAATTATGTTGCACGAAGCACAATTTCACATCATTCTGGGTTCATTTGTGTGAAAACAAGGTCCAATCAGGCTGAAACGTTACAGGAAGGTAGAATCTATTGAGTTGTAAGTGATCCGAATGTTTCATGATGATAGCACGTTCCTAAGGGGGTCAAACCATGTCCCAAAGGTCACCGGATCTGGTGTCAATTTAAAGTAGTAGTCCAGTTACACATTTGTGGGCTTATAACTTGACTTCTGAATGTCCTAGAGAGATCAGGTTTGTTTTAATGTACTCCAATCAACAGCCCCTACAACCACAAAAAGGAATGGAGTCATTAGCTCTTATGGTTTGTAAATGGCACCCAGAATTATGTTGCACAAAGCACAATTTCACATCATTCTGGGTCCATTTGTGTGAAAACAAGGTCCAATCAGGCTGAAACGCTACAAGAAGGTAGAATCTATTGAGTTGTAAGTGATCTGAAGGTTTCAAGATGATCGCACATTCTTATAGGGGGTAAAACCATGTCCCAAAGGTCACCGGGCCTGGTGTCACTTTAAAGAAGTTGTCCAGTTACACCTTTGTGGGCTTATAACTTGGCTTCTGAATGTCCTAGAGAGATCAGGTTTGTTTTAGTGTACTCCAATCAACAGCCCCTACAACCACAAAAAGGAATGGAGTCATTAGCACTTATGGTTTGTAAATGGCACCCAGAATTATGTTTCACGAAGCACAATTTCACATCATTCTGGGTTCATTTGTGTGAAAACAAGGTCCAATCAGGCTGAAACGTTACAGGAAAGTAGAATCTATTGAGTTGTAAGTGATATGAAAGTTTCATGATGATAGCACTTTCCTAAGGGGGTCAAACCATGTCCCAAAGGTCACCGGATCTGGTGTCAATTTAAAGAAGTAGTCCAGTTACACATTTGTGGGCTTATAACTTGGCTTCTGAATGTCCTAGAGAGATCAGGTTTATTTTAGTGTACTCCAATCAACAGCCCCTACAACCACAAAAAGGAATGGAGTCATTAGCACTTATGGTTTTTAAATGGCACCCAGAATTATGTTGCACAAAGCACAATTTCACATCATTCTGGGTCCATTTGTGTGAAAACAAGGTCCAATCAGGCTGAAACGTTACAGGAAGGTAGAATCTATTGAGTTGTAAGTGATCTGAACGTTTCATGATGATAGCACTTTCCTAAGGGGGTCAAACCATCTCCCAAAGGTCACTGGATCTGGTGTCAATTTAAAGAAGTAGTCCAGTTACACATTTGTGGGCTTATAACTTGGCTTCTGAATGTCCTAGAGAGATCAGGTTTGTTTTAATGTACTCCAATCAACAGCCCCTACAACCACAAAAATGAATGGAGTCATTAGCACTTATGGTTTGTAATTGGCACCCAGAATTATGTTGCACGAAGCACAATTTCACATCATTCTGGGTCAATTTGTGTGAAAACAAGGTCCAATCCGGCTGAAACGCTACAAGAAGGTAGAATCTATTGAGCTGTAAGTGATCTGAACGTTTCAAGATGATCACACATTCCTATAGGGGGTCAAACCATGTCCCAAAGGTCACCGGGCCAAGTGTCACTTTAAAGAAGTAGTCCAGTTACACCTTTGTGGGCTTATAACTTGGCTTCTGAATGTCCTAGAGAGGTTAGGTTTGTTTTAGTGTACTCCAATCAACAGCCCCTACAACCACAAAAAGGAATGGAGTCATTAGCACTTATGGTTTGTAAATGGCACCCAGAATTATGTTGCACGAAGCACAATTTCACATCATTCTGGGTTCATTTGTGTGAAAACAAGGTCCAATCAGGCTGAAACGTTACTGGATGCTAGAATCTATTGAGTTGTAAGTGATCTGAACGTTTCATGATGATAGCGCTTTCCTAAGGGGGTCAAACCATGTCCCAAAGGTCACCGGATCTGGTGTCAATTTAAAGAAGTAGTCCAGTTACACATTTGTGGGCTTATAACTTGGCTTCTGAATGTCCTAGAGAGATCAGGTTTATTTTAGTGTACTCCAATCAACAGCCCCTAAAACCACAAAAAGGAATGGAGTCATTAGCACTTATGGTTCTTAAATGGCACCCAGAATTATGCTGCACTAAGCACAATTTCACATGATTCTGGGTCAATTTGTGTGAAAACAAGGTCCAATCCGGCTGAAACGCTACGGTAGAATCTATTGAGTTGTAAGTGATCTGAACGTTTCAAGATGATCGCACATTCCTATAGGGGGTCAAACCATGTCCCAAAGGTCACCGGGCCAAGTGTCACTTTAAAGAAGTAGTCCAGTTACACCTTTGTGGGCTTATAACTTGGCTTCTGAATGTCCTAGAGAGATCAGGTTTGTTTTAGTGTACTCCAATCAACAGCCCCTAGAATCACAAAAAGGAATGGAGACATTAGCACTTATGGTTTTTAAATGGCACCCAGAATTATGTTGCACAAAGCACAATTTCACATCATTCTGGGTTCATTTGTGTGAAAACAAGGTCCAATCAGGCTGAAACGTTACAGGAAGGTAGAATCTATTGTTGTAAGTGATCTGAACGTTTCATGATGATAGCACTTTCCTAAGGGGGTCAAACCATGTCCCAAAGGTCACCGGATCTGGTGTCTAAAGAAGTAGTCCAGTTACAAATTTGTGGGCTTATAACTTGGCTTCTGAATGTCCTAGAGAGATCAGGTTTGTTTTAGTATACTCCAATCAACAGCCCCTACAACCACAAAAAGGAATGGAGTCATTAGACTTATGGTTTTTAAATGGCACCCAGAATTATGTTGCACGAAGCACAATTTCACATCATTCTGGGTTCATTTGTGTGAAAACAAGGTCCAATCAGGCTGAAACGTTACAGGAAGGTAGAATCTATTGCGTTGTAAGTGATCTGAACGTTTCATGATGATAGCACTTTCCTAAGGGGGTCAAACCATGTCCCAAAGGTCACCGGATCTGGTGTCAATTTAAAGAAGTAGTCCAGTTACACATTTGTGGGCTTATAACTTGGCTTCTGAATGTCCTGGAGCGATCAGGTTTGTTTTAGTGTACTCCAATCAACAGCCCCTACAACCACAAAAAGGAATGGAGTCATTAGCACTTATGGTTTTTAAATGGCACCCAGAATTATGTTGCACGAAGCACAATTTCACATCATTCTGGGTTCATTTGTGTGAAAACAAGGTCCAATCAGGCTGAAACGTTACAGGAAGGTAGAATCTATTGAGTTGTAAGTGATCTGAACGTTTCATGATGATAGCACTTTCCTAAGGGGGTCAAACCATGTCCCAAAGGTCACCGGATCTGGTGTCAATTTAAAGAAGTAGTCCAGTTACACATTTGTGGGCTTATAACTTGGCTTCTGAATGTCCTAGAGAGATCAGGTTTGTTTTAGTGTACTCCAATCAACAGCCCCTACAACCACAAAAAGGAATGGAGTCATTAGCACTTATGGTTTGTAAATGGCACCCAGAATTATGTTGCACGAAGCACAATTTCACATCATTCTGGGTCCATTTGTGTGAAAACAAGGTCCAGTCAGGCTGAAACATTACAGGAAGGTAGAATCTATTAAAATGTAAGTGATCTGAAGGTTTCATGATGATAGCACTTCCCTAAGGGGGTCAAACCATGTCCCAAAGGTCACCGGATCTGGTGTCTAAAGAAGTAGTCCAGTTACACATTTGTGGGCTTATAACTTGGCTTCTGAATGTCCTAGAGAGATCAGGTTTGTTTTAGTATACTCCAATCAACAGCCCCTACAACCACAAAAAGGAATGGAGTCATTAGCACTTATGGTTTTTAAATGGCACCCAGAATTATGTTGCACGAAGCACAATTTCACATCATTCTGGGTTCATTTGTGTGAAAACAAGGTCCAATCAGGCTGAAACGTTACAGAAAGGTAGAATCTATTGAGTTGTAAGTGATCTGAACGTTTCATGATGATAGCACTTTCCTAAGGGGGTCAAACCATGTCCCAAATGTCACCGGATCTGGTGTCAATTTAAAGTAGTAGTCCAGTTACACATTTGTGGGCTTATAACTTGGCTTCTGAATGTCCTGGAGAGGTCAGGTTTGTTTTAATGTACTCCAATCAACAGCCCCTACAACCACAAAAAGGAATGGAGTCATTAGCACTTATGGTTTGTAAATGGCACCCAGAATTATGTTGCACGAAGCAAAATTTCACATCATTCTGGGTTCATTTGTGTGAAAACAAGGTCCAATCAGGCAGAAACGTTACAGGAAGGTAGAATCTATTGAGTTGTAAGTGATCTGAACGTTTCATGATGAAAGCACTTTCCTATAGGGGGTCAAACCATGTCCCAAAGGTCACCGGGCCTGGTTTCACTTTAAAGAAGTAGTCCAGTTACACCTTTGTGGGCTTATAACTTGGCTTCTGAATGTCCTAGAGAGATCAGGGTTGTTTTAGTGTACTCCAATCAACAGCCCCCACAACCACAAAAAGGAATGGAGTCATTAGCACTTATGGTTCTTAAATGGCACCCAGAATTATGTTGCACGAAGCACAATTTCACATCATTCTGGGTCCATTTGTGTGAAAACAAGGTCCAATCAGGCTGAAACGTTACAGGAAGGTAGAATCTATTGAGTTGTAAGTGATCTGAACGTTTCAAGATGATCGCACATTCCTATAGGGGGTAAAACCATGTCCCAAAGGTCACCGGGCCTGGTGTCACTTTAAAGAAGTAGTCCAGTTACATCTTTGTAGGCTTATAACTTCGCTTCTGAATGTCCTAGAGAGATCAGGTTTGTTTTAATGTACTCCAATCAACAGCCCCTACAACCACAAAAAGGAATGGAGTCATTAGCACTTATGGTTTGTAAATGGCACACAGAATTATGTTGCACGAAGCACAATTTCACATCATTCTGGGTTCATTTGTGTGAAAACAAGGTCCAATCAGGCAGAAACGTTACAGGAAGGTAGAATCTATTGAGTTGTAAGTGATCTGAACGTTTCATGATGATAGCACTTTCCTAAGGGGGTCAAACCATGTCGCAAAGGTCACCGGATCTGGTGTCACTTTAAAGAATTAGTCCAGTTACACATTTGTGGGCTTATAACTTGGCTTCTGAATGTCCTAGAGTGGTCAGGTTTGTTTTAGTGTACTCCAATCAACAGCCCCTACAACCACAAAAAGGAATGAAGTCATTAGCACTTATGGTTTGTAAATGGCACCCAGAATTATGTTGCACGAAGCACAATTTCACATCATTCTGGGTCCATTTGTGTGAAAACAAGGTCCAATCAGGCTGAAACGTTACAAGAAGGTAGAATCTATTGAGTTGTAAGTGATCTGAACGTTTCATGATGATAGCACTTTCCTAAGGGGGTCAAACCATGTCCCAAAGGTCACCGGATCTGGTGTCAATTTAAAGAAGTAGTCCAGTTACACATTCGTGGGCTTATAACTTGGCTTCTGAATGTCCTAGAGCGATCAGGTTTGTTTTAGTGTACTCCAATCAACAGCCCCTACAACCACAAAAAGGAATGGAGTCATTAGCACTTATGGTTTTTAAATGGCACCCAGAATTATGTTGCACGAAGCACAATTTCACATCATTCTGGGTTCATTTGTGTGAAAACAAGGTCCAATCAGGCTGAAACGTTACAGGAACGTAGAATGTATTGAGTTGTAAGTGATCTGAACATTTCATGATGATAGCACTTTCCTAAGGGGGTCAAACCATGTCCCAAAGGTCACCGGATCTGGTGTCAATTTAAAGAAGTAGTCCAGTTACACATTTGTGGGCTTATAACTTGGCTTCTGAATGTCCTAGAGAGATCAGGTTTGTTTTAGTGTACTCCAATCAACAGCCCCTACAACCACAAAAAGGAATGGAGTCATTAGCACTTATGGTTTGTAAATGGCACCCAGAATTATGTTGCACAAAGCACAATTTCACATCATTCTGGGTCCATTTGTGTGAAAACAAGGTCCAGTCAGGCTGAAACATTACAGGAAGGTAGAATCTATTAAAATGTAAGTGATCTGAAGGTTTCATGATGATAGCACTTCCCTAAGGGGGTCAAACCATGTCCCAAAGGTCACCGGATCTGGTGTCTAAAGAAGTAGTCCAGTTACACATTTGTGGGCTTATAACTTGGCTTCTGAATGTCCTAGAGAGATCAGGTTTGTTTTAGTATACTCCAATCAACAGCCCCTACAACCACAAAAAGGAATGGAGTCATTAGCACTTATGGTTTGTAAATGGCACCCAGAATTATGTTGCACGAAGCAAAATTTCACATCATTCTTGGTTCATTTGTGTGAAAACAAGGTCCAATCAGGCAGAAATGTTACAGGAAGGTAGAATCTATTGAGTTGTAAGTGATCTGAACGTTTCATGATGATAGCACTTTCCTATAGGGGGTCAAACCATGTCCCAAAGGTCACCGGGCCTGGTGTCACTTTAAAGAAGTAGTCCAGTTACACCTTTGTGGGCTTATAACTTGGCTTCTGAATGTCCTAGAGAGATCAGGGTTGTTTTAGTGTACTCCAATCAACAGCCCCCACAACCACAAAAAGGAATGGAGTCATTAGCACTTATGGTTCTTAAATGGCACCCAGAATTATGTTGCACGAAGCACAATTTCACATCATTCTGGGTCCATTTGTGTGAAAACAAGGTCCAATCAGGCTGAAACGTTACAGGAAGGTAGAATCTATTGAGTTGTAGGTGATCAGAACGTTTCAAGATGATCGCACATTCCTATAGGGGGTAAAACCATGTCCCAAAGGTCACCGGGCCTGAAGTCACTTTAAAGAAGTAGTCCAGTTACATCTTTGTAGGCTTATAACTTCGCTTCTGAATGTCCTAGAGAGATCAGGTTTGCTTTAATGTACTTCAATCAACAGCCCCTACAACCACAAAAAGGAATGGAGTCATTAGCACTTATGGTTTGTAAATGGCACACAGAATTATGTTGCACGAAGCACAATTTCACATCATTCTGGGTTCATTTGTGTGAAAACAAGGTCCAATCAGGCAGAAACGTTACAGGAAGGTAGAATCTATTGAGTTGTAAGTGATCTGAACGTTTCATGATGATAGCACTTTCCTAAGGGGGTCAAACCATGTCGCAAAGGTCACCGGATCTGGTGTCACTTTAAAGAATTAGTCCAGTTACACATTTGTGGGCTTATAACTTGGCTTCTGAATGTCCTAGAGCGGTCAGGTTTGTTTTAGTGTACTCCAATCAACAGCCCCTACAACCACAAAAAGGAATGGAGTCATTAGCACTTATGGTTTGTAAATGGCACCCAGAATTATGTTGCACGAAGCACAATTTCACATCATTCTGGGTCCATTTGTGTGAAAACAAGGTCCAATCAGGCTGAAACATTACAAGAAGGTAGAATCTATTGAGTTGTAAGTGATCTGAACGTTTCATGATGATAGCACTTTCCTAAGGGGGTCAAACCATGTCCCAAAGGTCACCGGATCTGGTGTCAATTTAAAGAAGTAGTCCAGTTACACATTTGTGGGCTTATAACTTGGCTTCTGAATGTCCTAGAGAGATCAGGTTTGTTTTAGTGTACTCCAATCAACAGCCCCTACAACCACAAAAAGGAATGGAGTCATTGGCACTTTTGGTTTGTAAATGGCACCCAGAATTATGTTGCACGAAGCACAATTTCACTTCATTCTGGGTCCATTTGTGTGAAAACAAGGTCCAATCAGGCTGAAACGCTATAAGAATGTAGAATCTATTGAGTTGTAAGTGATCTGAATGTTTCAAGATGATCGCACATTCCTATAGGGGGTAAAACCATGTCCCAAAGGTCACCGGGCCTGGTGTCACTTTAAAGAAGTAGTCCAGTTACATCTTTGTGGGCTTATAACTTGGCTTCTGAATGTCCTAGAGAGGTTAGGTTTGTTTTAGTGTACTCCAATCAACAGCCCCTACAACCACAAAACGGAATGGAGTCATTAGCACTTATGGTTTGTAAATGGCACCCAGAATTATGTTGCACGAAGCACAATTTTACATCATTCTGGGTTCATTTGTGTGAAAACAAGGTCCAATCAGGCTGAAACGTTACAAGAAGGTAGAATCTATTGAGTTGTAAGTGATCTGAACGTTTCATGATGATCGCACATTCCTATAGGGGGTCAAACCATGTCCCAAAGGTCACCGGGCCTGGTGTCACTTTAAAGAAGTAGTCCAGTTACACATTTGTGGGCTTATAACTTGGCTTCTGAATGTCCTGGAGAGATCAGGTTTGTTTTAGTGTACTCCAATCAACAGCCCCTACAACCAAAAAAAGGAATGGAGTCATTAGCACTTATGGTTTGTAAATGGCACCCAGAATTATGTTGCATGAAGCACAATTTCACATCATTCTGGGTCCATTTGTGTGAAAACAAGGTCCAATCAGGCTGAAACGTTACAAGAAAGTAGAATCTATTGATTTGTAAGTGATCTGAACGTTTCATGATGATAGCACTTTCCTAAGGGGGTCAAACCATGTACCAAAAGGTCACCGGATCTGGTGTCAATTTAAAGAAGTAGTCCAGTTACACATTTGTGGGCTTATAACTTGGCTTCTGAATGTCCTAGAGAGATCAGGTTTGTTTTAGTGTACTCCAATCAACAGCCCCTACAACCACAAAAAGGAATGGAGTCATTAGCACTTATGGTTTGTAAATGGCACCCAGAATTATTTTGCACGAAGCACAATTTCACATCATTCTGGGTTCATTTGTGTGAAAACAAGGTCCAGTCAGGCTGAAACGTTACTGGAAGCTAGAATCTATTGAGTTGTAAGTGATCTGAACGTTTCATGATGATAGCGCTTTCCTAAGGGGGTCAAACCATGTCCCAAAGGTCACCGGATCTGGTGTCAATTTAAAGAAGTAGTCCAGTTACACATTTGTGGGCTTATAACTTGGCTTCTGAATGTCCTAGAGAGATCAGGTTTATTTTAGTGTACTCCAATCAACAGCCCCTACAACCACAAAAAGGAATGGAGTCATTAGCACTTATGGTTCTTAAATGGCACCCAGAATTATGCTGCACTAAGCACAATTTCACATGATTCTGGGTCAATTTGTGTGAAAACAAGGTCCAATCCGGCTGAATCGCTACAAGAAGGTAGAATCTATTGAGTTGTAAGTGATCTGAACGTTTCAAGATGATCGCACATTCCTATAGGGGGTCAAACCATGTCCCAAAGGTCACCGGGCCAAGTGTCACTTTAAAGAAGTAGTCCAGTTACATCTTTGTGTGTGGGCTTATAACTTGGCTTCTGAATGTCCTAGAGAGATCAGGTTTGTTTTAGTGTACTCCAATCAACAGCCCCTAGAATCACAAAAAGGAATGGAGACATTAGCACTTATGGTTTTTAAATGGCACCCAGAATTATGTTGCACAAAGCACAATTTCACATCATTCTGGGTTCATTTGTGTGAAAACAAGGTCCAATCAGGCTGAAACGTTACAGGAAGGTAGAATCTATTGTTGTAAGTGATCTGAACGTTTCATGATGATAGCACTTTCCTAAGGGGGTCAAACCATGTCCCAAAGGTCACCGGATCTGGTGTCTAAAGAAGTAGTCCAGTTACAAATTTGTGGGCTTATAACTTGGCTTCTGAATGTCCTAGAGAGATCAGGTTTGTTTTAGTATACTCCAATCAACAGCCCCTACAACCACAAAAAGGAATGGAGTCATTAGACTTATGGTTTTTAAATGGCACCCAGAATTATGTTGCACGAAGCACAATTTCACATCATTCTGGGTTCATTTGTGTGAAAACAAGGTCCAATCAGGCTGAAACGTTACAGGAAGGTAGAATCTATTGCGTTGTAAGTGATCTGAACGTTTCATGATGATAGCACTTTCCTAAGGGGGTCAAACCATGTCCCAAAGGTCACCGGATCTGGTGTCAATTTAAAGAAGTAGTCCAGTTACACATTTGTGGGCTTATAACTTGGCTTCTGAATGTCCTAGAGCGATCAGGTTTGTTTTAGTGTACTCCAATCAACAGCCCCTACAACCACAAAAAGGAATGGAGTCATTAGCACTTATGGTTTTTAAATGGCACCCAGAATTATGTTGCACGAAGCACAATTTCACATCATTCTGGGTTCATTTGTGTGAAAACAAGGTCAAATCAGGCTGAAACGTTACAGGAAGGTAGAATCTATTGAGTTGTAAGTGATCTGAACGTTTCATGATGATAGCACTTTCCTAAGGGGGTCAAACCATGTCCCAAAGGTCACCGGATCTGGTGTCAATTTAAAGAAGTAGTCCAGTTACACATTTGTGGGCTTATAACTTGGCTTCTGAATGTCCTAGAGAGATCAGGTTTGTTTTAGTGTACTCCAATCAACAGCCCCTACAACCACAAAAAGGAATGGAGTCATTAGCACTTATGATTTGTAAATGGCACCCAGAATTATGTTGCACGAAGCACAATTTCACATCATTCTGGGTCCATTTGTGTGAAAACAAGGTCCAGTCAGGCTGAAACATTACAGGAAGGTAGAATCTATTAAAATGTAAGTCATCTGAAGGTTTCATGATGATAGCACTTCCCTAAGGGGGTCAAACCATGTCCCAAAGGTCACCGGATCTGGTGTCTAAAGAAGTAGTCCAGTTACACATTTGTGGGCTTATAACTTGGCTTCTGAATGTCCTAGAGAGATCAGATTTGTTTTAGTATACTCCAATCAACAGCCCCTACAACCACAAAAAGGAATGGAGTCATTAGCACTTATGGATTTTAAATGGCACCCAGAATTATGTTGCACGAAGCACAATTTCACATCATTCTGGGTTCATTTGTGTGAAAACAAGGTCCAATCAGGCTGAAACGTTACAGAAAGGTAGAATCTATTGAGTTGTAAGTGATCTGAACGTTTCATGATGATAGCACTTTCCTAAGGGGGTCAAACCCTGTCCCAAATGTCACCGGATCTGGTGTCAATTTAAAGTAGTAGTCCAGTTACACATTTGTGGGCTTATAACTTGGCTTCTGAATGTCCTGGAGAGGTCAGGTTTGTTTTAATGTACTCCAATCAACAGCCCCTACAACCACAAAAAGGAATGGAGTCATTAGCACTTATGGTTTGCAAATGGCACCATGAATTATGTTGCACGAAGAAAAATTTCACATCATTCTGGGTTCATTTGTGTGAAAACAAGGTCCAATCAGGCAGAAACGTTACAGGAAGGTAGAATCTATTGAGTTGTAAGTGATCTGAACGTTTCATGATGATAGCACATTCCTATAGGGGGTAAAACCATGTCCCAAAGGCCACCAGGCCTGGTGTCACTTTAAAGAAGTAGTCCAGTTACATCTTTGTAGGCTTATATCTTCGCTTCTGAATGTCCTAGAGAGATCAGGTTTGTTTTAATGTACTCCAATCAACAGCCCCTACAAACACAAAAAGGAATGGAGTCATTAGCACTTATGGTTTGTAAATGGCACACAGAATTATGTTGCACGAAGCACAATTTCACATCTTTCTGGGTTCATTTGTGTGAAAACAAGGTCCAATCAGGCAGAAACGTTACAGGAAGGTAGAATCTATTGAGTTGTAAGTGATCTGAACGTTTCATGATGATAGCACTTTCCTAAGGGGGGTCAAACCATGTCGCAAAGGTCACCGGATCTGGTGTCACTTTAAAGAATTAGTCCAGTTACAAATTTGTGGGCTTATAACTTGGCTTCTGAATGTCCTAGAGCGGTCAGGTTTGTTTTAGTGTACTCCAATCAACAGCCCCTACAACCACAAAAAGGAATGGAGTCATTAGCACTTATGGTTTGTAAATGGCACCCAGAATTATGTTGCACGAAGCACAATTTCACATCATTCTGGGTCCATTTGTGTGAAAACAAGGTCCAATTAGGCTGAAACGTTACAAGAAGGTAGAATCTATTGAGTTGTAAGTGATCTGAACGTTTCATGATGATAGCACTTTCCTAAGGGGGTCAAACCATGTCCCAAAGGTCACCGGATCTGGTGTCAATTTAAAGAAGTAGTCCAGTTACACATTTGTGGGCTTATAACTTGGCTTCTGAATGTCCTAGAGCGATCAGGTTTGTTCTAGTTTACTCCAATCAACAGCCCCTACAACCACAAAAAGGAATGGAGTCATTAGCACTTATGGTTTTTAAATGGCACCCAGAATTATGTTGCACGAAGCACAATTTCACATCATTCTGGGTTCATTTGTGTGAAAACAAGGTCCAATCGGGCTGAAACGTTACAGGAACGTAGAATGTATTGAGTTGTAAGTGATCTGAACGTTTCATGATGATAGCACTTTCCTAAGGGGGTCAAACCATGTCCCAAAGGTCACCGGATCTGGTGTCAATTTAAAGAAGTAGTCCAGTTACACATTTGTGGGCTTATAACTTGGCTTCTGAATGTCCTAGAGAGATCAGGTTTGTTTTAATGTACTCCAATCAACAGCCCCTACAACCACAAAAAGGAATGGAGTCATTAGCACTTATGGTTTGTAAATGGCACACAGAATTATGTTGCACGAAGCACAATTTCACATCTTTCTGGGTTCATTTGTGTGAAAACAAGGTCCAATCAGGCAGAAACGTTACAGGAAGGTAGAATCTATTGAGTTGTAAGTGATCTGAACGTTTCATGATGATAGCACTTTCCTAAGGGGGGTCAAACCATGTCGCAAAGGTCACCGGATCTGGTGTCACTTTAAAGAATTAGTCCAGTTACACATTTGTGGGCTTATAACTTGGCTTCTGAATGTCCTAGAGCGGTCAGGTTTGTTTTAGTGTACTCCAATCAACAGCCCCTACAACCACAAAAAGGAATGGAGTCATTAGCACTTATGGTTTGTAAATGGCACCCAGAATTATGTTGCACGAAGCACAATTTCACATCATTCTGGGTCCATTTGTGTGAAAACAAGGTCCAATTAGGCTGAAACGTTACAAGAAGGTAGAATCTATTGAGTTGTAAGTGATCTGAACGTTTCATGATGATAGCACTTTCCTAAGGGGGTCAAACCATGTCCCAAAGGTCACCGGATCTGGTGTCTAAAGAAGTAGTCCAGTTACACATTTGTGGGCTTATAACTTGGCTTCTGAATGTCCTAGAGAGATCAGGTTTGTTTTAGTATACTCCAATCAACAGCCCCTACAACCACAAAAAGGAATGGAGTCATTAGCACTTATGGTTTGTAAATGGCACCCAGAATTATGTTGCACGAAGCAAAATTTCAAATCATTCTGGGTTCATTTGTGTGAAAACAAGGTCCAATCAGGCAGAAACGTTACAGGAAGGTAGAATCTATTGAGTTGTAAGTGATCTGAACGTTTCATGATGATAGCACTTTCCTATAGGGGGTCAAACCATGTCCCAAAGGTCACCGGGCCTGGTGTCACTTTAAAGAAGTAGTCCAGTTACACCTTTGTGGGCTTATAACTTGGCTTCTGAATGTCCTAGAGAGATCAGGGTTGTTTTAGTGTACTCCAATCAACAGCCCCCACAACCACAAAAAGGAATGGAGTCATTAGCACTTATGGTTCTTAAATGGCACCCAGAATTATGTTGCACGAAGCACAATTTCACATCATTCTGGGTCCATTTGTGTGAAAACAAGGTCCAATCAGGCTGAAACGTTACAGGAAGGTAGAATCTATTGAGTTGTAAGTGATCTGAACGTTAAAAGATGATCGCACATTCCTATAGGGGGTAAAACCATGTCCCAAAGGTCACCGGGCCTGGTGTCACTTTAAAGAATTAGTCCAGTTACACATTTGTGGGCTTATAACTTGGCTTCTGAATGTCCTAGAGCGGTCAGGTTTGTTTTAGTGTACTCCAATCAACAGCCCCTACAACAACAAAAAGGAATGGAGTCATTAGCACTTATGGTTTGTAAATGGCACCCAGAATTATGTTGCACGAAGCACAATTTCACATCATTCTGGGTCCATTTGTGTGAAAACAAGGTCCAATCAGGCTGAAACATTACAAGAAGGTAGAATCTATTGAGTTGTAAGTGATCTGAACGTTTCATGATGATAGCACTTTCCTAAGGGGGTCAAACCATGTCCCAAAGGTCACCGGATCTGGTGTCAATTTAAAGAAGTAGTCCAGTTACACATTTGTGGGCTTATAACTTGGCTTCTGAATGTCCTAGAGAGATCAGGTTTGTTTTAGTGTACTCCAATCAACAGCCCCTACAACCACAAAAAGGAATGGAGTCATTGGCACTTTTGGTTTGTAAATGGCACCCAGAATTATGTTGCACGAAGCACAATTTCACTTCATTCTGGGTCCATTTGTGTGAAAACAAGGTCCAATCAGGCTGAAACGCTATAAGAAGGTAGAATCTATTGAGTTGTAAGTGATCTGAATGTTTCAAGATGATCGCACATTCCTATAGGGGGTAAAACCATGTCCCAAAGGTCACCGGGCCTGGTGTCACTTTAAAGAAGTAGTCCAGTTACATCTTTGTGGGCTTATAACTTGGCTTCTGAATGTCCTAGAGAGGTTAGGTTTGTTTTAGTGTACTCCAATCAACAGCCCCTACAACCACAAAACGGAATGGAGTCATTAGCACTTATGGTTTGTAAATGGCACCCAGAATTATGTTGCACGAAGCACAATTTTACATCATTCTGGGTTCATTTGTGTGAAAACAAGGTCCAATCAGGCTGAAACGTTACAAGAAGGTAGAATCTATTGAGTTGTAAGTGATCTGAACGTTTCATGATGATCGCACATTCCTATAGGGGGTCAAACCATGTCCCAAAGGTCACCGGGCCTGGTGTCACTTTAAAGAAGTAGTCCAGTTACACATTTGTGGGCTTATAACTTGGCTTCTGAATGTCCTGGAGAGATCAGGTTTGTTTTAGTGTACTCCAATCAACAGCCCCTACAACCAAAAAAAGGAATGGAGTCATTAGCACTTATGGTTTGTAAATGGCACCCAGAATTATGTTGCATGAAGCACAATTTCACATCATTCTGGGTCCATTTGTGTGAAAACAAGGTCCAATCAGGCTGAAACGTTACAAGAAAGTAGAATCTATTGATTTGTAAGTGATCTGAACGTTTCATGATGATAGCACTTTCCTAAGGGGGTCAAACCTTGTACCAAAAGGTCACCGGATCTGGTGTCAATTTAAAGAAGTAGTCCAGTTACACATTTGTGGGCTTATAACTTGGCTTCTGAATGTCCTAGAGAGATCAGGTTTGTTTTAGTGTACTCCAATCAACAGCCCCTACAACCACAAAAAGGAATGGAGTCATTAGCACTTATGGTTTGTAAATGGCACCCAGAATTATGTTGCACGAAGCACAATTTCACTTCATTCTGGGTCCATTTGTGTGAAAACAAGGTCCAATCAGGCTGAAACGTTACAAGAAGGTAGAATCTATTGAGTTGTAAGTGATCTGAACGCTTCATGATGATCTCACATTCCTATAGGGGGTCAAACCATGTCCCAAAGGTCACCGGACCTGGTGTCACTTTAAAGAAGTAGTCCAGTTACACATTTGTGGGCTTATAACTTGGCTTCTGAATATCCTAGAGAGGTCAGGTTTGTTTTAGAGTACTCCAGTTAACAGCCCCCATTACCCCAAAGAGGAATGGAGTCATTAGCACTTATGGTTTTTAAATGGCACCCAGAATTATGTTGCACGAAGCACACTTTCACATCATTCTGGGTTCATTTGTGTGAAAACAAGGTCCAATCAGGCTGAAACGTTACAGGAAGTTAGAATCTATTGAGTTGTAAGTGATCTGAACGTTTCATGATGATAGCACTTTCCTAAGGGGGTCAAACCATGTCCCAAAGGTCACCGGATCTGGTGTCAATTTAAAGAAGTAGTCCAGTTACACATTTGTGGGCTTATAACGTGGCTTCTGAATGTCCTAGAGAGATCAGGTTTGTTTTAGTATACTCCAATCAACAGCCCCTACAACCACAAAAAGGAATGGAGTCATTAGCACTTATGGTTTTTAAATGGCACCCAGAATTATGTAGCACGAAGCACAATTTCACATGATTCTGGGTCCATTTGGGTGAAAACAAGGTCCAATCAGGCTGAAACGTTACAGGAAGGTAGAATCTATTGAGTTGTAAGTGATCTGAACGTTTCATGATGATAGCACTTTCCTAAGGGGGTCAAACCATGCCCCAAAGGTCACCGGATCTGGTGTCAATTTAAAGAAGTAGTCCAGTTACACATTTGTGGGCTTATAACTTGGCTTCTGAATGTCCTAGAGAGATCAGGTTTATTTTAGTGTACTCCAATCAACAGCCCCTACAACCACAAAAAGGAATGGAGTCATTATCACTTATGGTTTGTAAATGGCACCCAGAATTATGTTGCACGAAGCACTATTTCACATCATTCTGGGTCCATTTGTGTGAAAACAAGGTCCAATCAGGCTGAAACGTTACAGGAAGGTAGAATCTATTGAGTTGTAAGTGATCTGAACGTTTCATGATGATTAGGGATGGGTACCTTTGACATTTGAATCGATCCGGTACTAATTCCCGGTACCTACGAGTCGATACCGGTACTTAACGGTACCAATTTTCGATACTTTTGAGTGTTTATTATTTTAATTCTCTTTTATAATTAAATATATATTTTTCTCAATATATAACCATATTTGATAAATATCACGATAAATAACATACAAGTTTGTATTTTAACATCGTCCTTGTAGTTTTATAAGCTGATAATTAAACTGAAGCAAACATCTTTACTGTGAACTAAATTTACTGTGTATCTTCCTTCCTTTTGCCGTCCTTTTTCATTTGATTTTTCCTACTGGGAAGTTAGAATTTCCGAGGAGAAAGCGAACGCACCATTAGCTGGTAACGGTGGCAATGGAAGCTAACATATCAAGCTAACGTTATCTTTAACAGTTTATTTAGCTGCTGGAGCAGATTAAAACGATGATGCCTCAAACTTAGATCGATGTCGCTGGTTTTACCTTCATCCATTCACCCGTCGCATTTAGTAAAGTAAAGCCAAACTTTAGAGCGCGTTCATGTTCTTCTAGTCGGAAATTCGGAGTTCCGAGGAGAAAGCGAACGCACCATTAGCGAAACGGAAGCTAACAAATCAAGGTAACGTTATCTTAAACATTTTATTTACCTACTGGAGCAGATTAAGATGAGGCTGTCTCACTTAGATCGTTGTCTGTCGCTAGTTTCATCACCCAGTTACCCATCACATTGAGTGAAGTGGACCCAAGCTTTAGCGTGCGTTCTTTCTACCATGCTTGCTCTGTTTACAACGGGCTCGCAGGGACCGGCAACATAACGCTTTTGCGCATGCGCAACTGTCTTGGCAGTACCGAAACGAGGCACCGTTTGAAATGACGTGAATCGGTGTTCGGTCGGTACTATGGAATTCGGTCGGTACCTTAAAAAGTACCGAATTCGGTACTCATCCCTAATGATGATAGCACTTTCCTAAGGGGGTCAAACCATGTCCCAAAGGTCACCGGATCTGGTGTCAATTTAAAGAAGTAGTCCAGTTACACATGTGTGGGCTTATAACTTGGCTTCTGAATGTCCTAGAGAGATCAAGTTTATTTTAGTGTACTCCAATCAACAGCCCCTACAACCACAAAAAGGAATGGAGTCATTAGCACTTATGGTTTGTAAATGGCACCCAGAATTATGTTGCACGAAGCACTATTTCACATCATTCTGGGTCCATTTGTGTGAAAACAAGGTCCAATCAGGCTGAAACGTTACAGGAAGGTAGAATCTATTGAGTTGTAAGTGATCTGAACGTTTAATGATGATAGCACTTTCCTAAGGGGGTCAAACCATGTCCCAAAGGTCACCGGATCTGGTGTCAATTTAAATAAGTAGTCCAGTTACACATTTGTGGGCTTATAACTTGGCTTCTGAATGTCCTAGAGAGATCAGGTTTATTGTAGTGTACTCCAATCAACAGCCCCTACAACCACAAAAAGGAATGGAGTCATTAGCGCTTATGGTTTGTAAATGGCACCCAGAATTATGTTGCACGAAGCACTATTTCACATCATTCTGGGTCCATTTGTGTGAAAACAAGGTCCAATCAGGCTGAAACGTTACAGGAAGGTAGAATCTATTGAGTTGTAAGTGATCTGAACGTTTAATGATGGTAGCACTTTCCTAAGGGGGTCAAACCATGTCCCAAAGGTCACCGGATCTGGTGTCAATTTAAAGAAGTAGTCCATTTACACATTTATGGGCTTATAACTTGGCTTCTGAAGGTCCTAGAGCGATCAGGTTTGTTTTAGTGTACTCCAATCAACAGCCCCTAGAACCACAAAAAGGAATGGAGACATTAGCACTTATGGTTTTTAAATGGCACCCAGAATTATGTTGCACGAAGCACAATTTCACATCATTCTGGGTTCATTTGTGTGAAAACAAGGTCCAATCAGGCTGAATCGTTACAGGAAGGTAGAATCTATTGAGTTGTAAGTGATCTGAACGTTTCATGATGATAGCACTTTCCTAAGGGGGTCAAACCATGTCCCAAAGGTCACCGGATCTGGTTTCTAAAGAAGTAGTCCAGTTACACATTTGTGGGCTTATAACTTGGCTTCTGAATGTCCTAGAGAGATCAGGTTTGTTTTAGTATACTCCAATCAACAGCCCCTACAACCACAAAAAGGAATGGAGTCATTAGCACTTATGGTTTTTAAATGGCACCCAGAATTATGTTGCACGAAGCACAATTTCACATCATTCTGGGTTCATTTGTGTGAAAACAAGGTCCAATCAGGCTGAAACGTTACAGGAAGGTAGAATCTATTGAGTTGTAAGTGATCTGAACGTTTAATGATGATAGCACTTTCCTAAGGGGGTCAAACAATGTCCCAAAGGTCACCGGATCTGGTGTCAATTTAAAGAAGTAGTCCAGTTACACATTTGTGGGCTTATAACTTGGCTTCTGAATGTCCTAGAGCGATCAGGTTTGCTTTAGTGTGCTCCAATCAACAGCCCCTACAACCACAAACAGGAATGGAGACATTAGCACTTATGGTTTTTAAATGGCACCCAGAATTATGTTGCACGAAGCACAATTTCACATCATTCTGGGTTCATTTGTGTGAAAACAAGGTCCAATCAGGCTGAAACGTTACAGGAAGGTAGAATCTATTGAGTTGTAAGTGATCTGAACGTTTCAAGATGATCGCACATTCCTATAGGGGGTAAAACCATGTCCCAAAGGTCACCGGGCCTGGTGTCACTTTAAAGAAGTAGTCCAGTTACATGTTTGTAGGCTTATAACTTCGCTTCTGAATGTCCTAGAGAGATCAGGTTTGTTTTAATGTACTCCAATCAACAGCCCCTACAACCACAAAAAGGAATGGAGTCATTAGCACTTATGGTTTGTAAATGGCACCCAGAATTATGTTGCACGAAGCAAAATTTCACATCATTCTGGGTTCATTTGTGTGAAAACAAGGTCCAATCAGGCAGAAACGTTACAGGAAGGTAGAATCTCTTGAGTTGTAAGTGATCTGAACGTTTCATGATGATAGCACTTTCCTATAGGGGGTCAAACCATGTCCCAAAGGTCACCGGGCCTGGTGTCACTTTAAAGAAGTAGTCCAGTTACACCTTTGTGGGCTTATAACTTGGCTTCTGAATGTCCTAGAGAGATCAGGGTTGTTTTAGTGTACTCCAATCAACAGCCCCCACAACCACAAAAAGGAACTGAGTCATTAGCACTTATGGTTCTTAAATGGCACCCAGAATTATGTTGCACGAAGCACAATTTCACATCATTCTGGGTTCATTTGTGTGAAAACAAGGTCCAATCAGGCTGAAACGTTACAGGAAGGTAGAATGTATTGAGTTGTAAGGGATCTGAACGTTTCATGATGATAGCACTTTCCTAAGGGGGTCAAACCATGTCCCAAAGGTCACCGGATCTGGTGTCAATTTAAAGAAGTAGTCCAGTTACACATTTGTGGGCTTATAACTTGGCTTCTGAATGTCCTAGAGAGATCAGGTTTGTTTTAGTGTACTCCAATAAACAGCCCCTACAACCACAAAAAGGAATGGAGTCATTAGCACTTATGGTTTGTAAATGGCACCCAGAATTATGTTGCACGAAGCACAATTTCACATCATTCTGGGTCCATTTGTGTGAAAACAAAGTCCAGTCAGGCTGAAACATTACAGGAAGGTAGAATCTATTAAAATGTAAGTGATCTGAAGGTTTCATGATGATAGCACTTCCCTAAGGGGGTCAAACCATGTCCCAAAGGTCACCGGATCTGGTGTCTAAAGAAGTAGTCCAGTTACACATTTGTGGGCTTATAACTTGGCTTCTGAATGTCCTAGAGAGATCAGGTTTGTTTTAGTATACTCCAATCAACAGTCCCTACAACCACAAAAAGGAATGGAGTCATTAGCACTTATGGTTTTTAAATGGCACCCAGAATTATGTTGCACGAAGCACAATTTCACATCATTCTGGGTTCATTTGTGTGAAAACAAGGTCCAATCAGGCTGAAACGTTACTGAAAGGTAGAATCTATTGAGGTGTAAGTGATCTGAACGTTTCATGATGATAGCACTTTCCCAAGGGGGTCAAACCATGTCCCAAATGTCACCGGATCTGGTGTCAATTTAAAGTAGTAGTCCAGTTACACATTTGTGGGCTTATAACTTGGCTTCTGAATGTCCTGGAGAGGTCAGGTTTGTTTTAATGTACTCCAATCAACAGCCCCTACAACCACAAAAAGGAATGGAGTCATTAGCACTTATGGTTTGTAAATGGCACCCAGAATTATGTTGCACGAAGCAAAATTTCACATCATTCTGGGTTCATTTGTGTGAAAACAAGGTCCAATCAGGCAGAAACGTTACAGGAAGGTAGAGTCTATTGAGTTGTAAGTGATCTGAACGTTTCATGATGATAGCACTTTCCTATAGGGGGTCAAACCATGTCCCAAAGGTCACCGGGCCTGGTGTCACTTTAAAGAAGTAGTCCAGTTACACCTTTGTGGGCTTATAACTTGGCTTCTGAATGTCCTAGAGAGATCAGGGTTGTTTTAGTGTACTCCAATCAACAGCCCCCACAACCACAAAAAGGAACTGAGTCATTAGCACTTATGGTTCTTAAATGGCACCCAGAATTATGTTGCACGAAGCACAATTTCACATCATTCTGGGTCCATTTGTGTGAAAACAAGGTCCAATCAGGCTGAAACGTTACAGGAAGGTAGAATCTATTGAGTTGTAAGTGATCTGAACGTTTCAAGATGATCGCACATTCCTATAGGGGGTAAAACCATGTCCCAAAGGTCACCGGGCCTGGTGTCACTTTAAAGATGTAGTCCAGTTACATCTTTGTAGGCTTATAACTTTGCTTCTGAATGTCCTAGAGAGATCAGGTTTGTTTTAATGTACTCCAATCAACAGCCCCTACAACCACAAAAAGGAATGGAGTCATTAGCACTTATGGTTTGTAAATGGCACACAGAATTATGTTGCACGAAGCACAATTTCACATCATTCTGGGTTCATTTGTGTGAAAACAAGGTCCAATCAGGCAGAAACGTTACAGGAAGGTAGAATCTATTGAGTTGTAAGTGATCTGAACGTTTCATGATGATAGCACTTTCCTAAGGGGGTCAAACCATGTCGCAAAGGTCACCGGATCTGGTGTCACTTTAAAGAATTAGTCCAGTTACACATTTGTGGGCTTATAACTTGGCTTCTGAATGTCCTAGAGCGGTCAGGTTTGTTTTAGTGTACTCCAATCAACAGCCCCTACAACCACAAAAAGGAATGGAGTCATTAGCACTTATGGTTTGTAAATGGCACCCAGAATTATGTTGCACGAAGCACAATTTCACATCATTCTGGGTCCATTTGTGTGAAAACAAGGTCCAATCAGGCTGAAACGTTACAAGAAGGTAGAATCTATTGAGTTGTAAGTGATCTGAACGTTTCATGATGATAGCACTTTCCTAAGGGGGTCAAACCATGTCACAAAGGTCACCGGATCTGGTGTCAATTTAAAGAAGTAGTCCAGTTACACATTTGTGGGCTTATAACTTGGCTTCTGAATGTCCTAGAGCGATCAGGTTTGTTTTAGTGTACTCCAATCAACAGCCCCTACAACCACAAAAAGGAATGGAGTCATTAGCACTTATGGTTTTTAAATGGCACCCAGAATTATGTTGCACGAAGCAAAATTTCACATCATTCTGGGTTCATTTGTGTGAAAACAAGGTCCAATCAGGCAGAAACGTTACAGGAAGGTAGAATCTATTGAGTTGTAAGTGATCTGAACGTTTCATGATGATAGCACTTTCCTATAGGGGGTCAAACCATGTCCCAAAGGTCACCGGGCCTGGTGTCACTTTAAAGAAGTAGTCCAGTTACACCTTTGTGGGCTTATAACTTGGCTTCTGAATGTCCTAGAGAGATCAGGGTTGTTTTAGTGTACTCCAATCAACAGCCCCCACAACCACAAAAAGGAACTGAGTCATTAGCACTTATGGTTCTTAAATGGCACCCAGAATTATGTTGCACGAAGCACAATTTCACATCATTCTGGGTCCATTTGTGTGAAAACAAGGTCCAATCAGGCTGAAACGTTACAGGAAGGTAGAATCTATTGAGTTGTAAGTGATCTGAACGTTTCAAGATGATCGCACATTCCTATAGGGGGTAAAACCATGTCCCAAAGGTCACCGGGCCTGGTGTCACTTTAAAGATGTAGTCCAGTTACATCTTTGTAGGCTTATAACTTTGCTTCTGAATGTCCTAGAGAGATCAGGTTTGTTTTAATGTACTCCAATCAACAGCCCCTACAACCACAAAAAGGAATGGAGTCATTAGCACTTATGGTTTGTAAATGGCACACAGAATTATGTTGCACGAAGCACAATTTCACATCATTCTGGGTTCATTTGTGTGAAAACAAGGTCCAATCAGGCAGAAACGTTACAGGAAGGTAGAATCTATTGAGTTGTAAGTGATCTGAACGTTTCATGATGATAGCACTTTCCTAAGGGGGTCAAACCATGTCGCAAAGGTCACCGGATCTGGTGTCACTTTAAAGAATTAGTCCAGTTACACATTTGTGGGCTTATAACTTGGCTTCTGAATGTCCTAGAGCGGTCAGGTTTGTTTTAGTGTACTCCAATCAACAGCCCCTACAACCACAAAAAGGAATGGAGTCATTAGCACTTATGGTTTGTAAATGGCACCCAGAATTATGTTGCACGAAGCACAATTTCACATCATTCTGGGTCCATTTGTGTGAAAACAAGGTCCAATCAGGCTGAAACGTTACAAGAAGGTAGAATCTATTGAGTTGTAAGTGATCTGAACGTTTCATGATGATAGCACTTTCCTAAGGGGGTCAAACCATGTCACAAAGGTCACCGGATCTGGTGTCAATTTAAAGAAGTAGTCCAGTTACACATTTGTGGGCTTATAACTTGGCTTCTGAATGTCCTAGAGCGATCAGGTTTGTTTTAGTGTACTCCAATCAACAGCCCCTACAACCACAAAAAGGAATGGAGTCATTAGCACTTATGGTTTTTAAATGGCACCCAGAATTATGTTGCACGAAGCACAATTTCACATCATTCTGGGTTCATTTGTGTGAAAACAAGGTCCAATCAGGCTGAAACGTTACAGGAAGGTAGAATGTATTGAGTTGTAAGTGATCTGAACGTTTCATGATGATAGCACTTTCCTAAGGGGGTCAAACCATGTCCCAAAGGTCACCGGATCTGGTGTCAATTTAAAGAAGTAGTCCAGTTACACATTTGTGGGCTTATAACTTGGCTTCTGAATGTCCTAGAGAGATCAGGTTTGTTTTAGTGTACTCCAATCAACAGCCCCTACAACCACAAAAAGGAATGGAGTCATTAGCACTTATGGTTTGTAAATGGCACCCAGAATTATGTTGCACGAAGCACAATTTCACATCATTCTGGGTCCATTTGTGTGAAAACAAGGTCCAGTCAGGCTGAAACATTACAGGAAGGTAGAATCTATTAAAATGTAAGTGATCTGAAGGTTTCATGATGATAGCACTTCCCTAAGGGGGTCAAACCATGTCCCAAAGGTCACCGGATCTGGTGTCAATTTAAAGTAGTAGTCCAGTTACACATTTGTGGTCTTATAACTTGGCTTCTGAATGTCCTGGAGAGGTCAGGTTTGTTTTAATGTACTCCAATCAACAGCCCCTACAACCACAAAAAGGAATGGAGTCATTAGCACTTATGGTTTGTAAATGGCACCCAGAATTATGTTGCACGAAGCAAAATTTCACATCATTCTGGGTTCATTTGTGTGAAAACAAGGTCCAATCAGGCAGAAACGTTACAGGAAGGTAGAATCTATTGAGTTGTAAGTGATCTGAACGTTTCATGATGATAGCACTTTCCTATAGGGGGTCAAACCATGTCCCAAAGGTCACCGGGCCTGGTGTCACTTTAAAGAAGTAGTCCAGTTACACCTTTGTGGGCTTATAACTTGACTTCTGAATGTCCTAGAGAGATCAGGGTTGTTTTAGTGTACTCCAATCAACAGCCCCCACAACCACAAAAAGGAATGGAGTCATTAGCACTTATGGTTCTTAAATGGCACCCAGAATTATGTTGCACGAAGCACAATTTCACATCATTCTGGGTCCATTTGTGTGAAAACAAGGTCCAATCAGGCAGAAACGTTACAGGAAGGTAGAATCTATTGAGTTGTAAGTGATCTGAACGTTTCATGATGATAGCACTTTCCTAAGGGGGTCAAACCATGTCGCAAAGGTCACCGGATCTGGTGTCACTTTAAAGAATTAGTCCAGTTACACATTTGTGGGCTTATAACTTGGCTTCTGAATGTCCTAGAGCGGTCAGGTTTGTTTTAGTGTACTCCAATCAACAGCCCCTACAACCACAAAAAGGAATGGAGTCATTAGCACTTATGGTTTGTAAATGGCACACAGAATTATGTTGCACGAAGCACAATTTCACATCATTCTGGGTCCATTTGTGTGAAAACAAGGTCCAATCAGGCTGAAACGTTACAAGAAGGTAGAATCTATTGAGTTGTAAGTGATCTGAACGTTTCATGATGATAGCACTTTCCTAAGGGGGTCAAACCATGTCCCAAAGGTCACCGGATCTGGTGTCAATTTAAAGAAGTAGTCCAGTTACACATTTGTGGGCTTATAACTTGGCTTCTGAATGTCCTAGAGAGATCAGGTTTGTTTTAGTGTACTCCAATCAACAGCCCCTACAACCACAAAAAGGAATGGGGTCATTGGCACTTTTGGTTTGTAAATGGCACCCAGAATTATGTTGCACGAAGCACAATTTCACTTCATTCTGGGTCCATTTGTGTGAAAACAAGGTCCAATCAGGCTGAAACGCTATAAGAAGGTAGAATCTATTGAGTTGTAAGTGATCTGAATGTTTCAAGATGATCGCACATTCCTATAGGGGGTAAAACCATGTCCCAAAGGTCACCGGGCCTGGTGTCACTTTAAAGAAGTAGTCCAGTTACATCTTTGTGGGCTTATAACTTGGCTTCTGAATGTCCTAGAGAGGTTAGGTTTGTTTTAGTGTACTCCAATCAACAGCCCCTACAACCACAAAACGGAATGGAGTCATTAGCACTTATGGTTTGTAAATGGCACCCAGAATTATGTTGCACGAAGCACAATTTTACATCATTCTGGGTTCATTTGTGTGAACACAAGGTCCAATCAGGCTGAAACATTACAAGAAGGTAGAATCTATTGAGTTGTAAGTGATCTGAACGTTTCATGATGATCGCACATTCCTATAGGGGGTCAAACCATGTCCCAAAGGTCACCGGGCCTGGTGTCACTTTAAAGAAGTAGTCCAGTTACACATTTGTGGGCTTATAACTTGGCTTCTGAATGTCCTGGAGAGATCAGGTTTGTTTTAGTGTACTCCAATCAACAGCCCCTACAACCAAAAAGAGGAATGGAGTCATTAGCACTTATGGTTTGTAAATGGCACCCAGAATTATGTTGCATGAATCACAATTTCACATCATTCTGGGTCCATTTGTGTGAAAACAAGGTCCAATCAGGCTGAAACGTTACAAGAAAGTAGAATCTATTGATTTGTAAGTGATCTGAACGTTTCATGATGATAGCACTTTCCTAAGGGGGTCAAACCATGTACCAAAAGGTCACCGGATCTGGTGTCAATTTAAAGAAGTAGTCCAGTTACACATTTGTGGGCTTATAACTTGGCTTCTGAATGTCCTAGAGAGATCAGGTTTGTTTTAGTGTACTCCAATCAACAGCCCCTACAACCACAAAAAGGAATGGAGTCATTAGCACTTATGGTTTGTAAATGGCACCCAGAATTATGTTGCACGAAGCACAATTTCACTTCATTCTGGGTCCATTTGTGTGAAAACAAGGTCCAATCAGGCTGAAACGTTACAAGAAGGTAGAATCTATTGAGTTGTAAGTGATCTGAACGCTTCATGATGATCTCACATTCCTATAGGGGGTCAAACCATGTCCCAAAGGTCACCGGACCTGGTGTCACTTTAAAGAAGTAGTCCAGTTACACATTTGTGGGCTTATAACTTGGCTTCTGAATATCCTAGAGAGGTCAGGTTTGTTTTAGAGTACTCCAGTTAACAGCCCCCATTACCCCAAAGAGGAATGGAGTCATTAGCACTTATGGTTTTTAAATGGCACCCAGAATTATGTTGCACGAAGCACACTTTCACATCATTCTGGGTTCATTTGTGTGAAAACAAGGTCCAATCAGGCTGAAACGTTACAGGAAGTTAGAATCTATTGAGTTGTAAGTGATCTGAACGTTTCATGATGATAGCACTTTCCTAAGGGGGTCAAACCATGTCCCAAAGGTCACCGGATCTGGTGTCAATTTAAAGAAGTAGTCCAGTTACACATTTGTGGGCTTATAACTTGGCTTCTGAATGTCCTGGAGAGATCAGGTTTGTTTTAGTGTACTCCAATCAACAGCCCCTACAACCAAAAAAAGGAATGGAGTCATTAGCACTTATGGTTTGTAAATGGCACCCAGAATTATGTTGCATGAAGCACAATTTCACATCATTCTGGGTCCATTTGTGTGAAAACAAGGTCCAATCAGGCTGAAACGTTACAAGAAAGTAGAATCTATTGATTTGTAAGTGATCTGAACGTTTCATGATGATAGCACTTTCCTAAGGGGGTCAAACCATGTACCAAAAGGTCACCGGATCTGGTGTCAATTTAAAGAAGTAGTCCAGTTACACATTTGTGGGCTTATAACTTGGCTTCTGAATGTCCTAGAGAGATCAGGTTTGTTTTAGTGTACTCCAATCAACAGCCCCTACAACCACAAAAAGGAATGGAGTCATTAGCACTTATGGTTTGTAAATGGCACCCAGAATTATGTTGCACGAAGCACAATTTCACTTCATTCTGGGTCCATTTGTGTGAAAACAAGGTCCAATCAGGCTGAAACGTTACAAGAAGGTAGAATCTATTGAGTTGTAAGTGATCTGAACGCTTCATGATGATCTCACATTCCTATAGGGGGTCAAACCATGTCCCAAAGGTCACCGGACCTGGTGTCACTTTAAAGAAGTAGTCCAGTTACACATTTGTGGGCTTATAACTTGGCTTCTGAATATCCTAGAGAGGTCAGGTTTGTTTTAGAGTACTCCAGTTAACAGCCCCCATTACCCCAAAGAGGAATGGAGTCATTAGCACTTATGGTTTTTAAATGGCACCCAGAATTATGTTGCACGAAGCACACTTTCACATCATTCTGGGTTCATTTGTGTGAAAACAAGGTCCAATCAGGCTGAAACGTTACAGGAAGTTAGAATCTATTGAGTTGTAAGTGATCTGAACGTTTCATGATGATAGCACTTTCCTAAGGGGGTCAAACCATGTCCCAAAGGTCACCGGATCTGGTGTCAATTTAAAGAAGTAGTCCAGTTACACATTTGTGGGCTTATAACGTGGCTTCTGAATGTCCTAGAGAGATCAGGTTTGTTTTAGTATACTCCAATCAACAGCCCCTACAACCACAAAAAGGAATGGAGTCATTAGCACTTATGGTTTTTAAATGGCACCCAGAATTATGTTGCACGAAGCACAATTTCACATGATTCTGGGTCCATTTGTGTGAAAACAAGGTCCAATCAGGCTGAAACGTTACAGGAAGGTAGAATCTATTGAGTTGTAAGTGATCTGAACGTTTCATGATGATAGCACTTTCCTAAGGGGGTCAAACCATGTCCCAAAGGTCACCGGATCTGGTGTCAATTTAAAGAAGTAGTCCAGTTACACATTTGTGGGCTTATAACTTGGCTTCTGAATGTCCTAGAGAGATCAGGTTTATTTTAGTGTACTCCAATCAACAGCCCCTACAACCACAAAAAGGAATGGAGTCATTATCACTTATGGTTTGTAAATGGCACCCAGAATTATGTTGCACGAAGCACTATTTCACATCATTCTGGGTCCATTTGTGTGAAAACAAGGTCCAATCAGGCTGAAACGTTACAGGAAGGTAGAATCTATTGAGTTGTAAGTGATCTGAACGTTTCATGATGATAGCACTTTCCTAAGGGGGTCAAACCATGTCCCAAAGGTCACCGGATCTGGTGTCAATTTAAAGAAGTAGTCCAGTTACACATGTGTGGGCTTATAACTTGGCTTCTGAATGTCCTAGAGAGATCAAGTTTATTTTAGTGTACTCCAATCAACAGCCCCTACAACCACAAAAAGGAATGGAGTCATTAGCACTTATGGTTTGTAAATGGCACCCAGAATTATGTTGCACGAAGCACTATTTCACATCATTCTTGGTCCATTTGTGTGAAAACAAGGTCCAATCAGGCTGAAACGTTACAAGAAGGTAGAATCTATTGAGTTGTAAGTGATCTGAACATTTCATGATGATAGCACTTTGCTAAGGGGGTCAAACCATGTCCCAAAGGTCACCGGATCTGGTGTCAATTTAAAGAAGTAGTCCAGTTACACCTTTGTGGGCTTATAACTTGGCTTCTGAATGTCCTAGAGAGGTTAGGTTTGTTTTAGTGTACTCCAATCTACAGCCCCTACAACCACAAAAAGGAATGGAGTCATTAGCACTTATGGTTTGTAAATGGCACCCAGAATTATGTTGCACGAAGCACAATTTCACATCATTCTGGGTTCATTTGTGTGAAAACAAGGTCCAATCAGGCTGAAACGTTACAGGAAGGTATAATCTATTGAGTTGTAAGTGATCTGAATGTTTCAAGATGATCGCACATTCCTATAGGGGGTAAAACCATGTCCCAAAGGTCACCGGGCCTGGTGTCACTTTAAAGAAGTAGTCCAGTTACATCTTTGTGGGCTTATAACTTGGCTTCTGAATGTCCTAGAGAGGTTAGGTTTGTTTTAGTGTACTCCAATCAACAGCCCCTACAACCACAAAACGGAATGGAGTCATTAGCACTTATGGTTTGTAAATGGCACCCAGAATTATGTTGCACGAAGCACAATTTTACATCATTCTGGGTTCATTTGTGTGAACACAAGGTCCAATCAGGCTGAAACATTACAAGAAGGTAGAATCTATTGAGTTGTAAGTGATCTGAACGTTTCATGATGATCGCACATTCCTATAGGGGGTCAAACCATGTCCCAAAGGTCACCGGGCCTGGTGTCACTTTAAAGAAGTAGTCCAGTTACACATTTGTGGGCTTATAACTTGGCTTCTGAATGTCCTGGAGAGATCAGGTTTGTTTTAGTGTACTCCAATCAACAGCCCCTACAACCAAAAAGAGGAATGGAGTCATTAGCACTTATGGTTTGTAAATGGCACCCAGAATTATGTTGCATGAATCACAATTTCACATCATTCTGGGTCCATTTGTGTGAAAACAAGGTCCAATCAGGCTGAAACGTTACAAGAAAGTAGAATCTATTGATTTGTAAGTGATCTGAACGTTTCATGATGATAGCACTTTCCTAAGGGGGTCAAACCATGTACCAAAAGGTCACCGGATCTGGTGTCAATTTAAAGAAGTAGTCCAGTTACACATTTGTGGGCTTATAACTTGGCTTCTGAATGTCCTAGAGAGATCAGGTTTGTTTTAGTGTACTCCAATCAACAGCCCCTACAACCACAAAAAGGAATGGAGTCATTAGCACTTATGGTTTGTAAATGGCACCCAGAATTATGTTGCACGAAGCACAATTTCACTTCATTCTGGGTCCATTTGTGTGAAAACAAGGTCCAATCAGGCTGAAACGTTACAAGAAGGTAGAATCTATTGAGTTGTAAGTGATCTGAACGCTTCATGATGATCTCACATTCCTATAGGGGGTCAAACCATGTCCCAAAGGTCACCGGACCTGGTGTCACTTTAAAGAAGTAGTCCAGTTACACATTTGTGGGCTTATAACTTGGCTTCTGAATATCCTAGAGAGGTCAGGTTTGTTTTAGAGTACTCCAGTTAACAGCCCCCATTACCCCAAAGAGGAATGGAGTCATTAGCACTTATGGTTTTTAAATGGCACCCAGAATTATGTTGCACGAAGCACACTTTCACATCATTCTGGGTTCATTTGTGTGAAAACAAGGTCCAATCAGGCTGAAACGTTACAGGAAGTTAGAATCTATTGAGTTGTAAGTGATCTGAACGTTTCATGATGATAGCACTTTCCTAAGGGGGTCAAACCATGTCCCAAAGGTCACCGGATCTGGTGTCAATTTAAAGAAGTAGTCCAGTTACACATTTGTGGGCTTATAACTTGGCTTCTGAATGTCCTGGAGAGATCAGGTTTGTTTTAGTGTACTCCAATCAACAGCCCCTACAACCAAAAAAAGGAATGGAGTCATTAGCACTTATGGTTTGTAAATGGCACCCAGAATTATGTTGCATGAAGCACAATTTCACATCATTCTGGGTCCATTTGTGTGAAAACAAGGTCCAATCAGGCTGAAACGTTACAAGAAAGTAGAATCTATTGATTTGTAAGTGATCTGAACGTTTCATGATGATAGCACTTTCCTAAGGGGGTCAAACCATGTACCAAAAGGTCACCGGATCTGGTGTCAATTTAAAGAAGTAGTCCAGTTACACATTTGTGGGCTTATAACTTGGCTTCTGAATGTCCTAGAGAGATCAGGTTTGTTTTAGTGTACTCCAATCAACAGCCCCTACAACCACAAAAAGGAATGGAGTCATTAGCACTTATGGTTTGTAAATGGCACCCAGAATTATGTTGCACGAAGCACAATTTCACTTCATTCTGGGTCCATTTGTGTGAAAACAAGGTCCAATCAGGCTGAAACGTTACAAGAAGGTAGAATCTATTGAGTTGTAAGTGATCTGAACGCTTCATGATGATCTCACATTCCTATAGGGGGTCAAACCATGTCCCAAAGGTCACCGGACCTGGTGTCACTTTAAAGAAGTAGTCCAGTTACACATTTGTGGGCTTATAACTTGGCTTCTGAATATCCTAGAGAGGTCAGGTTTGTTTTAGAGTACTCCAGTTAACAGCCCCCATTACCCCAAAGAGGAATGGAGTCATTAGCACTTATGGTTTTTAAATGGCACCCAGAATTATGTTGCACGAAGCACACTTTCACATCATTCTGGGTTCATTTGTGTGAAAACAAGGTCCAATCAGGCTGAAACGTTACAGGAAGTTAGAATCTATTGAGTTGTAAGTGATCTGAACGTTTCATGATGATAGCACTTTCCTAAGGGGGTCAAACCATGTCCCAAAGGTCACCGGATCTGGTGTCAATTTAAAGAAGTAGTCCAGTTACACATTTGTGGGCTTATAACGTGGCTTCTGAATGTCCTAGAGAGATCAGGTTTGTTTTAGTATACTCCAATCAACAGCCCCTACAACCACAAAAAGGAATGGAGTCATTAGCACTTATGGTTTTTAAATGGCACCCAGAATTATGTTGCACGAAGCACAATTTCACATGATTCTGGGTCCATTTGTGTGAAAACAAGGTCCAATCAGGCTGAAACGTTACAGGAAGGTAGAATCTATTGAGTTGTAAGTGATCTGAACGTTTCATGATGATAGCACTTTCCTAAGGGGGTCAAACCATGTCCCAAAGGTCACCGGATCTGGTGTCAATTTAAAGAAGTAGTCCAGTTACACATTTGTGGGCTTATAACTTGGCTTCTGAATGTCCTAGAGAGATCAGGTTTATTTTAGTGTACTCCAATCAACAGCCCCTACAACCACAAAAAGGAATGGAGTCATTATCACTTATGGTTTGTAAATGGCACCCAGAATTATGTTGCACGAAGCACTATTTCACATCATTCTGGGTCCATTTGTGTGAAAACAAGGTCCAATCAGGCTGAAACGTTACAGGAAGGTAGAATCTATTGAGTTGTAAGTGATCTGAACGTTTCATGATGATAGCACTTTCCTAAGGGGGTCAAACCATGTCCCAAAGGTCACCGGATCTGGTGTCAATTTAAAGAAGTAGTCCAGTTACACATGTGTGGGCTTATAACTTGGCTTCTGAATGTCCTAGAGAGATCAAGTTTATTTTAGTGTACTCCAATCAACAGCCCCTACAACCACAAAAAGGAATGGAGTCATTAGCACTTATGGTTTGTAAATGGCACCCAGAATTATGTTGCACGAAGCACTATTTCACATCATTCTGGGTCCATTTGTGTGAAAACAAGGTCCAATCAGGCTGAAACGTTACAAGAAGGTAGAATCTATTGAGTTGTAAGTGATCTGAACATTTCATGATGATAGCACTTTCCTAAGGGGGTCAAACCATGTCCCAAAGGTCACCGGATCTGGTGTCAATTTAAAGAAGTAGTCCAGTTACACCTTTGTGGGCTTATAACTTGGCTTCTGAATGTCCTAGAGAGGTTAGGTTTGTTTTAGTGTACTCCAATCTACAGCCCCTACAACCACAAAAAGGAATGGAGTCATTAGCACTTATGGTTTGTAAATGGCACCCAGAATTATGTTGCACGAAGCACAATTTCACATCATTCTGGGTTCATTTGTGTGAAAACAAGGTCCAATCAGGCTGAAACGTTACAGGAAGGTAGAATCTATTGAGTTGTAAGTGATCTGAATGTTTAATGATGATAGCACTTTCCTAAGGGGGTCAAACCATGTCCCAAAGGTCACCGGGCCTGGTGTCACTTTAAAGAAGTAGTCCAGTTACACCTTTGTGGGCTTATAACTTGGCTTCTGAATGTCCTAGAGAGGTTAGGTTTTTTTAGTGTACTCCAATCAACAGCCCCTACAACCACAAAAAGGAATGGAGTCATTAGCACTTATGGTTTTTAAATGGCACCCAGAATTATGTTGCACAAAGCACAATTTCACATCATTCTGGGTTCATTTGTGTGAAAACAAGGTCCAATCAGGCTGAAACGTTACAGGAAGGTAGAATCTATTGAGTTGTAAGTGATCTGAACGTTTCATGATGATAGCACTTTCCTAAGGGGTTCAAACCATGTCCCAAAGGTCACCGGATCTGGTGTCAATTTAAAGAAGTAGTCCAGTTACACATTTGTGGGCTTATAACTTGGCTTCTGAATGTCCTAGAGAGATCAGGTTTGTTTTAGTGTACTCCAATCAACAGCCCCTACAACCACAAAAAGGAATGGAGTCATTAGCACTTATGGTTTGTAAATGGCACCCAGAATTATGTTGCACGAAGCACAATTTCACATCATTCTGGGTCCATTTGTGTGAAAACAAGGTCCAATCAGGCTGAAACATTACAGGAAGGTAGAATCTATTAAGTTGTAAGTGATCTGAACGTTTCATGATGATAGCACTTCCCTAAGGGGGTCAAACCATGTCCCAAAGGTCACCGGATCTGGTGTCTAAAGAAGTTGTCCAGTTACACATTTGTGGGCTTATAACTTGGCTTCTGAATGTCCTAGAGAGATCAGGTTTGTTTTAGTATACTCCAATCAACAGCCCCTACAACCACAAAAAGGAATGGAGTCATTAGCACTTATGGTTTTTAAATGGCACCCAGAATTTTGTTGCACGAAGCACAATTTCACATCATTCTGGGTTCATTTGTGTGAAAACAAGGTCCAATCAGGCTGAAACGTTACAGGAAGGTAGAATCTATTGAGTTGTAAGTGATCTGAACGTTTCATGATGATAGCACTTTCCTAAGGGGTTCAAACCATGTCCCAAAGGTCACCGGATCTGGTGTCAATTTAAAGAGGTAGTCCAGTTACACATTTGTGGGCTTATAACTTGGCTTCTGAATGTCCTAGAGAGATCAGGTTTGTTTTAGTGTACTCCAATCAACAGCCCCTACAACCACAAAAAGGAATGGAGTCATTAGCACTTATGGTTTGTAAATGGCACCCAGAATTATGTTGCACGAAGCACAATTTCACATCATTCTGGGTCCATTTGTGTGAAAACAAGGTCCAATCAGGCTGAAACATTACAGGAAGGTAGAATCTATTAAGTTGTAAGTGATCTGAACGTTTCATGATGATAGCACTTCCCTAAGGGGGTCAAACCATGTCCCAAAGGTCACCGGATCTGGTGTCTAAAGAAGTAGTCCAGTTACACATTTGTGGGCTTATAACTTGGCTTCTGAATGTCCTAGAGAGATCAGGTTTGTTTTAGTATACTCCAATCAACAGCCCCTACAACCACAAAAAGGAATGGAGTCATTAGCACTTATGGTTTTTAAATGGCACCCAGAATTTTGTTGCACGAAGCACAATTTCACATCATTCTGGGTTCATTTGTGTGAAAACAAGGTCCAATCAGGCTGAAACGTTACAGGAAGGTAGAATCTATTGAGTTGTAAGTGATCTGAACGTTTCATGATTATAGCACTTTCCTAAGGGGGTCAAACCATGTCCCAAAGGTCACCGGATCTGGTGTCAATTTAAAGAAGTAGTCCAGTTACACATTTGTGGGCTTATAACTTGGCTTCTGAATGTCCTAGAGCGATCAGGTTTGCTTTAGTGTACTCCAATCAACAGCCCCTACAACCACAAAAAGGAATGGAGACATTAGCACTTATGGTTTTTAAATGGCACCCAGAATTATGTTGCACGAAGCACAATTTCACATCATACTGGGTTCATTTGTGTGAAAACAAGGTCCAATCAGGCTGAAACGTTACAGGAAGGTAGAATCTACTGAGTTGTAAGTGATCTGAACGTTTCATGATGATAGCACTTTCCTAAGGGGGTCAAACCATGTCCCAAAGATCACTGGATCTGGTGTCAATTTAAAGAAGTAGTCCAGTTTCACATTTGTGGGCTTATAACTTGGCTTCTGAATGTCCTAGAGAGATCAGGTTTGTTTTAGTGTACTCCAATCAACAGCCCCTACAACCACAAAAAGGAATGGAGTCATTAGCACTTATGGTTTGTAAGTGGCACCCAGAATTATGTTGCACGAAGCACAATTTCACATCATTCTGGGTCAATTTGTGTGAAAACAAGGTCCAATCCGGCTGAAACGCTACAAGAAGGTAGAATCTATTGAGTTGTAAGTGATCTGAACGTTTCAAGATGATCGCACATTCCTATAGGGGGTCAAACCATGTCCCAAAGGTCACCGGGCCACGTGTCACTTTAAAGAAGTAGTCCAGTTACACCTTTGTGGGCTTATAACTTGGCTTCTGAATGTCCTAGAGATATCAGGTTTGTTTTAGTATACTGCAATCAACAGCCCCTACAACTACAAAAAGGAATGGAGTCATTAGCACTTATGGTTTGTAAATGGCACCCAGAATTATGTTGCACGAAGCACAATTTCACATCATTCTGGGTCCATTTGTGTGAAAACAAGGTCCAATAAGGCTGATACGTTACAAGAAGGTAGAATCTATTGAGTTGTAAGTGATCTGAACGTTTCATGATGATAGCACTTTCCTAAGGGGGTCAAAGCATGTCCCAAAGGTCACCGGATCTGGTGTCAATTTAAAGAAGTAGTCCAGTTACACATTTGTGGGCTTATAACTTGGCTTCTGAATGTCCTAGAGAGATCAGGTTTGTTTTAGTGTACTCCAATCAACAGCCCCTACAACCACAAAAGGAATGGAGTCATTAGCACTTATGGTTTGTAAATGGCACCCAGAATTATGTTGCACGAAGCACAATTTCACATCATTCTGGGTCCATTTGTGTGAAAACAAGGTCCAATCAGGCTGAAACGTTACAAGAAGGTAGAATCTATTGAGTTGTAAGTGATCTGAACGTTTCATGATTATCTCACATTCCCATAGGGGGTCAAACCATGTCCTAAAGGTCACCGGGCCTGGTGTCACTTTAAAGAAGTAGTCCAGTTACACCTTTGTGGGCTTATAACTTGGCTTCTGAATGTCCTAGAGAGGTCAGGTTTGTTTTAGTGTACTCCAGTCAACAGCCCCTACAACCACAAAAAGGAATGGAGTCATTAGCACTTATGGTTTGTAAATGGCACCCAGAATTATGTTGCACGAAGCACAATTTCACATCATTCTGGGTCCATTTGTGTGAAAACAAGGTCCAATAAGGCTGAAACGTTACAGGAAGGTAGAATCTATTGAGTTGTAAGTGATCTGAACGTTTCATGATGATAGCACTTTCCTAAGGGGGTCAAACCATGTCCCAAAGGTCACCGGATCTGGTGTCAATTTAAAGTAGTCCAGTTACACATTTGTGGATTATAACTTGGCTTCTGAATGTCCTAGAGAGATCAGGTTTGTTTTAATGTACTCCAATCAACAGCCCCTACAACCATAAAAAGGAATGGAGACATTAGCACTTATGGTTTTTAAATGGCACCCAGAATTATGTTGCACGAAGCACAATTTCACATCATTCTGGGTTCATTTGTGTGAAAACAAGGTCCAATCAGGCTGAAACAATACAGGAAGGTAGAATCTATTGAGTTGTAAGTGATCTGAACGTTTCATGATGATCGCACTTTCCTAAGGGGGTCAAACCATGTCCCAAATTTCACCGGATCTGGTGTCACTTTAAAGAAGTAGTCCAGTTACACATTTGTGGGCTTATAACTTGGCTTCTGAATGTCCTAGAGAGGTCAGGGTTGTTTTAGTGTACTCCAATCAACAGCCCCTACAACCACAAAAAGGAATGGAGTCATTAGCACTTATGGTTTTTAAATGGCACCCAGAATTATGTTGCACGAAGCACAATTTCACATCATTCTGGGTTCATTTGTGTGAAAACAAGGTCCAATCAGGCTGAAACGTTACAGGAAGGTAGAATCTACTGAGTTGTAAGTGATCTGAACGTTTCATGATGATAGCACTTTCCTAAGGGGGTCAAACCATGTCCCAAAGATCACCGGATCTGGTGTCAATTTAAAGAAGTAGTCCAGTTGCACATTTGTGGGCTTATAACTTGGCTTCTGAATGTCCTAGAGAGATCAGGTTTGTTTTAATGTACTCCAATCAACAGCCCCTACAACCACAAAAAGGAATGGAGTCATTAGCACTTATAGTTTGTATGTGGCACCCAGAATTATTTTGCACGAAGCACAATTTCACATCATTCTGGGTCAATTTGTGTGAAAACAAGGTCCAATCCGGCTGAAACGCTACAAGAAGGTAGAATCTATTGAGTTGTAAGTGATCTGAACGTTTCAAGATGATCGCACATTCCTATAGGGGGTCAAACCATGTCCCAAAGGTCACCGGGCCAAGTGTCACTTTAAAGAAGTAGTCCAGTTACACCTTTGTGGGCTTATAACTTGGCTTCTGAATGTCCTAGAGAGGTTAGGTTTGTTTTAGTGTACTCCAATCAACACTCCCTACAACCACAAAAAGGAATGGAGTCATTAGCACTTATGGTTTGTAAATGGCACCCAGAATTATTTTGCACGAAGCACAATTTCACATCATTCTTGGTCCATTTGTGTGAAAACAAGGTCCAATCAGGCTGATACGTTACAAGAAGGTAGAATCTATTGAGTTGTAAGTGATCTGAATGTTTCATGATGATAGCACTTTCCTAAGGGGGTCAAACCATGTCCCAAAGGTCACCGGATCTGGTGTCAATTTAAAGAAGTAGTCCAGTTACACATTTGTGGGCTTATAACTTGGCTTCTGAATGTCCTAGAGAGATCAGGTTTGTTTTAATGTACTCCAATCAACAGCCCCTACAACCACAAAAAGGAATGGAGTCATTAGCATTTATGGTTTGTAAATGGCACCCAGAATTATGTTGCACGAAGCACAATTTCACATCATTCTGGGTTCATTTGTGTGAAAACAAGGTCCAATCATGCTGAAACGTTACAGGAAGGTAGAATCTATTTAGTTGTAAGTGATCTGAATGTTTCATGATGATAGCACTTTCCTAAGGGGGTCAAACCATGTCCCAAAGGTCACCGGGCCTGGTGTCACTTTAAAGAAGTAGTCCAGTTACACCTTTGTGGGCTTATAACTTGGCTTCTGAATGTCCTAGAGAGGTCAGGTTTGTTTTAGTGTACTCCAATCAACAGCCCCTACAACCACAAAAAGGAATGGAGTCATTAGCACTTATGGTTTGTAAATGGCACCCAGAATTATGTTGCACGAAGCACAATTTCACATCATTCTGGGTCCATTTGTGTGAAAACAAGGTCCAATCAGGCTGAAACGTTACAGGAAGGTAGAATCTATTGAGTTGTAAGTGATCTGAACGTTTCATGATGATAGCACTTTCCTAAGGGGGTCAAACCATGTCCCAAAGGTCACCGGATCTGGTGTCAATTTAAAGAAGTAGTCCAGTTACACATTTGTGGGCTTATAACTTGGCTTCTGAATGTCCTAGAGCGATCAGGTTTGCTTTAGTGTACTCCAATCAACAGCCCCTACAACCACAAAAAGGAATGGAGACATTAGCACTTATGGTTTTTAAATGGCACCCAGAATTATGTTGCACGAAGCACAATTTCACATCATTCTGGGTCCATTTGTGTGAAAACAAGGTCCAATCAGGCTGAAACGCTACAAGAAGGTAGAATCTATTGAGTTGTAAGTGATCTGAACATTTCAAGATGATCGCACATTCCTATAGGGGGTAAAACCATGTCCCAAAGGTCACCGGGCCTGGTGTCACTTTAAAGAAGTAGTCCAGTTACACCTTTGTGGGCTTATAACTTGGCTTCTGAATGTCCTAGAGAGGTTAGGTTTGTTTTAGTGTACTCCAATCAACAGCCCCTACAACCACAAAAAGGAATGGAGTCATTAGCACTTATGGTTTGTAAATGGCACCCAGAATTATGTTGCACGAAGCACAATTTCACATCATTCTGGGTCCATTTGTGTGAAAACAAGGTCCAATCAGGCTGAAACGTTACAGGAAGGTAGAATCTATTGAGTTGTAAGTGATCTGAACGTTTCAAGATGATCGCACATTCCTATAGGGGGTCAAACCATGTCCCAAAGGTCACCGGGCCAAGTGTCACTTTAAAGAAGTAGTCCAGTTACACCTTTGTGGGCTTATAACTTGGCTTCTGAATGTCCTAGAGATATCAGGTTTGTTTTAGTATACTCCAATCAACAGCCCCTACAACTACAAAAAGGAATGGAGTCATTAGCACTTATGGTTTGTAAATGGCACCCAGAATTATGTTGCACGAAGCACAATTTCACATCATTCTGGGTCCATTTGTGTGAAAACAAGGTCCAATAAGGCTGATACGTTACAAGAAGGTAGAATCTATTGAGTTGTAAGTGATCTGAACGTTTCATGATGATAGCACTTTCCTAAGGGGGTCAAACCATGTCCCAAAGGTCACCGGATCTGGTGTCAATTTAAAGAAGTAGTCCAGTTACACATTTGTGGGCTTATAACTTGGCTTCTGAATGTCCTAGAGAGATCAGGTTTGTTTTAGTGTACTCCAATCAACAGCCCCTACAACCACAAAAGGAATGGAGTCATTAGCCCTTATGGTTTGTAAATGGCACCCAGAATTATGTTGCACGAAGCACAATTTCACATCATTCTGGGTCCATTTGTGTGAAAACAAGGTCCAATCAGGCTGAAACGTTACAAGAAGGTAGAATCTATTGAGTTGTAAGTGATCTGAACGTTTCATGATTATCTCACATTCCCATAGGGGGTCAAACCATGTCCTAAAGGTCACCGGGCCTGGTGTCACTTTAAAGAAGTAGTCCAGTTACACCTTTGTGGGCTTATAACTTGGCTTCTGAATGTCCTAGAGAGGTCAGGTTTGTTTTAGTGTACTCCAGTCAACAGCCCCTACAACCACAAAAAGGAATGGAGTCATTAGCACTTATGGTTTGTAAATGGCACCCAGAATTATGTTGCACGAAGCACAATTTCACATCATTCTGGGTCCATTTGTGTGAAAACAAGGTCCAATAAGGCTGAAACGTTACAGGAAGGTAGAATCTATTGAGTTGTAAGTGATCTGAACGTTTCATGATGATAGCACTTTCCTAAGGGGGTCAAACCATGTCCCAAAGGTCACCGGATCTGGTGTCAATTTAAAGTAGTCCAGTTACACATTTGTGGATTATAACTTGGCTTCTGAATGTCCTAGAGAGATCAGGTTTGTTTTAATGTACTCCAATCAACAGCCCCTACAACCATAAAAAGGAATGGAGACATTAGCACTTATGGTTTTTAAATGGCACCCAGAATTATGTTGCACGAAGCACAATTTCACATAATTCTGGGTTCATTTGTGTGAAAACAAGGTCCAATCAGGCTGAAACAATACAGGAAGGTAGAATCTATTGAGTTGTAAGTGATCTGAACGTTTCATGATGATCGCACTTTCCTAAGGGGGTCAAACCATGTCCCAAATTTCACCGGATCTGGTGTCACTTTAAAGAAGTAGTCCAGTTACACATTTGTGGGCTTATAACTTGGCTTCTGAATGTCCTAGAGAGGTCAGGGTTGTTTTAGTGTACTCCAATCAACAGCCCCTACAACCACAAAAAGGAATGGAGTCATTAGCACTTATGGTTTTTAAATGGCACCCAGAATTATGTTGCACGAAGCACAATTTCACATCATTCTGGGTTCATTTGTGTGAAAACAAGGTCCAATCAGGCTGAAACGTTACAGGAAGGTAGAATCTACTGAGTTGTAAGTGATCTGAACGTTTCATGATGATAGCACTTTCCTAAGGGGGTCAAACCATGTCCCAAAGATCACCGGATCTGGTGTCAATTTAAAGAAGTAGTCCAGTTGCACATTTGTGGGCTTATAACTTGGCTTCTGAATGTCCTAGAGAGATCAGGTTTGTTTTAATGTACTCCAATCAACAGCCCCTACAACCACAAAAAGGAATGGAGTCATTAGCACTTATAGTTTGTATGTGGCACCCAGAATTATGTTGCACGAAGCACAATTTCACATCATTCTGGGTCAATTTGTGTGAAAACAAGGTCCAATCCGGCTGAAACGCTACAAGAAGGTAGAATCTATTGAGTTGTAAGTGATCTGAACGTTTCAAGATGATCGCACATTCCTATAGGGGGTCAAACCATGTCCCAAAGGTCACCGGGCCAAGTGTCACTTTAAAGAAGTAGTCCAGTTACACCTTTGTGGGCTTATAACTTGGCTTCTCAATGTCCTAGAGAGGTTAGGTTTGTTTTAGTGTACTCCAATCAACACTCCCTACAACCACAAAAAGGAATGGAGTCATTAGCACTTATGGTTTGTAAATGGCACCCAGAATTATTTTGCACGAAGCACAATTTCACATCATTCTGGGTTCATTTGTGTGAAAACAAGGTCCAATCAGGCTGAAACGTTACTGGAAGCTAGAATCTATTGAGTTGTAAGTGATCTGAACGTTTCATGATGATAGCGCTTTCCTAAGGGGGTCAAACCATGTCCCAAAGGTCACCGGATCTGGTGTAAATTTAAAGAAGTAGTCCAGTTACACATTTGTGGGCTTATAACTTGGCTTCTGAATGTCCTATAGAGATCAGGTTTGTTTTAGTATACTCCAATCAACAGCCCCTACAACCACAAAAAGGAATGGAGTCATTAGCACTTATGGTTTGTAAATGGCACCCAGAATTATGTTGCACAAAGCACAATTTCACATCATTCTTGGTCCATTTGTGTGAAAACAAGGTCCAATCATGCTGAAACGTTACAGGAAGGTAGAATCTATTTAGTTGTAAGTGATCTGAACGTTTCATGATGATAGCACTTTCCTAAGGGGGTCAAACCATGTCCCAAAGGTCACCGGATCTGGTGTCAATTTAAAGAAGTAGTCCAGTTACACATTTGTGGGCTTATAACTTGGCTTCTGAATGTCCTAGAGCGATCAGGTTTGCTTTAGTGTACTCCAATCAACAGCCCCTACAACCACAAAAAGGAATGGAGACATTAGCACTTATGGTTTGTAAATGGCACCCAGAATTATGTTGCAGAAGCACAATTTCACATCATTCTGGGTCCATTTGTGTGAAAACAAGGTCCAATCAGGCTGAAACATTACAAGAAGGTAGAATCTATTGAGTTGTAAGTGATCTGAACGTTTCATGATGATCTCACATTCCCATAGGTGGTCAAACCATGTCCCAAAGGTCACCGGGCCTGGTGTCACTTTAAAGAAGTAGTCCAGTTACACCTTTGTGGGCTTATAACTTGGCTTCTGAATGTCCTAGAGAGGTCAGGTTTGTTTTAGTGTACTCCAATCAACAGCCCCTACAACCACAAAAAGGAATGGAGTCATTAGCACTTATGGTTTGTAAATGGCACCCAGAATTATGTTGCACGAAGCACAATTTCACATCATTCTGGGTCCATTTGTGTGAAAACAAGGTCCAATCAGGCTGAAACGTTACAGGAAGGTAGAATCTATTGAGTTGTAAGTGATCTGAACGTTTCATGATGATAGCACTTTCCTAAGGGGGTCAAACCATGTCCCAAAGGTCACCGGATCTGGTGTCAATTTAAAGAAGTAGTCCAGTTACACATTTGTGGGCTTATAACTTGGCTTCTGAATGTCCTAGAGCGATCAGGTTTGCTTTAGTGTACTCCAATCAACAGCCCCTACAACCACAAAAAGGAATGGAGACATTAGCACTTATGGTTTTTAAATGGCACCCAGAATTATGTTGCACGAAGCACAATTTCACATCATTCTGGGTCCATTTGTGTGAAAACAAGGTCCAATCAGGCTGAAACGCTACAAGAAGGTAGAATCTATTGAGTTGTAAGTGATCTGAACATTTCAAGATGATCGCACATTCCTATAGGGGGTAAAACCATGTCCCAAAGGTCACCGGGCCTGGTGTCACTTTAAAGAAGTAGTCCAGTTACACCTTTGTGGGCTTATAACTTGGCTTCTGAATGTCCTAGAGAGGTTAGGTTTGTTTTAGTGTACTCCAATCAACAGCCCCTACAACCACAAAAAGGAATGGAGTCATTAGCACTTATGGTTTGTAAATGGCACCCAGAATTATGTTGCACGAAGCACAATTTCACATCATTCTGGGTCCATTTGTGTGAAAACAAGGTCCAATCAGGCTGAAACGTTACAGGAAGGTAGAATCTATTGAGTTGTAAGTGATCTGAACGTTTCATGATGATAGCACTTTCCTAAGGGGGTCAAACCATGTCCCAAAGGTCACCGGATCTGGTGTCAATTTAAAGAAGTAGTCCAGTTACACATTTGTGGGCTTATAACTTGGCTTCTGAATGTCCTAGAGAGATCAGGTTTATTTTAGTGTACTCCAATAAACAGTCCCTACAACTACAAAAAGGAATGGAGTCATTAGCACTTATGGTTTTTAAATGGCACCCAGAATTATGTTGCACGAAGCACAATTTCACATCATTCTGGGTTCATTTGTGTGAAAACAAGGTCCAATCAGGCTGAAACGTTACAGGAAGGTAGAATCTATTTAGTTGTAAGTGATCTGAACGTTTCATGATGATAGCACTTTCCTAAGGGGATCAAACCATGTCCCAAAGGTCACCGGATCTGGTGTAAATTTAAAGAAGTAGTCCAGTTACACATTTGTGGGCTTATAACTTGGCTTCTGAATGTCCTAGAGAGATCAGGTTTGTTTTAGTGTACTCCAATCAACAGCCCCTACAACCACAAAAGGAATGGAGTCATTAGCACTTATGGTTTGTAAATGGCACCCAGAATTATGTTGCACGAAGCACAATTTCACATCATTCTGGGTCCATTTGTGTGAAAACAAGGTCCAATCAGGCTGAAACGTTACAATAAGGTAGAATCTATTGAGTTGTAAGTGATCTGAACGTTTCATGATGATCTCACATTCCCATAGGGGGTCAAACCATGTCCCAAAGGTCACCGGGCCTGGTGTCACTTTAAAGAAGTAGTCCATTTACACCTTTGTGGGCTTATAACTTGGCTTCTGAATGTCCTAGAGAGGTCAGGTTTGTTTTAGCGTACTCCAATCAACAGCCCCTACAACCACAAAAAGGAATGGAGTCATTAGCACTTATGGTTTGTAAATGGCACCCAGAATTATGTTGCACGAAGCACAATTTCACATCATTCTGAGTCCATTTGTGTGAAAACAAGGTCCAATCAGGCTGAAACGTTACAGGAAGGTAGAATCTATTGAGTTGTAAGTGATCTGAACGTTTCATGATGATAGCACTTTCCTAAGGGCGTCAAACCATGTCCCAAAGGTCACCGGATATGGTGTCAATTTAAAGAAGTAGTCCAGTTACACATTTGTGGACTTATAACTTGGCTTCTGAATGTCCTAGAGAGATCAGGTTTGTTTTAATGTACTCCAATCAACAGCCCCTACAACCACAAAAAGGAATGGAGTCATTAGCATTTATGGTTTGTAAATGGCACCCAGAATTATGTTGCACGAAGCACAATTTCACATCATTCTGGGTTCATTTGTGTGAAAACAAGGTCCAATCAGGCTGAAACGTTACAGGAAGGTAGAATCTATTGAGTTGTAAGTGATCTGAACGTTTCATGATGATAGCACTTTCCTAAGGGGGTCAAACCATGTCCCAAAGGTCACCGGATCTGGTGTCAATTTAAAGAAGTAGTCCAGTTACACATTTGTGGGCTTATAACTTGGCTTCTGAATGTCCTAGAGCGATCAGGTTTGCTTTAGTGTACTCCAATCAACAGCCCCTACAACCACAAAAAGGAATGGAGACATTAGCACTTATGGTTTTTAAATGGCACCAAGAATTATGTTGCACGAAGCACAATTTCACATCATTCTGGGTTCATTTGTGTGAAAACAAGGTCCAATCAGGCTGAAACAATACAGGAAGGTAGAATCTATTGAGTTGTAAGTGATCTGAACGTTTCATGATGATCGCACTTTCCTAAGGGGGTCAAACCATGTCCCAAAGGTCACCGGATCTGGTGTCACTTTAAAGAAGTAGTCCAGTTACACATTTGTGGGCTTATAACTTGGCTTCTGAATGTCCTAGAGAGGTCAGGGTTGTTTTAGTGTACTCCAATCAACAGCCCCTACAACCACAAAAAGGAATGGAGTCATTAGCACTTATGGTTTTTAAATGGCACCCAGAATTATGTTGCACGAAGCACAATTTCACATCATTCTGGGTTCATTTGTGTGAAAACAAGGTCCAATCATGCTGAAACGTTACAGGAAGGTAGAATCTACTGAGTTGTAAGTGATCTGAACGTTTCATGATGATAGCGCTTTCCTAAGGGGGTCAAACCATGTCCCAAAGATCACCGGATCTGGTGTCAATTTAAAGAAGTAGTCCAGTTACACCTTTGTGGGCTTATAACTTGGCTTCTGAATGTCCTAGAGAGGTTAGGTTTGTTTTAGTGTACTCCAATCAACAGCCCCTACAACCACAAAAAGGAATGGAGTCATTAGCACTTATGGTTTGTAAATGGCACCCAGAATTATGTTGCACGAAGCACAATTTCACATCATTCTGGGTCCATTTGTGTGAAAACAAGGTCCAATCAGGCTGAAACGTTACAGGAAGGTAGAATCTATTGAGTTGTAAGTGATCTGAACGTTTCATGATGATAGCACTTTCCTAAGGGGGTCAAACCATGTCCCAAAGGTCACCGGATCTGGTGTCAATTTAAAGAAGTAGTCCAGTTACACATTTGTGGGCTTATAACTTGGCTTCTGAATGTCCTAGAGAGATCAGGTTTATTTTAGTGTACTCCAATAAACAGTCCCTACAACTACAAAAAGGAATGGAGTCATTAGCACTTATGGTTTTTAAATGGCACCCAGAATTATGTTGCACGAAGCACAATTTCACATCATTCTGGGTTCATTTGTGTGAAAACAAGGTCCAATCAGGCTGAAACGTTACAGGAAGGTAGAATCTATTTAGTTGTAAGTGATCTGAACGTTTCATGATGATAGCGCTTTCCTAAGGGGATCAAACCATGTCCCAAAGGTCACCGGATCTGGTGTAAATTTAAAGAAGTAGTCCAGTTACACATTTGTGGGCTTATAACTTGGCTTCTGAATGTCCTAGAGAGATCAGGTTTGTTTTAGTGTACTCCAATCAACAGCCCCTACAACAACAAAAGGAATGGAGTCATTAGCACTTATGGTTTGTAAATGGCACCCAGAATTATGTTGCACGAAGCACAATTTCACATCATTCTGGGTCCATTTGTGTGAAAACAAGGTCCAATCAGGCTGAAACGTTACAAGAAGGTAGAATCTATTGAGTTGTAAGTGATCTGAACGTTTCATGATGATCTCACATTCCCATAGGGGGTCAAACCATGTCCCAAAGGTCACCGGGCCTGGTGTCACTTTAAAGAAGTAGTCCATTTACACCTTTGTGGGCTTATAACTTGGCTTCTGAATGTCCTAGAGAGGTCAGGTTTGTTTTAGTGTACTCCAATCAACAGCCCCTACAACCACAAAAAGGAATGGAGTCATTAGCACTCATGGTTTGTAAATGGCACCCAGAATTATGTTGCACGAAGCACAATTTCACATCATTCTGAGTCCATTTGTGTGAAAACAAGGTCCAATCAGGCTGAAACGTTACAGGAAGGTAGAATCTATTGAGTTGTAAGTGATCTGAACGTTTCATGATGATAGCACTTTCCTAAGGGGGTCAAACCATGTCCCAAAGGTCACCGGATCTGGTGTCAATTTAAAGAAGTAGTCCAGTTACACATTTGTGGACTTATAACTTGGCTTCTGAATGTCCTAGAGAGATCAGGTTTGTTTTAATGTACTCCAATCAACAGCCCCTACAACCACAAAAAGGAATGGAGTCATTAGCATTTATGGTTTGTAAATGGCACCCAGAATTATGTTGCACGAAGCACAATTTCACATCATTCTGGGTTCATTTGTGTGAAAACAAGGTCCAATCAGGCTGAAACGTTACAGGAAGGTAGAATCTATTGAGTTGTAAGTGATCTGAACGTTTCATGATGATAGCACTTTCCTAAGGGGGTCAAACCATGTCCCAAAGGTCACCGGATCTGGTGTCAATTTAAAGAAGTAGTCCAGTTACACATTTGTGGGCTTATAACTTGGCTTCTGAATGTCCTAGAGCGATCAGGTTTGCTTTAGTGTACTCCAATCAACAGCCCCTACAACCACAAAAAGGAATGGAGACATTAGCACTTATGGTTTTTAAATGGCACCAAGAATTATGTTGCACGAAGCACAATTTCACATCATTCTGGGTTCATTTGTGTGAAAACAAGGTCCAATCAGGCTGAAACAATACAGGAAGGTAGAATCTATTGAGTTGTAAGTGATCTGAACGTTTCATGATGATCGCACTTTCCTAAGGGGGTCAAACCATGTCCCAAAGGTCACCGGATCTGGTGTCACTTTAAAGAAGTAGTCCAGTTACACATTTGTGGGCTTATAACTTGGCTTCTGAATGTCCTAGAGAGGTCAGGGTTGTTTTAGTGTACTCCAATCAACAGCCCCTACAACCACAAAAAGGAATGGAGTCATTAGCACTTATGGTTTTTAAATGGCACCCAGAATTATGTTGCACGAAGCACAATTTCACATCATTCTGGGTTCATTTGTGTGAAAACAAGGTCCAATCAGGCTGAAACGTTACAGGAAGGTAGAATCTACTGAGTTGTAAGTGATCTGAACGTTTCATGATGATAGCACTTTCCTAAGGGGGTCAAACCATGTCCCAAAGATCACCGGATCTGGTGTCAATTTAAAGAACTAGTCCAGTTACACATTTGTGGGCTTATAACTTGGCTTCTGAATGTCCTAGAGAGATCAGGTTTGTTTTAGTGTACTCCAATCAACAGCCCCTACAACCACAAAAAGGAATGGAGTCATTAGCACTTATGGTTTTTAAATGGCACCCAGAATTATGTTGCACGAAACACAATTTCACATCATTCTGGGTTCATTTGTGTGAAAACAAGGTCCAATCAGGCTGAAACGTTACAGGAAGGTAGAATCTACTGAGTTGTAAGTGATCTGAACGTTTCATGATGATAGCACTTTCCTAAGGGAGTCAAACCATGTCCCAAAGATCACCGGATCTGGTGTCAATTTAAAGAAGTAGTCCAGTTACACATTTGTGGGCTTATAACTTGGCTTCTGAATGTCCTAGAGAGATCAGGTTTGTTTTAGTGTACTCCAATCAACAGCCCCTACAACTACAAAAAGGAATGGAGTCATTAGCACTTATGGTTTGTAAATGGCACCCAGAATTATGTTGCACGAAGCACAATTTCACATCATTCTGGGTCCATTTGTGTGAAAACAAGGTCCAATCAGGCTGAAACGCTACAAGAAGGTAGAATCTATTGAGTTGTAAGTGATCTGAACGTTTCAAGATGATCTCACATTCCTATAGGGGGTAAAACCATGTCCCAAAGGTCACCGGGCCTGGTGTCACTTTAAAGAAGTAGTCCAGTTACACCTTTGTGGGCTTATAACTTGGCTTCTGAATGTCCTAGAGAGGTTAGGTTTGTTTTAGTGTACTCCAATCAACAGCCCTTTCAACCACAAAAAGGAATGGAGTCATTAGCACTTATGGTTTGTAAATGGCACCCAGAATTATGTTGCACGAAGCACCATTTCACATCATTCTGGGTCCATTTGTGTGAAAACAAGGTCCAATCAGGCTGAAACGTTACAGGAAGGTAGAATCTATTGAGTTGTAAGTGATCTGAACGTTTCATGATGATAGCACTTTCCTAAGGGGGTCAAACCATGTCCCAAAGGTCACCGGATCTGGTGTCAATTTAAAGAAGTAGTCCAGTTACACATTTGTGGGCTTATAACTTGGCTTCTGAATGTCCTAGAGAGATCAGGTTTGTTTTAATGTACTCCAATCAACAGCCCCTACAACCACAAAAAGGAATGGAGTCATTAGCACTTATAGTTTGTAAGTGGCACCCAGAATTATGTTGCACGAAACACAATTTCACATCATTCTGGGTCAATTTGTGTGAAAACAAGGTCCAATCCAGCTGAAACGCTACAAGAAGGTAGAATCTATTGAGTTGTAAGTGATCTGAACGTTTCAAGATGATCGCACATTCCTATAGGGGGTCAAACCATGTCCCAAAGGTCACCGGGCCAAGTGTCAATTTAAAGAAGTAGTCCAGTTACACATTTGTGGGCTTATAACTTGGCTTCTGAATGTCCTAGAGAGATCAGGTTTGTTTTAATGTACTCCAATCAACAGCCCCTACAACCACAAAAAGGAATGGAGTCATTAGCATTTATGGTTTGTAAATGGCACCCAGAATTATGTTGCACGAAGCACAATTTCACATCATTCTGGGTTCATTTGTGTGAAAACAAGGTCCAATCAGGCTGAAACGTTACAGGAAGGTAGAATCTATTTAGTTGTAAGTGATCTGAACGTTTCATGATGATAGCGCTTTCCTAAGGGGATCAAACCATGTCCCAAAGGTCACCGGATCTGGTGTCAATTTAAAGAAGTAGTCCAGTTACACATTTGTGGGCTTATAACTTGGCTTCTGAATGTCCTAGAGAGATCAGGTTTGTTTTAGTGTACTCCAATCAACAGCCCCTACAACCACAAAAGGAATGGAGTCATTAGCACTTATGGTTTGTAAATGGCACCCAGAATTATGTTGCACGAAGCACAATTTCACATCATTCTGGGTCCATTTGTGTGAAAACAAGGTCCAATCAGGCTGAAACGTTACAAGAAGGTAGAATCTATTGAGTTGTAAGTGATCTGAACGTTTCATGATGATAGCACTTTCCTAAGGGGGTCAAACCATGTCCCAAAGGTCACCGGATCTGGTGTCAATTTAAAGAAGTAGTCCAGTTACACATTTGTGGGCTTATAACTTGGCTTCTGAATGTCCTAGAGCGATCAGGTTTGCTTTAGTGTACTCCAATCAACAGGCCCTACAACCACAAAAAGGAATGGATACATTAGCACTTATGGTTTTTAAAAGGCACCCAGAATTATGTTGCACGAAGCACAATTTCACATCATTCTGGGTTCATTTGTGTGAAAACAAGGTCCAATCAGGCTGAAACAATACAGGAAGGTAGAATCTATTGAGTTGTAAGTGATCTGAACATTTCATGATGATCGCACTTTTCCTAAGGGGGTCAAACCATGCCATGTGTCAATCAGACAGAAAGGTCTTACGGACAGATTCCGGCAAATTTCCGTTTTTCATGGCCTGTCTGAAAGGGGCTTAGGACATTCAGAAGTCAAGTTATAAGCCCACAAATGTGTAAATGGACTACTTCTTTAAATTGACACCAGATCCGGTGACCTTTGGGACATGGTTTGACCCCCTTAGGAAAGTGCTATCATCATGAAACGTTCAGATCACTTACAACTCAATAGATTTTTACCTTCCTTTATTGTTTCAGCCTGATTGGACCTTGTTTTCACACAAATGGACCCAGAATGATGTGAAATTGTGCTTCGTGCAACATAATTCTAGGTGCCATTTACAAACCATAAGTGCTAATGACTCCATTCCTTTTTGTGGTTGTAGGGGCTGTTGATTGGAGTACACTAAAACAAACCTGACCTCTCTAGGACATTCAGAAGCCAAGTTATAAGCCCACAAATGTGTAACTGGACTACTTCTTTAAAGTGACACCAGATCCGGTGACATTTGGGACATGGTTTGACCCTCTTAGGAAAGTGCTATCATCATGAAACGTTCAGATCACTTACAACTCAATAGATTCTACCTTCCTGTAACGTTTCAGCCTGATTGGACCTTGTTTTCACACAAATGAACCCAGAATGATGTGAAATTGTGCTTCGTGCAACATAATTCTGGGTGCCATTTACAAACCATAAGTGCTAATGACTCCATTCCTTTTTGTGGTTTTAGGGGCTGTTGATTGGAGTACACTAAAACAAACTAACCTCTCTAGGACATTCAGAAGCCAAGTTATAAGCCCACAAAGGTGTAACTGGACTACTACTTTAAAGTGACACCAGGCCCGGTGACCTTTGGGACATGGTTTTACCCCCCTATAGGAATGTGCGATCATCTTGAAACATTCAGATCACTTACAACTCAATAGAATCTACCTTCTTGTAGCGTTTCAGCCTGATTGGACCTTGTTTTCACACAAATGGACCCAGAATGATGTGAAATTGTGCTTCGTGCAACATAATTCTGGGTGCCATTTACAAACCATAAGTGCTAATGACTCCATTCCTTTTTGTGGTTGTAGGGGCTGTTGATTGGAGTACACTAAAACAAACCTGATCTCTCTAGGACATTCAGAAGCCAAGTTATAAGCCCACAAATGTGTAACTGGACTACTTCTTTAAAATGACACCAGATCCGGTGACTTTTGGGACATGGTTTGACCCCCTTAGGAAAGTGCTATCATCATGAAACGTTCAGATCACTTGCAACTCAATAGATTCTACCTTCCTGTAACGTTTCAGCCTGATTGGACCTTGTTTTCACACAAATGAACCCAGAATGATGTGAAATTGTGCTTCGTGCAACATAATTCTGGGTGCCATTTAAAAACCATAAGTGCTAATGACTCCATTCCTTTTTGGGGTAAAGGGGGCTGTTAATTGGAGTACGCTAAAACAAACCTGATCTCTCTAGGACATTCATAAGCCAAGTTATAAGCCCACAAATGTGTAACTGGACTACTTCTTTAAATTGACACCAGTTCCGGTGACCTTTGGGACATGGTTTGACCCCATTAGGAAAGTGCTATCATCATGAAACGTTCAGATCACTTACAACTCAGTAGATTCTACCTTCCTGTAACGTTTCAGCCTGATTGGACCTTGTTTTCACACAAATGGACCCAGAATGATGTGAAATTGTGCTTCGTGCAACATAATTCTGGGTGCCATTTACAAACCATAAGTGCTAATATCTCCATTCCTTTTTGTGGTTGTAGGGGCTGTTGATTGGAGTACACTAAAACAAACCTGATCTCTCTAGGACATTCAGAAGCCATGTTATAAGCCCACAAATGTGTAACTGGACTGCTTCTTTAAATTAACACCAGATCCGGTGACCTTTGGGACATGGTTTGACCCCATTAGGAAAGTGCTATCATCATGAAACGTTCAGATCACTTACAACTCAGTAGATTCTACCTTCCTGTAACGTTTCAGCCTGATTGGACCTTGTTTTCACACAAATGAACCCAGAATGATGTGAAATTGTGCTTCGTGCAACATAATTCTGGGTGCCATTTACAAACCATAAGTGCTAATATCTCCATTCCTTTTTGTGGTTGTAGGGGCTGTTGATTGGAGTACATTAAAACAAACCTGATCTCTCTAGGACATTCAGAAGCCATGTTATAAGCCCACAAATGTGTAACTGGACTACTTCTTTAAAGTGACACCAGGCCCGGTGACCTTTGGGAAATGGTTTTACCCCCTATAGGAATGTGCGATCATCTTGAAACGTTCAGATCACTTACAACTCAATAGATTCTACCTTCTTGTAGCGTTTCAGCCTGATTGGACCTTGTTTTCACACAAATGGACCCAGAATGATGTGAAATTGTGAATCGTGCAACATAATTCTGGAAGCCATTTACAAACCATAAGTGCTAATGACTCCATTCCTTTTTGTGGTATTAGGGTATGTTGATTGGAGTATACTAAAACAACCCTGATCTCTCTAAGACATTCAGAAGCCAAGTTATAAGCCCACAAATGAGTAACTGGACTACTTCTTTAAATTGACACCAGATCCGGTGACCTTTGGGACATGGTTAGACCCCCTTAGGAAAGTGCTATCGTCATGAAACGTTCAGATCACTTACAACTCAATAGATTCTACCTTCCTGTAAGGTGTCAGCCTGATTGGACCTTGTTTTCACACAAATGAACCCAGAATGATGTGAAATTGTGCTTCGTGCAACATAATTCTGGGTGCCATTTACAAACCATAAGTGCTAATGACTCCATTCCTTCTTGTGGTTGTAGGGGCTGTTGATTGGAGTACACTAAAACAAACCTGACCTCTCTAGGACATTCAGAAGCCAAGTTATAAGCCCACAATGGTGTAACTGGACTACTTCTTTAAAGTGACACCAGGCCCGGTGACCTTTGGGACATGGTTTGACCCCCTATAGGAATGTGCGATCATCATGAAACGTTCAGATCACTTACAACTCAATAGATTCTACCTTCTTGTAACGTTTCAGCCTGATTGAACCTTGTTTTCACACAAATGAACCCAGAATGATGTGAAATTGTGCTTCGTGCAACATAATTCTGGGTGCCATTTAAAAACCATAAGTGCTAATGACTCCATTCCTTTTTGGGGTAATGGGGGCTGTTAATTGGAGTATGCTAAAACAAACCTGATCTCTCTAGGACATTCATAAGCCAAGTTATAAGCCCACAAATGTGTAACTGGACTACTTCTTTAAATTGACATCAGTTCCGGTGACCTTTGGGACATGGTTTGACCCCATTAGGAAAGTGCTATCATCATGAAACGTTCAGATCACTTACAACTCAGTAGATTCTACCTTCCTGTAACGTTTCAGCCTGATTGGACCTTGTTTTCACACAAATGAACCCAGAATGATGTGAAATTGTGCTTCGTGCAACATAATTCTGGGTGCCATTTACAAACCATAAGTGCTAATATCTCCATTCCTTTTTGTGGTTGTAGGGGCTGTTGATTGGAGTACATTAAAACAAACCTGATCTCTCTAGGACGTTCAGAAGCCATGTTATAAGCCCACAAAGGTGTAACTGGACTACTTCTTTAAAGTGACACCAGGCCTGGTGACCTTTGGGAAATGGTTTTACCCCCTATAGGAATGTGCGATCATCTTGAAACGTTCAGATCACTTACAACTCAATAGATTCTACCTTCTTGTAGCGTTTCAGCCTGATTGGACCTTGTTTTCACACAAATGGACCCAGAATGATGTGAAATTGTGCATCGTGCAACATAATTCTGGGTGCCATTTACAAACCATAAGTGCTAATGACTCCATTCCTTTTTTTGTTTGTAGGGTCTCTTGATTGGAGTACATTAAAACAAACCTGATCTCTCTAGGACATTCAGAAGCCAAGTTATAAGCCCACAAATGTGTAACTGGACTACTTCTTTAAATTGACACCAGATCCGGTGACCTTTGGGACATGGTTTGACCCAATTAGGAAAGTGCTATCATCATGAAACGTTCAGATCACTTACAACTCAATAGATTCTACCTTCCTGTAACGTTTCAGCCTGATTGGACCTTGTTTTCACACAAATGAACCCAGAATGATGTGAAATTGTGCTTCGTGCAACATAATTCTAGGTGCCATTTACATACCATAAGTGCTAACGACTCCATTCCTTTTTGTGGTTGTAGGGGCTGTTGATTGGAGTACAAATAAAACAAACCTGACATCTCTAGGACATTCAGAAGCCAAGTTATAAGCCCACAAATGTGTAACTGGACTACTTCTTTAAATTGACACCAGATCCGGTGACCTTTGCGACATGGATTGACCCCCTTAGGAAAGTGCTATCATCATGAAACGTTCAGATCACTTACAACTCAATAGATTCTACCTTCCTGTAACGTTTCAGCCTGATTGGACCTTGTTTTCACACAAATGAACCCAGAATGATGTGAAATTGTGCTTCGTGCAACATAATTCTGGGTGCCATTTAAAAACCATAAGTGCTAATGACTCCTTTCCTTTTTGTGGTTGTAGGGTATGTTGATTGGAGTATACTAAAACAACCCTGATCTCTCTAGGACATTCAGAAGCCAAGTTATAAGCCCACAAATGAGTAACTGGACTACTTCTTTAAATTGACACCAGATCCGGTGACCTTTGGGACATGGTTAGACCCCCTTAGGAAAGTGCTATCATCATGAAACGTTCAGATCACTTACAACTCAATAGATTCTACCTTCCTGTAAGGTGTCAGCCTGATTGGACCTTGTTTTCACACAAATGAACCCAGAATGATGTGAAATTGTGCTTCGTGCAACATAATTCTGGGTGCCATTTACAAACCATAAGTGCTAATGACTCCATTCCTTTTTGTGGTTGTAGGGGCTGTTGATTGGAGTACACTAAAACAAACCTGACCTCTCTAGGACATTCAGAAGCCAAGTTATATGCCCACAATGGTGTAACTGGACTACTTCTTTAAAGTGACACCAGGCCCGGTGACCTTTGGGACATGGTTTGACCCCCTATAGGAATGTGCGATCATCATGAAACGTTCAGATCACTTACAACTCAATAGATTCTACCTTCTTGTAACGTTTCAGCCTGATTGAACCTTGTTTTCACACAAATGGACCCAGAATGATGTGAAATTGTGCTTCGTGCAACATAATTCTGGGTGCCATTTACAAACCATAAGTGCTAATGACTCCATTCCTTTTGTGGTTGTAGGGGCTGTTGATTGGAGTACACTAAAACAAACCTGATCTCTCTAGGACATTCAGAAGCCAAGTTATAAGCCCACAAATGTGTAACTGGACTACTTCTTTAAATTGACACCAGATCCGGTGACCTTTGGGACATGGTTTGATCCCCTTAGGAAAGCGCTATCATCATGAAACGTTCAGATCACTTACAACTAAATAGATTCTACCTTCCTGTAACGTTTCAGCCTGATTGGACCTTGTTTTCACACAAATGGACCCAGAATGATGTGAAATTGTGCTTCGTGCAACATAATTCTGGGTGCCATTTACAAACCATAAGTGCTAATGACTCCATTCCTTTTTGTGGTTGTAGGGGCTGTTGATTGGAGTACACTAAAACACACCTAACCTCTCTAGGACATTCAGAAGCCAAGTTATAAGCCCACAAAGGTGTAACTGGACTACTTCTTTAAAGTGACACCAGGCCCGGTGACCTTTGGGACATGGTTTTACCCCCTATAGGAATGTGCGATCATCTTGAAATGTTCAGATCACTTACAACTCAATAGATTCTACCTTCTTGTAGCGTTTCAGCCTGATTGGACCTTGTTTTCACACAAATGGACCCAGAATGATGTGAAATTGTGCTTCGTGCAACATAATTCTGGGTGCCATTTACAAACCATAAGTGCTAATGACTCCATTCCTTTTTGTGGTTGTAGGGGCTGTTGATTGGAGTACACTAAAACAAACCTGATCTCTCTAGGACATTCAGAAGCCAAGTTATAAGCCCACAAATGTGTAACTGGACTACTTCTTTAAATTGACACCAGATCCGGTGATCTTTGGGACATGGTTTGACCCCCTTAGGAAAGTGCTATCATCATGAAACGTTCAGATCACTTACAACTCAGTAGATTCTACCTTCCTGTAACGTTTCAGCCTGATTGGACCTTGTTTTCACACAAATGAACCCAGAATGATGTGAAATTGTGCTTCGTGCAACATAATTCTGGGTGCCATTTAAAAAAACCATAAGTGCTAATGTCTCCATTCCTTTTTGTGGTTGTAGGGGCTGTTGATTGGAGTACACTAAAGCAAACCTGATCGCTCTAGGACATTCAGAAGCCAAGTTTTAAGCCCACAAATGTGTAACTGGACTACTTCTTTAAATTCACACCAGATCCGGTGACCTTTGGGACATGGTTTGACCCCCTTAGGAAAGTGCTATCATCATGAAACATTCAGATCACTTACAACTCAATAGATTCTACCTTCTTGTAATGTTTCAGCCTGATTGGACCTTGTTTTCACACAAATGGACCCAGAATGATGTGAAATTGTGCTTCGTGCAACATAATTCTGGGTGCCATTTACAAACCATAAGGCTAATGACTCCATTCCTTTTGTGGTTGTAGGAGCTGTTGATTGGAGTACACTAAAACAAACCTGATCTCTCTAGGACATTCAGAAGCCAAGTTATAAGCCCACAAATGTGTAACTGGTGTAACGGAATCAAAGTGATGTAACTAACCAAAGTTGTATTTTAATACACTGTTAGTAGTTCACTTTTATAAACAGAAGAATAGGCTGTTTTTATCATCAGGGAGTTTAATTAAACACTCTGTATTGACTTTGAGACAATAAAAGAGAGAGAGATGGGATCGTTTGAGAATCTTTAATTTCTGAATTATAAATTCTAAACAATCTACCAGGACTACTCTGTGATGGATGAGAATGGATTCGGATGTTGTGTTGGTGCGTGTGTGTGTGTGTGTGGGTCTGGTTCAGATTCTCTAGGATGACGTAATCGAATCTGGTCGTCTTTGTTATGACTAGATATCACGAGGCTTATAAAGTGATGACATGAGCCGCTATTTTGCCGTGTACGTACCCAGTGGGGTCTCCCAAGTAGATCAGGAATTGCCAGGTCTGGAAACCTCGGATGTACGATGGAGCTGTCGGTGCAGCGGTCACAACGTTTCAAAACCCGTCTGGAGGGTCGGCCCGGTACGATTCAGCAGCGTCAGCAGTTGCTCTTATTTTGAAAGGACGTCGTCTGGTTGTTAAACGACGAAAATCTCCCGTTTCACAGTTCTTAGTTTAAAGAAAACGCATCCGGCCAGGCTGCGCTTGTCTTTAGGATGATGGTGAATAGAACTGAAGTCAAAATGGAACTGACTTAAAATGGCGTTGCCTTGTTTTATATCTCTGAATTGTTGATAAGTTTCAGTAAAGTAGATTGGACACTTGAAGTCAACACCAGATTCTCCTGCGGCAGCCGAAAGCTCTGATTGGTTGGAACAATGTGTCATGCATTTCTATGGAGATGAGGATCAGTATGTCTGCACCGTAGTCCTGGTTTCATTAAACATAATTCATGACATATTTATTTCACAGATCATTCACTTGATTATTGTTGATCAACATCTGTTTTGCTTAATAATTTTAATCACAAATAAAGTACTTTGATTAGGTAAAGCTTCTTCTTCTCCTTCGGACTCTTCTCCTGGAATGTAAACAGTCTGAGGAACAACCCGACCTTGGTTTTTCTACACGGTGTTATTGTGCCCAGGGGCCAGCTGTATGGAGTTGAAAACCATGAACTTCATAACCTTACACTGGACTACTTCTTTAAATTGACACCAGATCCGGTGACCTTTGGGACATGGTTTGATCCCCTTAGGAAAGCGCTATCATCATGAAACGTTCAGATCACTAACAACTAAATAGATTCTACCTTCCTGTAACGTTTCAGCCTGATTGGACCTTGTTTTCACACAAATGAACCCAGAATGATGTGAAATTGTGCTTCGTGCAACATAATTCTGGGTGCCATTTACAAACCATAAATGCTAATGACTCCATTCCTTTTTTCATTGTAGGGGCTGTTGATTGGAGTACATTAAAACAAACCTGATCTCTCTAGGACATTCAGAAGCCAAGTTATAAGCCCACAAATGTGTAACTGGACTACTTCTTTAAATTGACACCAGATCCGGTGACCTTTGGGACATGGTTTGATCCCCTTAGGAAAGTGCTATCATCATGAAACATTCAGATCACTTACAACTCAATAGATTCTAACTTCCTGTAACGTTTCAGCCTGATTGCACCTTGTTTTCACACAAATGGACCCAGAATCATGTGAAATTGTGCTTCGTGCAACATAATTCTGGGTGCCATTTAAAAACCATAAGTGCTAATGACTCCATTCCTTTTTGTGGTTGTAGGGGCTGTTGATTGGAGTATACTAAAACAAACCTGATCTCTCTAGGACATTCAGAAGCCACGTTATAAGCCCACAAATGTGTAACTGGACTACTTCTTTAAATTGACACCAGATCCGGTGACCTTTGGGATTGGTTTGACCCCCTTAGGAAAGTGCTATCATCATGAAACGTTCAGATCACTAACAACTCAATAGATTCTACCTTCCTGTAACGTTTCAGCCTGATTGGACCTTGTTTTCACACAAATGAACCCAGAATGATGTGAAATTGTGCTTCGTGCAACATAATTCTGGGTGCCATTTAAAAACCATAAGTGCTAATGACTCCATTCCTTTTTGTGGTTGTAGGGGCTGTTGATTGGTGTACACTAAAACAAACCTGATCGCTCTAGGACATTCAGAAGCCAAGTTATAAGCCCACAAATGTGTAACTGGACTACTTCTTTAAATTGACACCAGATCCGGTGACCTTTGGGACATGGTTTGACCCCCTTAGGAAAGTGCTATCATCATGAAACGTTCAGATCACTTACAACTCAATAGATTCTACCTTCCTGTAACGTTTCAGCCTGATTGGACCTTGTTTTCACACAAATGAACCCAGAATGATGTGAAATTGTGCTTCGTGCAACATAATTCTGGGTGCCATTTAAAAACCATAAGTGCTAATGTCTCCATTCCTTTTTGTGGTTCTAGGGGCTGTTGATTGGAGTACACTAAAACAAACCTGATCTCTCTAGGACATTCAGAAGCCAAGTTATAAGCCCACAAATGTGTAACTGGACTACTTCTTTAAATTGACACCAGATCAGGTGACCTTTGGGACATGGTTTGATCCCCTTAGGAAAGCGCTATCATCATGAAACGTTCAGATCACTTACAACTAAATAGATTCTACCTTCCTGTAACGTTTCAGCCTGATTGGACCTTGTTTTCACACAAATGAACCCAGAATGATGTGAAATTGTGCTTCGTGCAACATAATTCTGGGTGCCATTTACAAACCATAAATGCTAATGACTCCATTCCTTTTTGTGGTTGTAGGGGCTGTTGATTGGATTACATTAAAACAAACCTGATCTCTCTAGGACATTCAGAAGCCAAGTTATAAGCCCACAAATGTGTAACTGGACTACTTCTTTAAATTGACACCAGATCCGGTGACCTTTGGGACATGGTTTGATCCCCTTAGGAAAGTGCTATCATCATGAAACATTCAGATCACTTACAACTCAATAGATTCTAACTTCCTGTAACGTTTCAGCCTGATTGGACCTTGTTTTCACACAAATGGACCCAGAATCATGTGAAATTGTGCTTCGTGCAACATAATTCTGGGTGCCATTTAAAAAACATAAGTGCTAATGACTCCATTCCTTTTTGTGGTTGTAGGGGCTGTTGATTGGAGTATACTAAAACAAACCTGATCTCTCTAGGACATTCAGAAGCCACGTTATAAGCCCACAAATGTGTAACTGGACTACTTCTTTAAATTGACACCAGATCCGGTGACCTTTGGGACATGGTTTGACCCCCTTAGGAAAGTGCTATCATCATGAAACGTTCAGATCACTTACAACTCAATAGATTCTAACTTCCTGTAACGTTTCAGCCTGATTGGACCTTGTTTTCACACAAATGAACCCAGAATGATGTGAAAGTGTGCTTCGTGCAACATAATTCTGGGTGCCATTTAAAAACCATAAGTGCTAATGACTCCATTCCTTTTTGTGGTTGTAGGGGCTGTTGATTGGTGTACACTAAAACAAACCTGATCGCTCTAGGACATTCAGAAGCCAAGTTATAAGCCCACAAATGTGTAACTGGACTACTTCTTTAAATTGACACCAGATCCGGTGACCTTTGGGACATGGTTTGACCCCCTTAGGAAAGTGCTATCATCATGAAACGTTCAGATCACTTACAACGCAATAGATTCTACCTTCCTGTAACGTTTCAGCCTGATTGGACCTTGTTTTCACACAAATGAACCCAGAATGATGTGAAATTGTGCTTCGTGCAACATAATTCTGGGTGCCATTTAAAAACCATAAGTGCTAATGTCTCCATTCCTTTTTGTGGTTCTAGGGGCTGTTGATTGGAGTACACTAAAACAAACCTGATCTCTCTAGGACATTCAGAAGCCAAGTTATAAGCCCACAAATGTGTAACTGGACTACTTCTTTAAATTGACACCAGATCCGGTGACCTTTGGGACATGGTTTGATCCCCTTAGGAAAGCGCTATCATCATGAAACGTTCAGATCACTTACAACTAAATAGATTCTACCTTCCTGTAACGTTTCAGCCTGATTGGACCTTGTTTTCACACAAATGAACCCAGAATGATGTGAAATTGTGCTTCGTGCAACATAATTCTGGGTGCCATTTACAAACCATAAATGCTAATGACTCCATTCCTTTTTGTGTTTGTAGGGGCTGTTGATTGGAGTACATTAAAACAAACCTGATCTCTCTAGGACATTCAGAAGCCAAGTTATAAGCCCACAAATGTGTAACTGGACTACTTCTTTAAATTGACACCAGATCCGGTGACCTTTGGGACATGGTTTGATCCCCTTAGGAAAGTGCTATCATCATGAAACATTCAGATCACTTATAACTCAATAGATTCTAACTTCCTGTAACGTTTCAGCCTGATATGACCTTGTTTTCACACAAATGGACCCAGAATCATGTGAAATTGTGCTTCGTGCAACATAATTCTGGGTGCCATTTAAAAACCATAAGTGCTAATGACTCCATTCCTTTTTGTGGTTGTAGGGGCTGTTGATTGGAGTATACTAAAACAAACCTGATCTCTCTAGGACATTCAGAAGCCACGTTATAAGCCCACAAATGTGTAACTGGACTACTTCTTTAAATTGACACCAGATCCGGTGACCTTTGGGACATGGTTTGACCCCCTTAGGAAAGTGCTATCATCATGAAACGTTCAGATCACTTACAACTCAATAGATTCTAACTTCCTGTAACGTTTCAGCCTGATTGGACCTTGTTTTCACACAAATGAACCCAGAATGATTTGAAAGTGTGCTTCGTGCAACATAATTCTGGGTGCCATTTAAAAACCATAAGTGCTAATGACTCCATTCCTCTTTGGGGTAATGGGGGCTGTTAACTGCAGTACTCTAAAACAAACCTGACCTCTCTAGGATATTCAGAAGCCAAGTTATAAGCCCACAAATGTGTAACTGGACTACTTCTTTAAAGTGACACCAGGCCCGGTGACCTTTGGGACATGGTTTGACCCCCTATAGGAATGTGCGATCATCATGAAATGTTCAGATCACTTACAACTCAATAGATTCGACCTTCTTGTAACGTTTCAGCCTGATTGGACCTTGTTTTCACACAAATGAACCCAGAATGAAGTGAAATTGTGCTTCGTGCAACATAATTCTGGGTGCCATTTACAAACCATAAGTGCTAATGACTCCATTCCTTTTTGTGGTTGTAGGGGCTGTTGATTGGAGTACACTAAAACAAACCTGATCTCTCTAGGACATTCAGAAGCCAAGTTATAAGCCCACAAATGTGTAACTGTACTACTTCTTTAAATTGACACCAGATCCGGTGACCTTTGGGACATGGTTTGACCCCCTTAGGAAAGTGCTATCATCATGAAACGTTCAGATCACTTACAACTCAATAGATTCTACCTTCTTGTAACGTTTCAGCCTGATTGGACCTTGTTTTCACACAAATGGACCCAGAATGATGTGAAATTGTGCTTCGTGCAACATAATTCTGGGTGCCATTTACAAACCATAAGTGCTAATGACTCCATTCCTTTTTGTGGTTGTAGGGGCTGTTGATTGGAGTACACTAAAACAAACCTGATCTCTCCAGGACATTCAGAAGCCAAGTTATAAGCCCACAAATGTGTAACTGGACTACTTCTTTAAAGTGACACCAGGCCCGGTGACCTTTGCGACATGGTTTGACCCCCTTAGGAAAGTGCTATCATCATGAAACGTTCAGATCACTTACAACTAAATAGATTCTACCTTCCTGTAACGTTTCAGCCTGATTGGACCTTGTTTTCACACAAATGAACCCAGAATGATGTGAAATTGTGCTTCGTGCAACATAATTCTGGGTTCCATTTACAAACCATAAATGCTAATGACTCCATTCCTTTTTGTGGTTGTAGGGGCTGTTGATTGGAGTACATTAAAACAAACCTGATCTCTCTAGGACATTCAGAAGCCAAGTTATAAGCCCACAAATGTGTAACTGGACTACTTCTTTAAATTGACACCAGATCCGGTGACCTTTGGGACATGGTTTGATCCCCTTAGGAAAGTGCTATCATCATGAAACATTCAGATCACTTACAACTCAATAGATTCTAACTTCCTGTAACGTTTCAGCCTGATTGGACCTTGTTTTCACACAAATGAACCCAGAATGATGTGAAAGTGTGCTTCGTGCAACATAATTCTGGGTGCCATTTAAAAACCATAAGTGCTAATGACTCCATTCCTCTTTGGGGTAATGGGGGCTGTTAACTGGAGTACTCTAAAACAAACCTGACCTCTCTAGGATATTCAGAAGCCAAGTTATAAGCCCACAAATGTGTAACTGGACTACTTCTTTAAAGTGACACCAGGCCCGGTGACCTTTGGGACATGGTTTGACCCCCTATAGGAATGTGCGATCATCATGAAACGTTCAGATCACTTACAACTCAATGGATTCTACCTTCTTGTAACGTTTCAGCCTGATTGGACCTTGTTTTCACACAAATGAACCCAGAATGAAGTGAAATTGTGCTTCGTGCAACATAATTCTGGGTGCCATTTACAAACCATAAGTGCTAATGACTCCATTCCTTTTTGTGGTTGTAGGGGCTGTTGATTGGAGTACACTAAAACAAACCTGATCTCTCTAGGACATTCAGAAGCCAAGTTATAAGCCCACAAATGTGTAACTGTACTACTTCTTTAAATTGACACCAGATCCGGTGACCTTTGGGACATGGTTTGACCCCCTTAGGAAAGTGCTATCATCATGAAACGTTCAGATCACTTACAACTCAATAGATTCTACCTTCTTGTATCGTTTCAGCCTGATTGGACCTTGTTTTCACACAAATGGACCCAGAATGATGTGAAATTGTGCTTCGTGCAACATAATTCTGGGTGCCATTTACAAACCATAAGTGCTAATGACTCCATTCCTTTTTGTGGTTGTAGGGGCTGTTGATTGGAGTACACTAAAACAAACCTGATCTCCCCAGGACATTCAGAAGCCAAGTTATAAGCCCACAAATGTGTAACTGGACTACTTCTTTAAAGTGACACCAGGCCCGGTGACCTTTGCGACATGGTTTGACCCCCTTAGGAAAGTGCTATCATCATGAAACGTTCAGATCACTTACAACTCAATAGATTCTACCTTCCTGTAACGTTTCTGCCTGATTGGACCTTGTTTTCACACAAATGAACCCAGAATGATGTGAAATTGTGCTTCGTGCAACATAATTCTGGGTGCCATTTACAAACCATAAGTGCTAATGACTCCATTCCTTTTTTGTGGTTGTAGGGGCTGTTGATTGGAGTACATTAAAACAAACCTGATCTCTCTAGGACATTCAGAAGCCAAGTTATAAGCCTACAAAGATGTAACTGGACTACTTATTTAAAGTGACACCAGGCCCGGTGACCTTTGGGACATGGTTTTACCCCCTATAGGAATGTGCGATCATCTTGAAACGTTCAGATCACTTACAACTCAATAGATTCTACCTTCCTGTAACGTTTCAGCCTGATTGGACCTTGTTTTCACACAAATGGACCCAGAATGATGTGAAATTGTGCTTCGTGCAACATAATTCTGGGTGCCATTTAAGAACCATAAGTGCTAATGACTCCATTCCTTTTTGTGGTTGTAGGGGCTGTTGATTGGAGTACACTAAAACAACCCTGATCTCTCTAGGACATTCAGAAGCCAAGTTATAAGCCCACAAAGGTGTAACTGGACTACTTCTTTAAAGTGACACCAGGCCCGGTGACCTTTGGGACATGGTTTGACCCCCTATAGGAAAGTGCTATCATCATGAAACGTTCAGATCACTTACAACTCAATAGATTCTACCTTCCTGTAACGTTTCTGCCTGATTGGACCTTTTTTTCACACAAATGAACCCAGAATGATGTGAAATTTTGCTTCGTGCAACATAATTCTGGGTGCCATTTACAAACCATAAGTGCTAATGACTCCATTCCTGCAGTGATGCGGACGCTGAGCCGATCTGTCGTGGGGAAGAGGGAGCTGAGCCAGAAAGCCAGGCTCTCGATTTACCGGTCGATCTACGTCCCAATCCTCACCTATGGTCATGAGCTTTGGGTAATGACCGAAAGAACGAGATTGCGGATACAAGCGGCCGAAATGAGTTTCCTCCGTAGGGTGGCCGGGCTCAGCCTTAGAGATAGGGTGAGGAGCTTGGACATTCGGGAGGGACTCGGAGTAGAACCGCTGCTCCTCCGGATCGAAAGGAGCCAGTTGAGGTGGTTTGGGCATCTGGTCAGGATGCCTCCTGGACGCCTCCCCAGGGAGGTGTTTCGGGCATGTCCTGCCGGCAGAAGGCCCCCGGGTCGACCCAGGACACGTTGGAGAGGTTACATCTCCAATCTGGTCCGGGAACACCTTGGGGTCCTGCCGGAGGAGCTGGTGGACAAGGCAGGGGAGAGGACGGCCTGGAGCTCCCTAATTGGGATGCTGCCCCCGCGACCCGGACCCGGATAAGCGGAGGAAGACGAAGACGAAGACTCCATTCCTTTTTGTGGTTGTAGGGACTGTTGATTGGAGTACATTAAAACAAACCTGACCTCTCCAGGACATTCAGAAGCCAAGTTATAAGCCCACAAATGTGTAACTGGACTACTACTTTAAATTGACACCAGATCCGGTGACATTTGGGACATGGTTTGACCCCCTTAGGAAAGTGCTATCATCATGAAACGTTCAGATCACTTACAACTCAATAGATTCTACCTTCCTGTAACGTTTCAGCCTGATTGGACCTTGTTTTCACACAAATGAACCCAGAATGATGTGAAATTGTGCTTCGTGCAACATAATTCTGGGTGCCATTTAAAAACCATAAGTGCTAATGACTCCATTCCTTTTTGTGGTTGTAGGGGCTGTTGATTGGAGTATACTAAAACAAACCTGAACTCTCTAGGACATTCAGAAGCCAAGTTATAAGCCCACAAATGTGTAACTGGACTACTTCTTTAGACACCAGATCCGGTGACCTTTGGGACATGGTTTGACCCCCTTAGGGAAGTGCTATCATCATGAAACGTTCAGATCACTTACAATTTAATAGATTCTACCTTCCTGTAATGTTTCAGCCTGATTGGACCTTGTTTTCACACAAATGGACCCAGAATGATGTGAAATTGTGCTTCGTGCAACATAATTCAGGGTGCCATTTACAAACCATAAGTGCTAATGACTCCATTCCTTTTTGTGGTTGTAGGGGCTGTTGATTGGAGAACACTAAAACAAACCTGATCTCTCTAGGACATTCAGAAGCCAAGTTATAAGCCCACAAATGTGTAACTGGACTACTTCTTTAAATTGACACCAGATCCGGTGACCTTTGGGACATGGTTTGACCCCCTTAGGAAAGTGCTATCATCATGAAACCTTCAGATCACTTACATTTTAATAGATTCTACCTTCCTGTAATGTTTCAGCCTGATTGGACCTTGTTTTCACACAAATGGACCCAGAATGATGTGAAATTGTGCTTCGTGCAACATAATTCTGGGTGCCATTTACAAACCATAAGTGCTAATGACTCCATTCCTTTTTGTGGTTGTAGGGGCTGTTGATTGGAGTACACTAAAACAAACCTGATCTCTCTAGGACATTCAGAAGCCAAGTTATAAGCCCACAAATGTGTAACTGGACTACTTCTTTAAATTGACACCAGATCCGGTGACCTTTGGGACATGGTTTGACCCCCTTAGGAAAGTGCTATCATCATGAAACGTTCAGATCACTTACAACGCAATAGATTCTACCTTCCTGTAACGTTTCAGCCTGATTGGACCTTGTTTTCACACAAATGAACCCAGAATGATGTGAAATTGTGCTTCGTGCAACATAATTCTGGGTGCCATTTAAAAACCATAAGTGCTAATGTCTCCATTCCTTTTTGTGGTTCTAGGGGCTGTTGATTGGAGTACACTAAAACAAACCTGATCTCTCTAGGACATTCAGAAACCAAGTTATAAGCCCACACACAAAGATGTAACTGGACTACTTCTTTAAAGTGACACTTGGCCCGGTGACCTTTGGGACATGGTTTGACCCCCTATAGGAATGTGCGATCATCTTGAAACGTTCAGATCACTTACAACTCAATAGATTCTACCTTCTTGTAGCGTTTCAGCCGGATTGGACCTTGTTTTCACACAAATTGACCCAGAATCATGTGAAATTGTGCTTAGTGCAGCATCATTCTGGGTGCCATTTAAGAACCATAAGTGCTAATGACTCCATTCCTTTTTGTGGTTGTAGGGGCTGTTGATTGGAGTACACTAAAATAAACCTGATCTCTCTAGGATATTCAGAAGCCAAGTTATAAGCCCACAAATGTGTAAATGGACTACTTCTTTAAATTGACACCAGATCCGGTGACCTTTGGGACATGGTTTGACCCCCTTAGGAAAGCGCTATCATCATGAAACGTTCAGATCACTTACAACTCAATAGATTCTAGCTTCCAGTAACGTTTCAGCCTGATTGGACCTTGTTTTCACACAAATGAACCCAGAATGATGTGAAATTGTGCTTCGTGCAAAATAATTCTGGGTGCCATTTACAAACCATAAGTGCTAATGACTCCATTCCTTTTTGTGGTTGTAGGGGCTGTTGATTGGAGTACACTAAAACAAACCTAACCTCTCTAGGACATTCAGAAGCCAAGTTATAAGCCCACAAAGGTGTAACTGGACTACTTCTTTAAAGTGACACTTGGCCCGGATACCTTTGGGACATGGTTTGACCCCCTATAGGAATGTGCGATCATCTTGAAACGTTCAGATCACTTACAACTCAATAGATTCTACCTTCTTGTAGCGTTTCAGCCGGATTGGACCTTGTTTTCACACAAATTGACCCAGAATGATGTGAAATTGTGCTTCGTGCAACATAATTCTGGGTGCCACTTACAAACCATAAGTGCTAATGACTCCATTCCTTTTGGTGGTTGTAGGGGCTGTTGATTGGAGTACATTAAAACAAACCTGATCTCTCTAGGACATTCAGAAGCCAAGTTATAAGCCCACAAATGTGTAACTGGACTACTTCTTTAAATTGACACCAGATCCAGTGACCTTTGGGACATGGTTTGACCCCCTTAGGAAAGTGCTATCATCATGAAACGTTCAGATCACTTACAACTCAATAGATTCTACCTTCCTGTAACGTTTCAGCCTGATTGGACCTTGTTTTCACACAAATGGACCCAGAATGATGTGAAATTGTGCTTCGTGCAACATAATTCTGGGTGCCATTTAAAAACCATAAGTGCTAATGACTCCATTCCTTTTTGTGGTTGTAGGGGCTGATGATTGGAGTACACTAAAATAAACCTGATCTCTCTAGGACATTCAGAAGCCAAGTTATAAGCCCACAAATGTGTAACTGGACTACTTCTTTAAATTGACACCAGATCCGGTGACCTTTGGGACATGGTTTGACCCCCTTAGGAATGTGCTATCATCATGAAACGTTCAGATCACTTACAACTCAATAGATTCTACCTTCCTGTAACGTTTCAGCCTGATTGGACCTTGTTTTCACACAAATGAACCCAGAATGATGTGAAATTGTGCTTCGTGCAACATAATTCTGGGTGCCATTTACAAACCATAAGTGCTAATGACTCCATTCCTTTTTGTGGTTGTAGGGGCTGTTGATTGGAGTACACTAAAACAAACTTGACCTCTCTAGGACATTCAGAAGCCAAGTTATAAGCCCACAAAGGTGTAACTGGACAACTTCTTTAAAGTGACACCAGATCCGGTGACCTTTGGGACATGGTTTGACCCCCTTAGGAAAGTGCTATCATCATGAAACGTTCAGATCACTTACAACTCAATAGATTCTACCTTCCTGTAACGTTTCAGCCTGATTGGACCTTGTTTTCACACAAATGGACCCAGAATGATGTGAAATTGTGCTTCGTGCAACATAATTCTGGGTGCCATTTACAAACCATAAGTGCTAATGACTCCATTCCTTTTTGTGGTTGTAGGGGCTGTTGATTGGAGTACACTAAAACAAACCTGATCTCTCTAGGACATTCATAAGCCAAGTTATAAGCCCACAAATGTGTAACTGGACTAATTCTTTAAAGTAACACCAGATCCGGTGACCTTTGCGACATGGTTTGACCCCCTTAGGAAAGTGCTATCATCATGAAATGTTCAGATCACTTACAACTCAATAGATTCTACCTTCCTGTAACGTTTCTGCCTGATTGGACCTTGTTTTCACACAAATGAACCCAGAATGATGTGAAATTGTGCTTCGTGCAACATAATTCTGGGTGCCATTTACAAACCATAAGTGCTAATGACTCCATTCCTTTTTGTGGTTGTAGGGGCTGTTGATTGGAGTACATTAAAACAAACCTGATCTCTCTAGGACATTCAGAAGCCAAGTTATAAGCCTACAAATATGTAACTGGACTACTTCTTTAAAGTGACACCAGGCCCAGTGACCTTTGGGACATGGTTTTACCCCCTATAGGAATGTGCGATCATCTTGAAACGTTCAGATCACTTACAACTCAATAGATTCTACCTTCCTGTAACGTTTCAGCCTGATTGGACCTTGTTTTCACACAAATGGACCCAGAATGATGTGAAATTGTGCTTCGTGCAACATAATTCTGGGTGCCATTTAAGAACCATAAGTGCTAATGACTCCATTCCTTTTTGTGGTTGTAGGGGCTGTTGATTGGAGTACACTAAAACAACCCTGATCTCTCTAGGACATTCAGAAGCCAAGTTATAAGCCCACAAAGGTGTAACGACTACTTCTTTAAAGTGACACCAGGCCCGGTGACCTTTGGGACATGGTTTGACCCCCTATAGGAAAGTGCTATCATCATGAAACGTTCAGATCACTTACAACTCAATAGATTCTACCTTCCTGTAACGTTTCTGCCTGATTGGACCTTGTTTTCACACAAATGAACCCAGAATGATGTGAAATTCTGCTTCGTGCAACATAATTCTGGGTGCCATTTAAAAACCATAAGTGCTAATGACTCCATTCCTTTTTGTGGTTGTAGGGGCTGTTGATTGGAGTACATTAAAACAAACCTGACCTCTCCAGGACATTCAGAAGCCAAGTTATAAGCCCACAAATGTGTAACTGGACTACTACTTTAAATTGACACCAGATCCGGTGACATTTGGGACATGGTTTGACCCCCTTAGGAAAGTGCTATCATCATGAAACGTTCAGATCACTTACAACTCAATAGATTCTACCTTCCTGTAACGTTTCAGCCTGATTGGACCTTGTTTTCACACAAATGAACCCAGAATGATGTGAAATTGTGCTTCGTGCAACATAATTCTGGGTGCCATTTAAAAACCATAAGTGCTAATGACTCCATTCCTTTTTGTGGTTGTAGGGGCTGTTGATTGGAGTATACTAAAACAAACCTGATCTCTCTAGGACATTCAGAAGCCAAGTTATAAGCCCACAAATGTGTAACTGGACTACTTCTTTAGACACCAGATCCGGTGACCTTTGGGACATGGTTTGACCCCCTTAGGGAAGTGCTATCATCATGAAACGTTCAGATCACTTACAATTTAATAGATTCTACCTTCCTGTAATGTTTCAGCCTGATTGGACCTTGTTTTCACACAAATGGACCCAGAATGATGTGAAATTGTGCTTCGTGCAACATAATTCTGGGTGCCATTTACAAACCATAAGTGCTAATGACTCCATTCCTTTTTGTGGTTGTAGGGGCTGTTGATTGGAGTACACTAAAACAAACCTGATCTCTCTAGGACATTCAGAAGCCAAGTTATAAGCCCACAAATGTGTAACTGGACTACTTCTTTAAATTGACACCAGATCCGGTGACCTTTGGGACATGGTTTGACCCCCTTAGGAAAGTGCTATCATCATGAAACGTTCAGATCACTTACAACTCAATAGATTCTACCTTCCTGTAACGTTTCAGCCTGATTGGACCTTGTTTTCACACAAATGAACCCAGAATGATGTGAAATTGTGCTTCGTGCAACATAATTCTGGGTGCCATTTAAAAACCATAAGTGCTAATGACTCCATTCCTTTTTGTGGTTGTAGGGGCTGTTGATTGGTGTACACTAAAACAAACCTGATCGCTCTAGGACATTCAGAAGCCAAGTTATAAGCCCACAAATGTGTAACTGGACTACTTCTTTAAATTGACACCAGATCCGGTGACCTTTGGGACATGGTTTGACCCCCTTAGGAAAGTGCTATCATCATGAAACGTTCAGATCACTTACAACGCAATAGATTCTACCTTCCTGTAACGTTTCAGCCTGATTGGACCTTGTTTTCACACAAATGAACCCAGAATGATGTGAAATTGTGCTTCGTGCAACATAATTCTGGGTGCCATTTAAAAACCATAAGTGCTAATGTCTCCATTCCTTTTTGTGGTTCTAGGGGCTGTTGATTGGAGTACACTAAAACAAACCTGATCTCTCTAGGACATTCAGAAGCCAAGTTTTAAGCCCACACACAAAGATGTAACTGGACTACTTCTTTAAAGTGACACTTGGCCCGGTGACCTTTGGGACATGGTTTGACCCCCTATAGGAATGTGCGATCATCTTGAAACGTTCAGATCACTTACAACTCAATAGATTCTACCTTCTTGTTGCGTTTCAGCCGGATTGGACCTTGTTTTCACACAAATTGACCCAGAATCATGTGAAATTGTGCGTAGTGCAGCATAATTCTGGGTGCCATTTAAGAACCATAAGTGCTAATGACTCCATTCCTTTTTGTGGTTGTAGGGGCTGTTGATTGGAGTACACTAAAATAAACCTGATCTCTCTAGGATATTCAGAAGCCAAGTTATAAGCCCACAAATGTGTAAATGGACTACTTCTTTAAATTGACACCAGATCCGGTGACCTTTGGGACATGGTTTGACCCCCTTAGGAAAGCGCTATCATCATGACACGTTCAGATCACTTACAACTCAATAGATTCTAGCTTCCAGTAACGTTTCAGCCTGATTGGACCTTGTTTTCACACAAATGAACCCAGAATGATGTGAAATTGTGCTTCGTGCAAAATAATTCTGGGTGCCATTTACAAACCATAAGTGCTAATGACTCCATTCCTTTTTGTGGTTGTAGGGGCTGTTGATTGGAGTACACTAAAACAAACCTAACCTCTCTAGGACATTCAGAAGCCAAGTTATAAGCCCACAAAGGTGTAACTGGACTACTTCTTTAAAGTGACACTTGGCCCGGTGACCTTTGGGACATGGTTTGACCCCCTATAGGAATGTGCGATCATCTTGAAACGTTCAGATCACTTACAACTCAATAGATTCTACCTTCTTGTCGCGTTTCAGCCGGATTGGACCTTGTTTTCACACAAATTGACCCAGAATGATGTGAAATTGTGCTTCGTGCAACATAATTCTGGGTGCCACTTACAAACCATAAGTGCTAATGACTCCATTCCTTTTTGTGGTTGTAGGGGCTGTTGATTGGAGTACATTAAAACAAACCTGATCTCTCTAGGACATTCAGAAGTCAAGTTATAAGCCCACAAATGTGTAACTGGACTACTTCTTTAAATTGACACCAGATCCAGTGACCTTTGGGACATGGTTTGACCCCCTTAGGAAAGTGCTATCATCATGAAACGTTCAGATTACTTACAACTCAATAGATTCTACCTTCCTGTAACATTTCAGCCTGATTGGACCTTGTTTTCACACAAATGGACCCAGAATGATGTGAAATTGTGCTTCGTGCAACATAATTCTGGGTGCCATTTAAAAACCATAAGTGCTAATGACTCCATTCCTTTTTGTGGTTGTAGGGGCTGTTGATTGGAGTACACTAAAATAAACCTGATCTCTCTAGGACATTCAGAAGCCAAGTTATAAGCCCACAAATACGTAACTGGACTACTTCTTTAAATTGACACCAGATCCGGTGACCTTTGGGACATGGTTTGACCCCCTTAGGAAAGTGCTATCATCATGAAACGTTCAGATCACTTACAACTCAATAGATTCTACCTTCCTGTAACGTTTCAGCCTGATTGGACCTTGTTTTCACACAAATGAACCCAGAATGATGTGAAACTGTGCTTCGTGCAACATAATTCTGGGTGCCATTTACAAACCATAAGTGCTAATGACTCCATTCCTTTTTGTGGTTGTAGGGGCTGTTGATTGGAGTACACTAAAACAAACTTGACCTCTCTAGGACATTCAGAAGCCAAGTTATATGCCCACAAAGGTGTAACTGGACAACTTCTTTAAAGTGACACCAGATCCGGTGACCTTTGGGACATGGTTTGACCCCCTTAGGAAAGTGCTATCATCATGAAACATTCAGATCACTTACAACTCAATAGATTCTACCTTCCTGTAACGTTTCAGCCTGATTGGACCTTGTTTTCACACAAATGAACCCAGAATGATGTGAAATTGTGCTTCGTGCAACATAATTCTGGGTGCCATTTACAAACCTTAAGTGCTAATGACTCCATTCCTTTTTGTGGTTGTAGGGGCTGTTGATTGGAGTACACTAAAACAAACCTGATCTCTTTAGGACATTCAGAAGCCAAGTTATAAGCCCACAAATGTGTAACTGGACTACTTCTTTAAATTGACACCAGATCCGGTGACCTTTGGGACATGGTTTGACCCCCTTAGGAAAGTGCTATCATCATGAAACGTTCAGATCACTTACAACTCAATAGATTCTACCTTCCTGTAACGTTTCAGCCTGATTGGACCTTGTTTTCACACAAATGAACCCAGAATGATGTGAAATTGTGCTTCGTGCAACATAATTCTGGGTGCCATTTAAAAACCATAAGTGCTAATGACTCCATTCCTTTTTGTGGTTGTAGGGGCTGTTGATTGGAGTACACTAAAACAAACCTGATCTCTCTAGGACATTCAGAAGCCAAGTTATAAGCCCACACATGTGTAACTGGACTACTTTAAATTGACACCAGATCCGGTGACCTTTGGGACATGGTTTGACCCCCTTAGGAAAGTGCTATCATCATGAAACGTTCAGATCACTTACAACTCAATAGATTCTACCTTCTTGTAACGTTTCAGCCTGATTGGACCTTGTTTTCACACAAATGGACCCAGAATGATGTGAAATTGTGCTTCGTGCAACATAATTCTGGGTGCCATTTACAAACCATAAGTGCTAATGACTCCATTCCTTTTTGTGGTTGTAGGGGCTGTTGATTGGAGTAAACTAAAACAAACCTGATCTCTCTATCACATTCAGAAGCCAAGTTATAAGCCCACAAATGTGTAACTGGACTAATTCTTTAAAGTGACACCAGATCCGGTGACCTTTGCGACATGGTTTGACCCCCTTAGGAAAGTGCTATCATCATGAAACGTTCAGATCACTTACAACTCAATAGATTCTACCTTCCTGTAACGTTTCTGCCTGATTGGACCTTGTTTTCACACAAATGAACCCAGAATGATGTGAAATTGTGCTTCGTGCAACATAATTCTGGGTGCCATTTACAAACCATAAGTGCTAATGACTCCATTCCTTTTTGTGGTTGTAGGGGCTGTTGATTGGAGTACATTAAAACAAACCTGATCTCTCTAGGACATTCAGAAGCCAAGTTATAAGCCTACAAAGATGTAACTGGACTACTTCTTTAAAGTGACACCAGGCCCGGTGACCTTTGGGACATGGTTTTACCCCCTATAGGAATGTGCGATCATCTTGAAACGTTCAGATCACTTACAACTCAATAGATTCTACCTTCCTGTAACGTTTCAGCCTGATTGGACCTTGTTTTCACACAAATGGACCCAGAATGATGTGAAATTGTGCTTCGTGCAACATAATTCTGGGTGCCATTTAAGAACCATAAGTGCTAATGACTCCATTCCTTTTTGTGGTTGTAGGGGCTGTTGATTGGAGTACACTAAAACAACCCTGATCTCTCTAGGACATTCAGAAGCCAAGTTATAAGCCCACAAAGGTGTAACTGGACTACTTCTTTAAAGTGACACCAGGCCCGGTGACCTTTGGGACATGGTTTGACCCCCTATAGGAAAGTGCTATCATCATGAAACGTTCAGATCACTTACAACTCAATAGATTCTACCTTCCTGTAACGTTTCTGCCTGATTGGACCTTGTTTTCACACAAATGAACCCAGAATGATGTGAAATTTTGCTTCGTGCAACATAATTCTGGGTGCCATTTACAAACCATAAGTGCTAATGACTCCATTCCTTTTTGTGGTTGTAGGGGCTGTTGATTGGAGTACATTAAAACAAACCTGACCTCTCCAGGACATTCAGAAGCCAAGTTATAAGCCCACAAATGTATAACTGGACTACTACTTTAAATTGACACCAGATCCGGTGACATTTGGGACATGGTTTGACCCCCTTAGGAAAGTGCTATCATCATGAAACGTTCAGATCACTTACAACTCAATAGATTCTACCTTCCTGTAACGTTTCAGCCTGATTGGACCTTGTTTTCACACAAATGAACCCAGAATGATGTGAAATTGTGCTTCGTGCAACATAATTCTGGGTGCCATTTAAAAACCATAAGTGCTAATGACTCCATTCCTTTTTGTGGTTGTAGGGGCTGTTGATTGGAGTATACTAAAACAAACCTGATCTCTCTAGGACATTCAGAAGCCAAGTTATAAGCCCACAAATGTGTAACTGGACTACTTCTTTAGACACCAGATCCGGTGACCTTTGGGACATGGTTTGACCCCCTTAGGAAAGTGCTATCATCATGAAACGTTCAGATCACTTACAACTCAATAGATTCTACCTTCCTGTAACGTTTCAGCCTGATTGGACCTTGTTTTCACACAAATGAACCCAGAATGATGTGAAATTGTGCTTCGTGCAACATAATTCTGGGTGCCATTTAAAAACCATAAGTGCTAATGTCTCCATTCCTTTTTGTGGTTCTAGGGGCTGTTGATTGGAGTACACTAAAACAAACCTGATCTCTCTAGGACATTCAGAAGCCAAGTTATAAGCCCACACACAAAGATGTAACTGGACTACTTCTTTAAAGTGACACTTGGCCCGGTGACCTTTGGGACATGGTTTGACCCCCTATAGGAATGTGCGATCATCTTGAAACGTTCAGATCACTTACAACTCAATAGATTCTACCTTCTTGTAGCGTTTCAGCCGGATTGGACCTTGTTTTCACACAAATTGACCCAGAATCATGTGAAATTGTGCTTAGTGCAGCATAATTCTGGGTGCCATTTAAGAACCATAAGTGCTAATGACTCCATTCCTTTTTGTGGTTGTAGGGGCTGTTGATTGGAGTACACTAAAATAAACCTGATCTCTCTAGGATATTCAGAAGCCAAGTTATAAGCCCACAAATGTGTAAATGGACTACTACTTTAAATTGACACCAGATCCGGTGACATTTGGGACATGGTTTGACCCCCTTAGGAAAGTGCTATCATCATGAAACGTTCAGATCACTTACAACTCAATAGATTCTACCTTCCTGTAACGTTTCAGCCTGATTGGACCTTGTTTTCACACAAATGAACCCAGAATGATGTGAAATTGTGCTTCGTGCAACATAATTCTGGGTGCCATTTAAAAACCATAAGTGCTAATGACTCCATTCCTTTTTGTGGTTGTAGGGGCTGTTGATTGGAGTATACTAAAACAAACCTGATCTCTCTAGGACATTCAGAAGCCAAGTTATAAGCCCACAAATGTGTGTCTGGACTACTTCTTTAGACACCAGATCCGGTGACCTTTGGGACATGGTTTGACCCCCTTAGGAAAGTGCTATCATCATGAAACGTTCAGATCACTTACAACTCAATAGATTCTACCTTCCTGTAACGTTTCAGCCTGATTGGACCTTGTTTTCACACAAATGAACCCAGAATGATGTGAAATTGTGCTTCGTGCAACATAATTCTGGGTGCCATTTAAAAACCATAAGTGCTAATGTCTCCATTCCTTTTTGTGGTTCTAGGGGCTGTTGATTGGAGTACACTAAAACAAACCTGATCTCTCTAGGACATTCAGAAGCCAAGTTATAAGCCCACACACAAAGATGTAACTGGACTACTTCTTTAAAGTGACACTTGGCCCGGTGACCTTTGGGACATGGTTTGACCCCCTATAGGAATGTTCGATCATCTTGAAACGTTCAGATCACTTACAACTCAATAGATTCTACCTTCTTGTAGCGTTTCAGCCGGATTGGACCTTGTTTTCACACAAATTGACCCAGAATCATGTGAAATTGTGCTTAGTGCAGCATAATTCTGGGTGCCATTTAAGAACCATAAGTGCTAATGACTCCATTCCTTTTTGTGGTTGTAGGGGCTGTTGATTGGAGTACACTAAAATAAACCTGATCTCTCTAGGATATTCAGAAGCCAAGTTATAAGCCCACAAATGTGTAAATGGACTACTTCTTTAAATTGACACCAGATCCGGTGACCTTTGGGACATGGTTTGACCCCCTTAGGAAAGCGCTATCATCATGAAACGTTCAGATCACTTACAACTCAATAGATTCTAGCTTCCAGTAACGTTTCAGCCTGATTGGACTTTGTTTTCACACAAATGAACCCAGAATGATGTGAAATTGTGCTTCGTGCAAAATAATTCTGGGTGCCATTTACAAACCATAAGTGCTAATGACTCCATTCCTTTTAGTGGTTGTAGGGGCTGTTGATTGGAGTACACTAAAACAAACCTAACCTCTCTAGGACATTCAGAAGCCAAGTTATAAGCCCACAAAGGTGTAACTGGACTACTTCTTTAAAGTGACACTTGGCCCGGTGACCTTTGGGACATGGTTTGACCCCCTTAGGAAAGCGCTATCATCATGAAACGTTCAGATCACTTACAACTCAATAGATTCTACCTTCCTGTAACGTTTCAGCCTGATTGGACCTTGTTTTCACACAAATGAACCCAGAATGATGTGAAATTGTGCTTCGTGCAACATAATTCTGGGTGCCATTTAAAAACCATAAGTGCTAATGACTCCATTCCTTTTTGTGGTTGTAGGGGCTGTTGATTGGAGTATACTAAAACAAACCTGATCTCTCTAGGACATTCAGAAGCCAAGTTATAAGCCCACAAATGTGTAACTGGACTACTTCTTTAGAAACCAGATCCGGTGACCTTTGGGACATGGTTTGACCCCCTTAGGAAAGTGCTATCATCATGAAACGTTCAGATCACTTACAACTCAATAGATTCTACCTTCCTGTAACGTTTCAGCCTGATTGGGCCTTGTTTTCACACAAATGAACCCAGAATGATGTGAAATTGTGCTTCGTGCAACATAATTCTGGGTGCCATTTAAAAACCATAAGTGCTAATGACTCCATTCCTTTTTGTGGTTGTAGGGGCTGTTGATTGGAGTACACTAAAACAAACCTGATCTCTCTAGGACATTCAGAAGCCAAGTTATAAGCCCACACATGTGTAACTGGACTACTTTAAATTGACACCAGATCCGGTGACCTTTGGGACATGGTTTGACCCCCTTAGGAAAGTGCTATCATCATGAAACGTTCAGATCACTTACAACTCAATAGATTCTACCTTCTTGTAACGTTTCAGCCTGATTGGACCTTGTTTTCACACAAATGGACCCAGAATGATGTGAAATTGTGCTTCGTGCAACATAATTCTGGGTGCCATTTACAAACCATAAGTGCTAATGACTCCATTCCTTTTTGTGGTTGTAGGGGCTGTTGATTGGAGTACACTAAAACAAACCTGATCTCTCTAGGACATTCAGAAGCCAAGTTATAAGCCCACAAATGTGTAACTGGACTAATTCTTTAAAGTGACACCAGATCCGGTGACCTTTGCGACATGGTTTGACCCCCTTAGGAAAGTGCTATCATCATGAAACGTTCAGATCACTTACAACTCAATAGATTCTACCTTCCTGTAACGTTTCTGCCTGATTGGACCTTGTTTTCACACAAATGAACCCAGAATGATGTGAAATTGTGCTTCGTGCAACATAATTCTGGGTGCCATTTACAAACCATAAGTGCTAATGACTCCATTCCTTTTTGTGGTTGTAGGGGCTGTTGATTGGAGTACATTAAAACAAACCTGATCTCTCTAGGACATTCAGAAGCCAAGTTATAAGCCTACAAAGATGTAACTGGACTACTTCTTTAAAGTGACACCAGGCCCGGTGACCTTTGGGACATGGTTTGACCCCCTATAGGAATGTGCGATCATCTTGAAACGTTCAGATCACTTACAACTCAATAGATTCTACCTTCTTGTAGCGTTTCAGCCGGACTGGACCTTGTTTTCACACAAATTGACCCAAAATCATGTGAAATTGTGCTTAGTGCAGCATAATTCTGGGTGCCATTTAAGAACCATAAGTGCTAATGACTCCATTCCTTTTTGTGGTTGTAGGGGCTGTTGATTGGAGTACACTAAAATAAACCTGATCTCTCTAGGACATTCAGAAGCCAAGTTATAAGCCCACAAATGTGTAAATGGACTACTTCTTTAAATTGACACCAGATCCGGTGACCTTTGGGACATGGTTTGACCCCCTTAGGAAAGCGCTATCATCATGAAACGTTCAGATCACTTACAACTCAATAGATTCTAGCTTCCAGTAACGTTTCAGCCTGATTGGACCTTGTTTTCACACAAATGAACCCAGAATGATGTGAAATTGTGCTTCGTGCAAAATAATTCTGGGTGCCATTTACAAACCATAAGTGCTAATGACTCCATTCCTTTTTGTGGTTGTAGGGGCTGTTGATTGGAGTACACTAAAACAAACCTAACCTCTCTAGGACATTCAGAAGCCAAGTTATAAGCCCACAAAGGTGTAACTGGACTACTTCTTTAAAGTGACACTTGGCCCGGTGACCTTTGGGACATGGTTTGACCCCCTATAGGAATGTGCGATCATCTTGAAACGTTCAGATCACTTACAACTCAATAGATTCTACCTTCTTGTAGCGTTTCAGCCGGATTGGACCTTGTTTTCACACAAATTGACCCAGAATGATGTGAAATTGTGCTTCGTGCAACATAATTCTGGGTGCCACTTACAAACCATAAGTGCTAATGACTCCATTCCTTTTTGTGGTTGTAGGGGCTGTTGATTGGAGTACATTAAAACAAACCTGATCTCTCTAGGACATTCAGAAGCCAAGTTATAAGCCCACAAATGTGTAACTGGACTACTTATTTAAATTGACACCAGATCCAGTGACCTTTGGGACATGGTTTGACCCCCTTAGGAAAGTGCTATCATCATGAAACGTTCAGATCACTTACAACTCAATAGATTCTACCTTCCTGTAACGTTTCAGCCTGATTGGACCTTGTTTTCACACAAATGGACCCAGAATGTTGTGAAATTGTGCTTCGTGCAACATAATTCTGGGTGCCATTTAAAAACCATATGTGCTAATGACTCCATTCCTTTTTGTGGTTGTAGGGGCTGTTGATTGGAATACACTAAAATAAACCTGATCTCTCTAGGACATTCAGAAGCCAAGTTATAAGCCCACAAATGTGTAACTGGACTACTTCTTTAAATTGACACCAGATCCGGTGACCTTTGGGACATGGTTTGACCCCCTTAGGAAAGTGCTAGCATCATGAAACGTTCAGATCACTTACAACTCAATAGATTCTACCTTCCTGTAACGTTTCAGCCTGATTGGACCTTGTTTTCACACAAATGAACCCAGAATGATGTGAAATTGTGCTTCGTGCAACATAATTCTGGGTGCCATTTACAAACCATAAGTGCTAATGACTCCATTCCTTTTTGTGGTTGTAGGGGCTGTTGATTGGAGTACATTAAAACAAACCTGATCTCTCTAGGACATTCAGAAGCCAAGTTATAAGCCCACAAATGTGTAACTGGACTACTTATTTAAATTGACACCAGATCCAGTGACCTTTGGGACATGGTTTGACCCCCTTAGGAAAGTGCTATCATCATGAAACGTTCAGATCACTTACAACTCAATAGATTCTACCTTCCTGTAACGTTTCAGCCTGATTGGACCTTGTTTTCACACAAATGAACCCAGAATGATGTGAAATTGTGCTTCGTGCAACATAATTCTGGGTGCCATTTACAAACCATAAGTGCTAATGACTCCATTCCTTTTTGTGGTTGTAGGGGCTGTTGATTGGAGTACACTAAAACAAACCTAACCTCTCTAGGACATTCAGAAGCCAAGTTATAAGCCCACAAAGGTGTAACTGGACTACTTCTTTAAAGTGACACTTGGCCCGGTGACCTTTGGGACATGGTTTGACCCCCTATAGGAATGTGCGATCATCTTGAAACGTTCAGATCACTTACAACTCAATAGATTCTACCTTCTTGTAGCGTTTCAGCCAGATTGGACCTTGTTTTCACACAAATTGACCCAGAATGATGTGAAATTGTGCTTCGTGCAACATAATTCTGGGTGCCACTTACAAACCATAAGTGCTAATGACTCCATTCCTTTTTGTGGTTGTAGGGGCTGTTGATTGGAGTACATTAAAACAAACCTGATCTCTCTAGGACATTCAGAAGCCAAGTTATAAGCCCACAAATGTGTAACTGGACTACTTCTTTAAATTGACACCAGATCCGGTGACCTTTGGGACATGGTTTGACCCCCTTAGGAAAGTGCTATCATCATGAAACGTTCAGATCACTTACAACTCAATAGATTCTACCTTCCTGTAACGTTTCAGCCTGATTGGACATTGTTTTCACACAAATGAACCCAGAATGATGTGAAATTGTGCTTCGTGCAACATAATTCTGGGTGCCATTTACAAACCATAAGTGCTAATGACTCCATTCCTTTTTGTGGTTGTAGGGGCTGTTGATTGGAGTACACTAAAACAAACTTGACCTCTCTAGGACATTCAGAAGCCAAGTTATAAGCCCACAAAGGTGTAACTGGACAACTTCTTTAAAGTGACACCAGATCCGGTGACCTTTGGGACATGGTTTGACCCCCTTAGGAAAGTGCTATCATCATGAAACATTCAGATCACTTACAACTCAATAGATTCTACCTTCCTGTAACGTTTCAGCCTGATTGGACCTTGTTTTCACACAAATGAACCCAGAATGATGTGAAATTGTGCTTCATGCAACATAATTCTGGGTGCCATTTACAAACCTTAAGTGCTAATGACTCCATTCCTTTTTTGTGCTTGTAGGGGCTGTTGATTGGAGTACACTAAAACAAACCTGATCTCTCTAGGACATTCAGAAGCCAAGTTATAAGCCCACAAATGTGTAACTGGACTACTTCTTTAAATTTACACCAGATCCGGTGACCTTTGGGACATGGTTTGACCCCCTTAGGAAAGTGCTATCATCATGAAACGTTCAGATCACTTACAACTCAATAGATTCTACCTTCCTGTAACGTTTCAGCCTGATTGGACCTTGTTTTCACACAAATGAACCCAGAATGATGTGAAATTGTGCTTCGTGCAACATAATTCTGGGTGCCATTTAAAAACCATAAGTGCTAATGACTCCATTCCTTTTTGTGGTTGTAGGGGCTGTTGATTGGAGTACACTAAAACAAACCTGATCTCTCTAGGACATTCAGAAGCCAAGTTATAAGCCCACACATGTGTAACTGGACTACTTTAAATTGACACCAGATCCGGTGACCTTTGGGACATGGTTTGACCCCCTTAGGAAAGTGCTATCATCATGAAACGTTCAGATCACTTACAACTCAATAGATTCTACCTTCTTGTAACGTTTCAGCCTGATTGGACCTTGTTTTCACACAAATGGACCCAGAATGATGTGAAATTGTGCTTCGTGCAACATAATTCTGGGTGCCATTTACAAACCATAAGTGCTAATGACTCCATTCCTTTTTGTGGTTGTAGGGGCTGTTGATTGGAGTACACTAAAACAAACCTGATCTCTCTAGGACATTCAGAAGCCAAGTTATAAGCCCACAAATGTGTAACTGGACTAATTCTTTAAAGTGACACCAGATCCGGTGACCTTTGCGACATGGTTTGACCCCCTTAGGAAAGTGCTATCATCATGAAACGTTCAGATCACTTACAACTCAATAGATTCTACCTTCCTGTAACGTTTCTGCCTGATTGGACCTTGTTTTCACACAAATGAACCCAGAATGATGTGAAATTGTGCTTCGTGCAACATAATTCTGGGTGCCATTTACAAACCATAAGTGCTAATGACTCCATTCCTTTTTGTGGTTGTAGGGGCTGTTGATTGGAGAACATTAAAACAAACCTGATCTCTCTAGGACATTCAGAAGCCAAGTTATAAGCCTACAAAGATGTAACTGGACTACTTCTTTAAAGTGACACCAGGCCCGGTGACCTTTGGGACATGGTTTGACCCCCTATAGGAATGTGCGATCATCTTGAAACGTTCAGATCACTTACAACTCAATAGATTCTACCTTCTTGTAGCGTTTCAGCCGGATTGGACCTTGTTTTCACACAAATTGACCCAGAATCATGTGAAATTGTGCTTAGTGCAGCATAATTCTGGGTGCCATTTAAGAACCATAAGTGCTAATGACTCCATTCCTTTTTGTGGTTGTAGGGGCTGTTGATTGGAGTACACTAAAATAAACCTGATCTCTCTAGGACATTCAGAAGCCAAGTTATAAGCCCACAAATGTGTAAATGGACTACTTCTTTAAATTGACACCAGATCCGGTGACCTTTGGGACATGGTTTGACCCCCTTAGGAAAGCGCTATCATCATGAAACGTTCAGATCACTTACAACTCAATAGATTCTAGCTTCCAGTAACGTTTCAGCCTGATTGGACCTTGTTTTCACACAAATGAACCCAGAATGATGTGAAATTGTGCTTCGTGCAAAATAATTCTGGGTGCCATTTACAAACCATAAGTGCTAATGACTCCATTCCTTTTTGTGGTTGTAGGGGCTGTTGATTGGAGTACACTAAAACAAACCTAACCTCTCTAGGACATTCAGAAGCCAAGTTATAAGCCCACAAAGGTGTAACTGGACTACTTCTTTAAAGTGACACTTGGCCCGGTGACCTTTGGGACATGGTTTGACCCCCTATAGGAATGTGCGATCATCTTGAAACGTTCAGATCACTTACAACTCAATAGATTCTACCTTCTTGTAGCGTTTCAGCCGGATTGGACCTTGTTTTCACACAAATTGACCCAGAATGATGTGAAATTGTGCTTCGTGCAACATAATTCTGGGTGCCACTTACAAACCATAAGTGCTAATGACTCCATTCCTTTTTGTGGTTGTAGGGGCTGTTGATTGGAGTACATTAAAACAAACCTGATCTCTCTAGGACATTCAGAAGCCAAGTTATAAGCCCACAAATGTGTAACTGGACTACTTATTGTCATGACATCATCCTAAAGACAAGCGCAGCCTGGCCGGATGCGTTTTATTTAAACTAAGAACTGTGAAACGGGAGATTTTCGTCGTTTAACAACCAGACGACGTCCTTTCAAAATAAGAGCAACTGCTGACGCTGCTGAATCGTACCGGGCCGACCCTCCAGACGGGTTTTGAAACGTTGTGACCGCTGCACCGACAGCTCCATCGTACATCCGAGGTTTCCAGACCTGGCAATTCCTGATCTACTTGGGAGACCCCACTGGGTACGTACACGGCAAAATAGCGGCTCATGTCATCACTTTATAAGCCTCGTGATATCTAGTCATAACAAAGACGACCAGATTCGATTACGTCATCCTAGAGAATCTGAACCAGACCCACACACACACACACACGCACCAACACAACATCCGAATCCATTCTCATCCATCACAGAGTAGTCCTGGTAGATTGTTTAGAATTTATAATTCAGAAATTAAAGATTCTCAAACGATCCCATCTCTCTCTCTTTTATTGTCTCAAAGTCAATACAGAGTGTTTAATTAAACTCCCTGATGATAAAAACAGCCTATTCTTCTGTTTATAAAAGTGAACTACTAACAGTGTATTAAAATACAACTTTGGTTAGTTACATCACTTTGATTCCGTTACACCAGTTACACATTTGTGGGCTTATAACTTGGCTTCTGAATGTCCTAGAGAGATCAGGTTTGTTTTAGTGTACTCCAATCAACAGCTCCTACAACCACAAAAGGAATGGAGTCATTAGCCTTATGGTTTGTAAATGGCACCCAGAATTATGTTGCACGAAGCACAATTTCACATCATTCTGGGTCCATTTGTGTGAAAACAAGGTCCAATCAGGCTGAAACATTACAAGAAGGTAGAATCTATTGAGTTGTAAGTGATCTGAATGTTTCATGATGATAGCACTTTCCTAAGGGGGTCAAACCATGTCCCAAAGGTCACCGGATCTGGTGTGAATTTAAAGAAGTAGTCCAGTTACACATTTGTGGGCTTAAAACTTGGCTTCTGAATGTCCTAGAGCGATCAGGTTTGCTTTAGTGTACTCCAATCAACAGCCCCTACAACCACAAAAAGGAATGGAGACATTAGCACTTATGGTTTTTTTAAATGGCACCCAGAATTATGTTGCACGAAGCACAATTTCACATCATTCTGGGTTCATTTGTGTGAAAACAAGGTCCAATCAGGCTGAAACGTTACAGGAAGGTAGAATCTACTGAGTTGTAAGTGATCTGAACGTTTCATGATGATAGCACTTTCCTAAGGGGGTCAAACCATGTCCCAAAGATCACCGGATCTGGTGTCAATTTAAAGAAGTAGTCCAGTTACACATTTGTGGGCTTATAACTTGGCTTCTGAATGTCCTAGAGAGATCAGGTTTGTTTTAGTGTACTCCAATCAACAGCCCCTACAACCACAAAAAGGAATGGAGTCATTAGCACTTATGGTTTGTAAATGGCACCCAGAATTATGTTGCACGAAGCACAATTTCACATCATTCTGGGTCCATTTGTGTGAAAACAAGGTCCAATCAGGCTGAAACGCTACAAGAAGGTAGAATCTATTGAGTTGTAAGTGATCTGAACATTTCAAGATGATCGCACATTCCTATAGGGGGTAAAACCATGTCCCAAAGGTCACCGGGCCTGGTGTCACTTTAAAGAAGTAGTCCAGTTACACCTTTGTGGGCTTATAACTTGGCTTCTGAATGTCCTAGAGAGGTTAGGTGTGTTTTAGTGTACTCCAATCAACAGCCCCTACAACCACAAAAAGGAATGGAGTCATTAGCACTTATGGTTTGTAAATGGCACCCAGAATTATGTTGCACGAAGCACAATTTCACATCATTCTGGGTCCATTTGTGTGAAAACAAGGTCCAATCAGGCTGAAACGTTACAGGAAGGTAGAATCTATTTAGTTGTAAGTGATCTGAACGTTTCATGATGATAGCGCTTTCCTAAGGGGATCAAACCATGTCCCAAAGGTCACCGGATCTGGTGTCAATTTAAAGAAGTAGTCCAGTTACACATTTGTGGGCTTATAACTTGGCTTCTGAATGTCCTAGAGAGATCAGGTTTGTTTTAGTGTACTCCAATCAACAGCCCCTACAACCACAAAAGGAATGGAGTCATTAGCACTTATGGTTTGTAAATGGCACCCAGAATTATGTTGCACGAAGCACAATTTCACATCATTCTGGGTCCATTTGTGTGAAAACAAGGTTCAATCAGGCTGAAACGTTACAAGAAGGTAGAATCTATTGAGTTGTAAGTGATCTGAACGTTTCATGATGATCGCACATTCCTATAGGGGGTCAAACCATGTCCCAAAGGTCACCGGGCCTGGTGTCACTTTAAAGAAGTAGTCCAGTTACACCATTGTGGGCATATAACTTGGCTTCTGAATGTCCTAGAGAGGTCAGGTTTGTTTTAGTGTACTCCAATCAACAGCCCCTACAACCACAAAAAGGAATGGAGTCATTAGCACTTATGGTTTGTAAATGGCACCCAGAATTATGTTGCACGAAGCACAATTTCACATCATTCTGGGTTCATTTGTGTGAAAACAAGGTCCAATCAGGCTGACACCTTACAGGAAGGTAGAATCTATTGAGTTGTAAGTGATCTGAACGTTTCATGATGATAGCACTTTCCTAAGGGGGTCTAACCATGTCCCAAAGGTCACCGGATCTGGTGTCAATTTAAAGAAGTAGTCCAGTTACTCATTTGTGGGCTTATAACTTGGCTTCTGAATGTCCTAGAGAGATCAGGGTTGTTTTAGTATACTCCAATCAACATACCGTACAACCACAAAAAGGAAAGGAGTCATTAGCACTTATGGTTTTTAAATGGCACCCAGAATTATGTTGCACGAAGCACAATTTCACATCATTCTGGGTTCATTTGTGTGAAAACAAGGTCCAATCAGGCTGAAACGTTACAGGAAGGTAGAATCTATTGAGTTGTAAGTGATCTGAACGTTTCATGATGATAGCACTTTCCTAAGGGGGTCAATCCATGTCGCAAAGGTCACCGGATCTGGTGTCAATTTAAAGAAGTAGTCCAGTTACACATTTGTGGGCTTATAACTTGGCTTCTGAATGTCCTAGAGATGTCAGGTTTGTTTTAATGTACTCCAATCAACAGCCCCTACAACCACAAAAAGGAATGGAGTCGTTAGCACTTATGGTATGTAAATGGCACCTAGAATTATGTTGCACGAAGCACAATTTCACATCATTCTGGGTTCATTTGTGTGAAAACAAGGTCCAATCAGGCTGAAACGTTACAGGAAGGTAGAATCTATTGAGTTGTAAGTGATCTGAACGTTTCATGATGATAGCACTTTCCTAATTGGGTCAAACCATGTCCCAAAGGTCACCGGATCTGGTGTCAATTTAAAGAAGTAGTCCAGTTACACATTTGTGGGCTTATAACTTGGCTTCTGAATGTCCTAGAGAGATCAGGTTTGTTTTAATGTACTCCAATCAAGAGACCCTACAAACACAAAAAGGAATGGAGTCATTAGCACTTATGGTTTGTAAATGGCACCCAGAATTATGTTGCACGATGCACAATTTCACATCATTCTGGGTCCATTTGTGTGAAAACAAGGTCCAATCAGGCTGAAACGCTACAAGAAGGTAGAATCTATTGAGTTGTAAGTGATCTGAACGTTTCAAGATGATCGCACATTCCTATAGGGGGTAAAACCATTTCCCAAAGGTCACCAGGCCTGGTGTCACTTTAAAGAAGTAGTCCAGTTACACCTTTGTGGGCTTATAACATGGCTTCTGAACGTCCTAGAGAGATCAGGTTTGTTTTAATGTACTCCAATCAACAGCCCCTACAACCACAAAAAGGAATGGAGATATTAGCACTTATGGTTTGTAAATGGCACCCAGAATTATGTTGCACGAAGCACAATTTCACATCATTCTGGGTTCATTTGTGTGAAAACAAGGTCCAATCAGGCTGAAACGTTACAGGAAGGTAGAATCTACTGAGTTGTAAGTGATCTGAACGTTTCATGATGATAGCACTTTCCTAATGGGGTCAAACCATGTCCCAAAGGTCACCGGATCTGGTGTTAATTTAAAGAAGCAGCCCAGTTACACATTTGTGGGCTTATAACATGGCTTCTGAATGTCCTAGAGAGATCAGGTTTGTTTTAATGTACTCCAATCAACAGCCCCTACAACCACAAAAAGGAATGGAGATATTAGCACTTATGGTTTGTAAATGGCACCCAGAATTATGTTGCACGAAGCACAATTTCACATCATTCTGGGTTCATTTGTGTGAAAACAAGGTCCAATCAGGCTGAAACGTTACAGGAAGGTAGAATCTACTGAGTTGTAAGTGATCTGAACGTTTCATGATGATAGCACTTTCCTAATGGGGTCAAACCATGTCCCAAAGGTCACCGGAACTGATGTCAATTTAAAGAAGTAGTCCAGTTACACATTTGTGGGCTTATAACTTGGCTTATGAATGTCCTAGAGAGATCAGGTTTGTTTTAGCATACTCCAATTAACAGCCCCCATTACCCCAAAAAGGAATGGAGTCATTAGCACTTATGGTTTTTAAATGGCACCCAGAATTATGTTGCACGAAGCACAATTTCACATCATTCTGGGTTCATTTGTGTGAAAACAAGGTTCAATCAGGCTGAAACGTTACAAGAAGGTAGAATCTATTGAGTTGTAAGTGATCTGAACGTTTCATGATGATCGCACATTCCTATAGGGGGTCAAACCATGTCCCAAAGGTCACCGGGCCTGGTGTCACTTTAAAGAAGTAGTCCAGTTACACCATTGTGGGCTTATAACTTGGCTTCTGAATGTCCTAGAGAGGTCAGGTTTGTTTTAGTGTACTCCAATCAACAGCCCCTACAACCACAAGAAGGAATGGAGTCATTAGCACTTATGGTTTGTAAATGGCACCCAGAATTATGTTGCACGAAGCACAATTTCACATCATTCTGGGTTCATTTGTGTGAAAACAAGGTCCAATCAGGCTGACACCTTACAGGAAGGTAGAATCTATTGAGTTGTAAGTGATCTGAACGTTTCATGACGATAGCACTTTCCTAAGGGGGTCTAACCATGTCCCAAAGGTCACCGGATCTGGTGTCAATTTAAAGAAGTAGTCCAGTTACTCATTTGTGGGCTTATAACTTGGCTTCTGAATGTCTTAGAGAGATCAGGGTTGTTTTAGTATACTCCAATCAACATACCCTAATACCACAAAAAGGAATGGAGTCATTAGCACTTATGGTTTGTAAATGGCTTCCAGAATTATGTTGCACGATTCACAATTTCACATCATTCTGGGTCCATTTGTGTGAAAACAAGGTCCAATCAGGCTGAAACGCTACAAGAAGGTAGAATCTATTGAGTTGTAAGTGATCTGAACGTTTCAAGATGATCGCACATTCCTATAGGGGGTAAAACCATTTCCCAAAGGTCACCGGGCCTGGTGTCACTTTAAAGAAGTAGTCCAGTTACACATTTGTGGGCTTATAACATGGCTTCTGAATGTCCTAGAGAGATCAGGTTTGTTTTAATGTACTCCAATCAACAGCCCCTACAACCACAAAAAGGAATGGAGATATTAGCACTTATGGTTTGTAAATGGCACCCAGAATTATGTTGCACGAAGCACAATTTCACATCATTCTGGGTTCATTTGTGTGAAAACAAGGTCCAATCAGGCTGAAACGTTACAGGAAGGTAGAATCTACTGAGTTGTAAGTGATCTGAACGTTTCATGATGATAGCACTTTCCTAATGGGGTCAAACCATGTCCCAAAGGTCACCGGATCTGGTGTTAATTTAAAGAAGCAGTCCAGTTACACATTTGTGGGCTTATAACATGGCTTCTGAATGTCTTAGAGAGATCAGGTTTGTTTTAGTGTACTCCAATCAACAGCCCCTACAACCACAAAAAGGAATGGAGATATTAGCACTTATGGTTTGTAAATGGCACCCAGAATTATGTTGCACGAAGCACAATTTCACATCATTCTGGGTTCATTTGTGTGAAAACAAGGTCCAATCAGGCTGAAACGTTACAGGAAGGTAGAATCTACTGAGTTGTAAGTGATCTGAACGTTTCATGATGATAGCACTTTCCTAATGGGGTCAAACCATGTCCCAAAGGTCACCGGAACTGGTGTCAATTTAAAGAAGTAGTCCAGTTACACATTTGTGGGCTTATAACTTGGCTTATGAATGTCCTAGAGAGATCAGGTTTGTTTTAGCGTACTCCAATTAACAGCCCCCATTACCCCAAAAAGGAATGGAGTCATTAGCACTTATGGTTTTTAAATGGCACCCAGAATTATGTTGCACGAAGCACAATTTCACATCATTCTGGGTTCATTTGTGTGAAAACAAGGTCCAATCAGGCTGAAACGTTACAGGAAGGTAGAATCTATTGAGTTGCAAGTGATCTGAACGTTTCATGATGATAGCACTTTCCTAAGGGGGTCAAACCATGTCCCAAAAGTCACCGGATCTGGTGTCATTTTAAAGAAGTAGTCCAGTTACACATTTGTGGGCTTATAACTTGGCTTCTGAATGTCCTAGAGAGATCAGGTTTGTTTTAGTGTACTCCAATCAACAGCCCCTACAACCACAAAAAGGAATGGAGTCATTAGCACTTATGGTTTGTAAATGGCACCCAGAATTATGTTGCACGAAGCACAATTTCACATCATTCTGGGTCCATTTGTGTGAAAACAAGGTCCAATCAGGCTGAAACGCTACAAGAAGGTAGATTCTATTGAGTTGTAAGTGATCTGAATGTTTCAAGATGATCGCACATTCCTATGGGGGGTAAAACCATGTCCCAAAGGTCACCGGGCCTGGTGTCACTTTAAAGTAGTAGTCCAGTTACACCTTTGTGGGCTTATAACTTGGCTTCTGAATGTCCTAGAGAGGTTAGTTTGTTTTAGTGTACTCCAATCAACAGCCCCTAAAACCACAAAAAGGAATGGAGTCATTAGCACTTATGGTTTGTAAATGGCACCCAGAATTATGTTGCACGAAGCACAATTTCACATCATTCTGGGTTCATTTGTGTGAAAACAAGGTCCAATCAGGCTGAAACGTTACAGGAAGGTAGAATCTATTGAGTTGTAAGTGATCTGAACGTTTCATGATGATAGCACTTTCCTAAGAGGGTCAAACCATGTCCCAAATGTCACCGGATCTGGTGTCACTTTAAAGAAGTAGTCCAGTTACACATTTGTGGGCTTATAACTTGGCTTCTGAATGTCCTAGAGAGGTCAGGTTTGTTTTAGTGTACTCCAATCAACAGCCCCTACAACCACAAAAAGGAATGGAGTCATTAGCACTTATGGTTTGTAAATGGCACCTAGAATTATGTTGCACGAAGCACAATTTCACATCATTCTGGGTCCATTTGTGTGAAAACAAGGTCCAATCAGGCTGAAACAATACAGGAAGGTAAAAATCTATTGAGTTGTAAGTGATCTGAACGTTTCATGATGATAGCACTTTCCTAAGGGGGTCAAACCATGTCCCAAAGGTCACCGGATCTGGTGTCAATTTAAAGAAGTAGTCCATTTACACATTTGTGGGCTTATAACTTGACTTCTGAATGTCCTAAGCCCCTTTCAGACAGGCCATGAAAAACGGAAATTTGCCGGAATCTGTCCGTAAGACCTTTCTGTCTGATTGACACATGGCATGGTTTGACCCCCTTAGGAAAAGTGCGATCATCATGAAATGTTCAGATCACTTACAACTCAATAGATTCTACCTTCCTGTATTGTTTCAGCCTGATTGGACCTTGTTTTCACACAAATGAACCCAGAATGATGTGAAATTGTGCTTCGTGCAACATAATTCTGGGTGCCTTTTAAAAACCATAAGTGCTAATGTATCCATTCCTTTTTGTGGTTGTAGGGCCTGTTGATTGGAGTACACTAAAGCAAACCTGATCGCTCTAGGACATTCAGAAGCCAAGTTATAAGCCCACAAATGTGTAACTGGACTACTTCTTTAAATTGACACCAGATCCGGTGACCTTTGGGACATGGTTTGACCCCCTTAGGAAAGTGCTATCATCATGAAACGTTCAGATCACTTACAACTCAATAGATTCTACCTTCTTGTAACGTTTCAGCCTGATTGGACCTTGTTTTCACACAAATGGACCCAGAATGATGTGAAATTGTGCTTCGTGCAACATAATTCTGGGTGCCATTTACAAACCATAAGTGCTAATGACTCCATTCCTTTTGTGGTTGTAGGGGCTGTTGATTGGAGTACACTAAAACAAACCTGATCTCTCTAGGACATTCAGAAGCCAAGTTATAAGCCCACAAATGTGTAACTGGACTACTTCTTTAAATTGACACCAGATCCGGTGACCTTTGGGACATGGTTTGATCCCCTTAGGAAAGCGCTATCATCATGAAACGTTCAGATCACTTACAACTAAATAGATTCTACCTTCCTGTAACGTTTCAGCCTGATTGGACCTTGTTTTCACACAAATGAACCCAGAATGATGTGAAATTGTGCTTCGTGCAACATAATTCTGGGTGCCATTTACAAACCATAAATGCTAATGACTCCATTCCTTTTTGTGGTTGTAGGGGCTGTTGATTGGAGTACATTAAAACAAACCTGATCTCTCTAGGACATTCAGAAGCCAAGTTATAAGCCCACAAATGTGTAACTGGACTACTTCTTTAAATTGACACTTGGCCCGGTGACCTTTGGGACATGGTTTGACCCCCTATAGGAATGTGCGATCATCTTGAAACGTTCAGATCACTTACAACTCAATAGATTCTACCTTCTTGTAGCGTTTCAGCTGGATTGGACCTTGTTTTCACACAAATTGACCCAGAATGATGTGAAATTGTGTTTCGTGCAACATAATTCTGGGTGCCACTTACAAACTATAAGTGCTAATGACTCCATTCCTTTTTGTGGTTGTAGGGGCTGTTGATTGGAGTACATTAAAACAAACCTGATCTCTCTAGGACATTCAGAAGCCAAGTTATAAGCCCACAAATGTGTAACTGGACTACTTCTTTAAATTGACACCAGATCCGGTGACCTTTGGGACATGGTTTGACCCCCTTAGGAAAGTGCTATCATCATGAAACGTTCAGATCACTTACAACTCAATATATTCTACCTTCCTGTAACGTTTCAGCCTGATTGGACCTTGTTTTCACACAAATGGACCCAGAATGATGTGAAATGGTGCTTCGTGCAACATAATTCTGGGTGCCATTTACAAACCATAAGTGCTAATGACTCCATTCCTTTTTGTGGTTGAAGGGGCTGTTGATTGGAGTACACTAAAACAAACCTAACCTCTCTAGGACATTCAGAAGCCAAGTTATAAGCCCACAAAGGTGTAACTGGACTACTTCTTTAAAGTGACACCAGGCCCGGTGACCTTTGGGACATGGTTTTACCCCCTATAGGAATGTGAGATCATCTTGAAACGTTCAGATCACTTACAACTCAATAGAATCTACCTTCTTGTAGCGTTTCAGCCTGATTGGACCTTGTTTTCACACAAATGGACCCAGAATGATGTGAAATTGTGCTTCGTGCAACATAATTCTGGGTGCCATTTACAAACCATAAGTGCTAATGACTCCATTCCTTTTTGTAGATGTAGGGGCTGTTGATTGGAGTACACTAAAACAAACCTGATCTCTCTAGGACATTCAGAAGCCAAGTTATAAGCCCACAAATGTGTAACTGGACTACTTCTTTAAATTGACACCAGATCCGGTGATCTTTGGGACATGGTTTGACCCCCTTAGGAAAGTGCTATCATCATGAAACGTTCAGATCACTTACAACTCAGTTGATTCTACCTTCCTGTAACGTTTCAGCCTGATTGGACCTTGTTTTCACACAAATGAACCCAGAATGATGTGAAATTGTGCTTCGTGCAACATAATTCTGGGTGCCATTTAAAAACCATAAGTGCTAATGACTCCATTCCTTTTTGTGGTTGTAGGGGCTGTTGATTGGAGTACACTAAAACAACCCTGACCTCTCTAGGACATTCAGAAGCCAAGTTATAAGCCCACAAATGTGTAACTGGACTACTTCTTTAAAGTGACACCAGATCCGGTGACCTTTGGGACATGGTTTGACCCCCTTAGGAAAGTGCGATCAACATGAAACGTTCAGATCACTTACAACTCAATAGATTCTACCTTCCTGTAACGTTTCAGCCTGATTGGACCTTGTTTTCACACAAATGGACTCAGAATGATGTGAAATTGTGCTTCGTGCAACATAATTCTGGGTGCCATTTACAAACCATAAGTGCTAATGACTCCATTCCTTTTTGTGGTTGTAGGGGCTGTTGATTGGAGTACACTAAAACAAACCTGACCTCTCTAGGACATTCAGAAGCCAAGTTATAAGCCCACAAAGGTGTAAATGGACTACTTCTTTAAAGTGACACCAGGCCCGGTGACCTTTGGGACATGGTTTGACCCCCTATGGGAATGTGAGATCATCATGAAACGTTCAGATCACTTACAACTCAATAGATTCTACCTTCTTGTAACGTTTCAGCCTGATTGGACCTTGTTTTCACACAAATGGACCCAGAATGATGTGAAATTGTGCTTCGTGCAACATAATTCTGGGTGCCATTTACAAACCATAAGTGCTAATGACTCCATTCCTTTTTGTGGTTGTAGGGGCTGTTGATTGGAGTACACTAAAACAAACCTGATCTCTCTAGGACATTCAGAAGCCAAGTTATAAGCCCACAAATGTGTAACTGGACTAGTTCTTTAAATTGACACCAGATCCGGTGATCTTTGGGACATGGTTTGACCCCCTTAGGAAAGTGCTATCATCATGAAACGTTCAGATCACTTACAACTCAGTAGATTCTACCTTCCTGTAACGTTTCAGCCTGATTGGACCTTGTTTTCACACAAATGAACCCAGAATGATGTGAAAGTGTGCTTCGTGCAACATAATTCTGGGTGCCATTTAAAAACCATAAGTGCTAATGACTCCATTCCTTTTTGTGGTTGTAGGGGCTGTTGATTGGAGTACACTAAAACAACCCTGACCTCTCTAGGACATTCAGAAGCCAAGTTATAAGCCCACAAATGTGTAACTGGACTACTTCTTTAAAGTGACACCAGATCCGGTGACCTTTGGGACATGGTTTGACCCCCTTAGGAAAGTGCGATCATCATGAAACGTTCAGATCACTTACAACTCAATAGATTCTACCTTCCTGTATTGTTTCAGCCTGATTGGACCTTGTTTTCACACAAATGAACCCAGAATGATGTGAAATTGTGCTTCGTGCAACATAATTCTTGGTGCCATTTAAAAACCATAAGTGCTAATGTCTCCATTCCTTTTTGTGGTTGTAGGGGCTGTTGATTGGAGTACACTAAAGCAAACCTGATCGCTCTAGGACATTCAGAAGCCAAGTTATAAGCCCACAAATGTGTAACTGGACTACTTCTTTAAATTGACACCAGATCCGGTGACCTTTGGGACATGGTTTGACCCCCTTAGGAAAGTGCTATCATCATGAAACGTTCAGATCACTTACAACTCAATAGATTCTACCTTCCTGTAACGTTTCAGCCTGATTGGACCTTGTTTTCACACAAATGAACCCAGAATGATGTGAAATTGTGCTTCGTGCAACATAATTCTGGGTGCCATTTACAAACCATAAATGCTAATGACTCCATTCCTTTTTGTGGTTGTAGGGGCTGTTGATTGGAGTACATTAAAACAAACCTGATCTCTCTAGGACATTCAGAAGCCAAGTTATAAGTCCACAAATGTGTAACTGGACTACTTCTTTAAATTGACACCAGATCCGGTGACCTTTGGGACATGGTTTGACCCCCTTAGGAAAGTGCTATCATCATGAAACGTTCAGATCACTTACAACTCAATAGATTCTACCTTCCTGTAACGTTTCAGCCTGATTGGACCTTGTTTTCACACAAATGGACTCAGAATGATGTGAAATTGTGCTTCGTGCAACATAATTCTGGGTGCCATTTACAAACCATGAGTGCTAATGACTCCATTCCTTTTTGTGGTTGTAGGGGCTGTTGATTGGAGTACACTAAAACAAACCTGACCTCTCTAGGACATTCAGAAGCCAAGTTATAAGCCCACAAAGGTGTAAATGGACTACTTCTTTAAAGTGACACCAGGCCCGGTGACCTTTGGGACATGGTTTGACCCCCTATGGGAATGTGAGATCATCATGAAACGTTCAGATCACTTACAACTCAATAGATTCTACCTTCTTGTAACGTTTCAGCCTGATTGGACCTTGTTTTCACACAAATGGACCCAGAATGATGTGAAATTGTGCTTCGTGCAACATAATTCTGGGTGCCATTTACAAACCATAAGTGCTAATGACTCCATTCCTTTTGTTGTTGTAGGGGCTGTTGATTGGAGTACACTAAAACAAACCTGATCTCTCTAGGACATTCAGAAGCCAAGTTATAAGCCCACAAATGTGTAACTGGACTACTTCTTTAAATTTACACCAGATCCGGTGACCTTTGGGACATGGTTTGATCCCCTTAGGAAAGCGCTATCATCATGAAACGTTCAGATCACTTACAACTAAATAGATTCTACCTTCCTGTAACGTTTCAGCCTGATTGGACCTTGTTTTCACACAAATGAACCCAGAATGATGTGAAATTGTGCTTCGTGCAACATAATTCTGGGTGCCATTTAAAAACCATAAGTGCTAATGACTCCATTCCTTTTTGTAGTTGTAGGGACTGTTTATTGGAGTACACTAAAATAAACCTGATCTCTCTAGGACATTCAGAAGCCAAGTTATAAGCCCACAAATGTGTAACTGGACTACTTCTTTAAATTGACACCAGATCCGGTGACCTTTGGGACATGGTTTGACCCCCTTAGGAAAGTGCTATCATCATGAAACGTTCAGATCACTTACAACTCAATAGATTCTACCTTCCTGTAACGTTTCAGCCTGATTGGACCTTGTTTTCACACAAATGGACCCAGAATGATGTGAAATTGTGCTTCGTGCAACATAATTCTGGGTGCCATTTACAAACCATAAGTGCTAATGACTCCATTCCTTTTTGTGGTTGTAGGGGCTGTTGATTGGAGTACACTAAAACAAACCTAACCTCTCTAGGACATTCAGAAGCCAAGTTATAAGCCCACAAAGGTGTAACTGGACTACTTCTTTAAATTGACACCAGATCCGGTGATCTTTGGGACATGGTTTGACCCCCTTAGGAAAGCGCTATCATCATGAAACGTTCAGATCACTTACAACTCAGTAGATTCTACCTTCCTGTAACGTTTCAGCATGATTGGACCTTGTTTTCACACAAATGAACCCAGAATGATGTGAAATTGTGCTTCGTGCAACATAATTCTGGGTGCCATTTAAAAACCATAAGTGCTAATGACTCCATTCCTTTTTGTGGTTGTAGGGGCTGTTGATTGGAGTACACTAAAACAACCCTGACCTCTCTAGGACATTCAGAAGCCAAGTTATAAGCCCACAAATGTGTAACTGGACTACTTCTTTAAAGTGACACCAGATCCGGTGACCTTTGGGACATGGTTTGACCCCCTTAGGAAAGTGCGATCATCATGAAACGTTCAGATCACTTACAACTCAATAGATTCTACCTTCCTGTATTGTTTCAGCCTGATTGGACCTTGTTTTCACACAAATGAACCCAGAATGATGTGAAATTGTGCTTCGTGCAACATAATTCTTGGTGCCATTTAAAAACCATAAGTGCTAATGTCTCCATTCCTTTTTGTGGTTGTAGGGGCTGTTGATTGGAGTACACTAAAGCAAACCTGATCGCTCTAGGACATTCAGAAGCCAAGTTATAAGCCCACAAATGTGTAACTGGACTACTTCTTTAAATTGACACCAGATCCGGTGACCTTTGGGACATGGTTTGACCCCCTTAGGAAAGTGCTATCATCATGAAACGTTCAGATCACTTACAACTCAATAGATTCTACCTTCCTGTAACGTTTCAGCCTGATTGGACCTTGTTTTCACACAAATGAACCCAGAATGATGTGAAATTGTGCTTCGTGCAACATAATTCTGGGTGCCATTTACAAACCATAAATGCTAATGACTCCATTCCTTTTTGTGGTTGTAGGGGCTGTTGATTGGAGTACATTAAAACAAACCTGATCTCTCTAGGACATTCAGAAGCCAAGTTATAAGTCCACAAATGTGTAACTGGACTACTTCTTTAAATTGACACCATATCCGGTGACCTTTGGGACATGGTTTGACGCCCTTAGGAAAGTGCTATCATCATGAAACGTTCAGATCACTTACAACTCAATAGATTCTACCTTCCTGTAACGTTTCAGCCTGATTGGACCTTGTTTTCACACAAATGGACTCAGAATGATGTGAAATTGTGCTTCGTGCAACATAATTCTGGGTGCCATTTACAAACCATAAGTGCTAATGACTCCATTCCTTTTTGTGGTTGTAGGGGCTGTTGATTGGAGTACGCTAAAACAAACCTGACCTCTCTAGGACATTCAGAAGCCAAGTTATAAGCCCACAAAGGTGTAAATGGACTACTTCTTTAAAGTGACACCAGGCCCGGTGACCTTTGGGACATGGTTTGACCCCCTATGGGAATGTGAGATCATCATGAAACGTTCAGATCACTTACAACTCAATAGATTCTACCTTATTGTAACGTTTCAGCCTGATTGGACCTTGTTTTCACACAAATGGACCCAGAATGATGTGAAATTGTGCTTCGTGCAACATAATTCTGGGTGCCATTTACAAACCATAAGTGCTAATGACTCCATTCCTTTTGTGGTTGTAGTGGCTGTTGATTGGAGTACACTAAAACAAACCTGATCTCTCTAGGACATTCAGAAGCCAAGTTATAAGCCCACAAATGTGTAACTGGACTACTTCTTTAAATTTACACCAGATCCGGTGACCTTTGGGACATGGTTTGATCCCCTTAGGAAAGTGCTATCATCATGAAACGTTCAGATCACTTACAACTAAATAGATTCTACCTTCCTGTAACGTTTCAGCCTGATTGGACCTTGTTTTCACACAAATGAACCCAGAATGATGTGAAATTGTGCTTCGTGCAACATAATTCTGGGTGCCATTTAAAAACCATAAGTGCTAATGACTCCATTCCTTTTTGTAGTTGTAGGGACTGTTTATTGGAGTACACTAAAATAAACCTGATCTCTCTAGGACATTCAGAAGCCAAGTTATAAGCCCACAAATGTGTAACTGGACTACTTCTTTAAATTGACACCAGATCCGGTGACCTTTGGGACATGGTTTGACCCCCTTAGGAAAGTGCTATCATCATGAAACGTTCAGATCACTTACAACTCAATAGATTCTACCTTCCTGTAACGTTTCAGCCTGATTGGACCTTGTTTTCACACAAATGGACCCAGAATGATGTGAAATTGTGCTTCGTGCAACATAATTCTGGGTGCCATTTACAAACCATAAGTGCTAATGACTCCATTCCTTTTTGTGGTTGTAGGGGCTGTTGATTGGAGTACACTAAAACAAACCTAACCTCTCTAGGACATTCAGAAGCCAAGTTATAAGCCCACAACGGTGTAACTGGACTACTTCTTTAAAGTGACACCAGGCCCGGTGACCTTTGGGACATGGTTTTACCCCCTATAGGAATGTGCGATCATCTTGAAATGTTCAGATCACTTACAACTCAATAGATTCTACCTTCTTGTAGCGTTTCAGCCTGATTGGACCTTGTTTTCACACAAATGGACCCAGAATGATGTGAAATTGTGCTTCGTGCAACATAATTCTGGGTGCCATTTAAAAACCATAAGTGCTAATGTCTCCATTCCTTTTTGTGGTTGTAGGGGCTGTTGATTGGAGTACACTAAAGCAAACCTGATCGCTCTAGGACATTCAGAAGCCAAGTTATAAGCCCACAAATGTGTAACTGGACTACTTCTTTAAATTGACACCAGATCCGGTGACCTTTGGGACATGGTTTGACCCCCTTAGGAAAGTGCTATCATCATGAAACGTTCAGATCACTTACAACTCAATAGATTCTACCTTCCTGTAACGTTTCAGCCTGATTGGACCTTGTTTTCACACAAATGGACCCAGAATGATGTGAAATTGTGCTTCGTGCAACATAATTCTGGGTGCCATTTACAAACCATAAGTGCTAATGACTCCATTCCTTTTTGTGGTTGTAGGGGCTGTTGATTGGAGTACACTAAAACAAACCTGACCTCTCTAGGACATTCAGAAGCCAAGTTATAAGCCCACAAAGGTGTAACTGGACTACTTCTTTAAAGTGACACCAGGCCCGGTGACCTTTGGGACATGGTTTGACCACCTATGGGAATGTGAGATCATCATGAAACGTTCAGATCACTTACAACTCAATAGATTCTACCTTCTTGTAATGTTTCAGCCTGATTGGACCTTGTTTTCACACAAATGGACCCAGAATGATGTGAAATTGTGCTTCTGCAACATAATTCTGGGTGCCATTTACAAACCATAAGTGCTAATGTCTCCATTCCTTTTTGTGGTTGTAGGGGCTGTTGATTGGAGTACACTAAAGCAAACCTGATCGCTCTAGGACATTCAGAAGCCAAGTTATAAGCCCACAAATGTGTAACTGGACTACTTCTTTAAATTGACACCAGATCCGGTGACCTTTGGGACATGGTTTGACCCCCTTAGGAAAGTGCTATCATCATGAAACGTTCAGATCACTTACAACTAAATAGATTCTACCTTCCTGTAACGTTTCAGCATGATTGGACCTTGTTTTCACACAAATGGACCAAGAATGATGTGAAATTGTGCTTTGTGCAACATAATTCTGGGTGCCATTTACAAACCATAAGTGCTAATGACTCCATTCCTTTTTGTGGTTGTAGGGGCTGTTGATTGGAGTATACTAAAACAAACCTGATCTCTCTAGGACATTCAGAAGCCAAGTTATAAGCCTACAAATGTGTAACTGGACTACTTCTTTAAATTTACACCAGATCCGGTGACCTTTGGGACATGGTTTGACCCCCTTAGGAAAGCGCTATCATCATGAAACGTTCAGATCACTTACAACTCAATAGATTCTAGCTTCCAGTAACGTTTCAGCCTGATTGGACCTTGTTTTCACACAAATGAACCCAGAATGATGTGAAATTGTGCTTCGTGCAAAATAATTCTGGGTGCCATTTACAAACCATAAGTGCTAATGACTCCATTCCTTTTTGTGGTTGTAGGGAGTGTTGATTGGAGTACACTAAAACAAACCTAACCTCTCTAGGACATTGAGAAGCCAAGTTATAAGCCCACAAAGGTGTAACTGGACTACTTCTTTAAAGTGACACTTGGCCCGGTGACCTTTGGGACATGGTTTGACCCCCTATAGGAATGTGCGATCATCTTGAAACGTTCAGATCACTTACAACTCAATAGATTCTACCTTCTTGTAGCGTTTCAGCCGGATTGGACCTTGTTTTCACACAAATTGACCCAGAATGATGTGAAATTGTGCTTCGTGCAACATAATTCTGGGTGCCACATACAAACTATAAGTGCTAATGACTCCATTCCTTTTTGTGGTTGTAGGGGCTGTTGATTGGAGAACATTAAAACAAACCTGATCTCTCTAGGACATTCAGAAGCCAAGTTATAAGCCCACAAATGTGCAACTGGACTACTTCTTTAAATTGACACCAGATCCGGTGATCTTTGGGACATGGTTTGACCCCCTTAGGAAAGTGCTATCATCATGAAACGTTCAGATCACTTACAACTCAGTAGATTCTACCTTCCTGTAACGTTTCAGCCTGATTGGACCTTGTTTTCACACAAATGAACCCAGAATGATGTGAAATTGTGCTTCGTGCAACATAATTCTGGGTGCCATTTAAAAACCATAAGTGCTAATGACTCCATTCCTTTTTGTGGTTGTAGGGGCTGTTGATTGGAGTACACTAAAACAACCCTGACCTCTCTAGGACATTCAGAAGCCAAGTTATAAGCCCACAAATGTGTAACTGGACTACTTCTTTAAAGTGACACCAGATCCGGTGAAATTTGGGACATGGTTTGACCCCCTTAGGAAAGTGCGATCATCATGAAACGTTCAGATCACTTACAACTCAATAGATTCTACCTTCCTGTATTGTTTCAGCCTGATTGGACCTTGTTTTCACACAAATGAACCCAGAATGATGTGAAATTGTGCTTCGTGCAACATAATTCTGGGTGCCATTTAAAAACCATAAGTGCTAATGTCTCCATTCCTTTTTATGGTTGTAGGGGCTGTTGATTGGAGTACATTAAAACAAACCTGATCTCTCTAGGACATTCAGAAGCCAAGTTATAATCCACAAATGTGTAACTGGACTACTTTAAATTGACACCAGATCCGGTGACCTTTGGGACATGGTTTGACCCCCTTAGGAAAGTGCTATCATCATGAAACGTTCAGATCACTTACAACTCAATAGATTCTACCTTCCTGTAACGTTTCAGCCTTATTGGACCTTGTTTTCACACAAATGGACCCAGAATGATGTGAAATTGTGCTTCGTGCAACATAATTCTGGGTGCCATTTACAAACCATAAGTGCTAATGACTCCATTCCTTTTTGTGGTTGTAGGGGCTGTTGACTGGAGTACACTAAAACAAACCTGACCTCTCTAGGACATTCAGAAGCCAAGTTATAAGCCCACAAAGGTGTAACTGGACTACTTCTTTAAAGTGACACCAGGCCCGGTGACCTTTAGGACATGGTTTGACCCCCTATGGGAATGTGAGATAATCATGAAACGTTCAGATCACTTACAACTCAATAGATTCTACCTTCTTGTAACGTTTCAGCCTGATTGGACCTTGTTTTCACACAAATGGACCCAGAATGATGTGAAATTGTGCTTCGTGCAACATAATTCTGGGTGCCATTTACAAACCATAAGTGCTAATGACTCCATTCCTTTTGTGGTTGTAGGGGCTGTTGATTGGAGTACACTAAAACAAACCTGATCTCTCTAGGACATTCAGAAGCCAAGTTATAAGCCCACAAATGTGTAACTGGACTACTTCTTTAAATTGACACCAGATCCGGTGACCTTTGGGACATGGTTTGACCCCCTTAGGAAAGTGCTATCATCATGAAACGTTCAGATCACTTACAACTCAATAGATTCTACCTTCTTGTAACGTATCAGCCTTATTGGACCTTGTTTTCACACAAATGGACCCAGAATGATGTGAAATTGTGCTTCGTGCAACATAATTCTGGGTGCCATTTACAAACCATAAGTGCTAATGACTCCATTCCTTTTTGTAGTTGTAGGGGCTGTTGATTGGAGTATACTAAAACAAACCTGATATCTCTAGGACATTCAGAAGCCAAGTTATAAGCCCACAAAGGTGTAACTGGACTACTTCTTTAAAGTGACACTTGGCCCGGTGACCTTTGGGACATGGTTTGACCCCCTATAGGAATGTGCGATCATCTTGAAACGTTCAGATCACTTACAACTCAATAGATTCTACCTTCTTGTAGCGTTTCAGCCGGATTGGACCTTGTTTTCACACAAATTGACCCAGAATGATGTGAAATTGTGCTTCGTGCAACATAATTCTGGGTGCCACTTACAAACCATAAGTGCTAATGACTCCATTCCTTTTTGTGGTTGTAGGGGCTGTTGATTGGAGTACACTAAAACAAACCTGATCTCTCTAGGACATTCAGAAGCCAAGTTATAAGCCCACAAATGTGAAACTGGACTACTTCTTTAAATTGACACCAGATCCAGTGATCTTTGGGACATGGTTTGACCCCCTTAGGAAAGTGCTATCATCATGAAACGTTCAGATCACTTACAACTCAGTAGATTCTACCTTCCTGTAACGTTTCAGCCTGATTGGACCTTGTTTTCACACAAATGAACCCAGTATGATGTGAAATTGTGCTTCGTGCAACATAATTCTGGGTGCCATTTAAAAACCATAAGTGCTAATGTCTCCATTCCTTTTTGTGGTTGTAGGGGCTGTTGATTGGAGTACACTAAAGCAAACCTGATCGCTCTAGGACATTCAGAAGCCAAGTTATAAGCCCACAAATGTGTAACTGGACTACTTCTTTAAATTGACACCAGATCCGGTGACCTTTGGGACATGGTTTGACCCCCTTAGGAAAGTGCTATAATCATGAAACGTTCAGATCACTTACAACTCAATAGATTCTACCTTCCTGTAACGTTTCAGCCTGATTGGACCTTGTTTTCACACAAATGAACCCAGAATGATGTGAAATTGTGCTTCGTGCAACAAAATTCTGGGTGCCATTTAAAAACCATAAGTGCTAATGACTCCATTCCTTTTTGTGGTTGTAGGGGCTGTTGATTGGAGTATACTAAAACAAACCTGATCTCTGTAGGACATTCAGAAGCCAAGTTATAAGCCCACAAATGTGTAACTGGACTACTTCTTTAGACACCAGATCCGGTGACCTTTGGGACATGGTTTGACCCCCTTAGGGAAGTGCTATCATCATGAAACGTTCAGATAACTTACAACTTAATAGATTCTACCTTCCTGTAATGTTTCAGCCTGATTGGACCTTGTTTTCACACAAATGGACCCAGAATGATGTGAAATTGTGCTTCGTGCAACATAATTCTGGGTGCCATTTACAAACCATAAGTGCTAATGACTCCATTCCTTTTTGTGGTTGTAGGGGCTGTTGATTGGAGTACACTAAAACAAACCTGATCTCTCTAGGACATTCAGAAGCCAAGTTATAAGCCCACAAATGTGTAACTGGACTACTTCTTTAAATTGACACCAGATCCGGTGACCTTTGGGACATGGTTTGAACCCCTTAGGAAAGTGCTATCATCATGAAACGTTCAGATCACTTACAACTCAATAGATTCTACCTTCCTGTAACGTTTCAGCCTGATTGGACCTTGTTTTCACACAAATGAACCCAGAATGATGTGAAATTGTGCTTCGTGCAACAAAATTCTGGGTGCCATTTAAAAACCATAAGTGCTAATGACTCCATTCCTTTTTGTGGTTGTAGGGGCTGTTGATTGGAGTATACTAAAACAAACCTGATCTCTCTAGGACATTCAGAAGCCAAGTTATAAGCCCACAAATGTGTAACTGGACAACTTCTTTAGACACCAGATCCGGTGACCTTTGGGACATGGTTTGACCCCCTTAGGGAAGTGCTATCATCATGAAACGTTCAGATCACTTACAACTTAATAGATTCTACCTTCCTGTAATGTTTCAGCCTGATTGGACCTTGTTTTCACACAAATGGACCCAGAATGATGTGAAATTGTGCTTCGTGCAACATAATTCTGGGTGCCATTTACAAACCATAAGTGCTAATGACTCCATTCCTTTTTGTGGTTGTAGGGGCTGTTGATTGGAGTACTCTAAAACAAACCTGATCTCTCTAGGACATTCAGAAGCCAAGTTATAAGCCCACAAATGTGTAACTGGACTACTTCTTTAAATTGACACCAGATCCGGTGACCTTTGGGACATGGTTTGAACCCCTTAGGAAAGTGCTATCATCATGAAACGTTCAGATCACTTACAACTCAATAGATTCTACCTTCCTGTAACGTTTCAGCCTGATTGGACCTTGTTTTCACACAAATGAACCCAGAATGATGTGAAATTGTGCTTTGTGCAACATAATTCTGGGTGCCATTTAAAAACCATAAGTGCTAATGACTCCATTCCTTTTTGTGGTTGTAGGGGCTGTTGATTGGAGTACACTAAAAAAACCTAACCTCTCTAGGACATTCAGAAGCCAAGTTATAAGCCCACAAAGGTGTAACTAGACTACTTCTTTAAAGTGACACCAGGCCCGGTGACCTTTGGGACATGGTTTGACCCCCTTAGGAAAGTGCTATCATCATTAAACATTCAGATCACTTACAACTCAATAGATTCTACCTTCCTGTAACGTTTCAGCCTGATTGGACCTTGTTTTCACACAAATGAACCCAGAATGATGTGAAATTGTGCTTCGTGCAACATAATTCTGGGTGCCATTTACAAACCATAAGTGCTAATGACTCCATTCCTTTTTGTGGTTGTAGGGGCTGTAGATTGGAGTACACTAAAACAAACCTAACCTCTCTAGGACATTCAGAAGCCAAGTTATAAGCCCACAAAGGTGTAACTGGACTACTTCTTTAAATTGACACCAGATCCGGTGACCTTTGGGACATGGTTTGACCCCCTTAGGAAAGTGCTATCATCATGAAATGTTCAGATCACTTACAACTCAATAGATTCTACCTTCTTGTAACGTTTCAGCCTGATTGGACCTTGTTTTCACACAAATGGACCCAGAATGATGTGAAATAGTGCTTCGTGCAACATAATTCTGGGTGCCATTTACAAACCATAAGTGCTAATGACTCCATTCCTTTTTGTGGTTGTAGGGGCTGTTGATTGGAGTACACTAACATAAACTTGATCTCTCTAGGACATTCAGAAGCCAAGTTATAAGCCCACACATGTGTAACTGGACTACTTCTTTAAATTGACACCAGATCCGGTGACCTTTGGGACATGGTTTGACCCCCTTAGGAAAGTGCTATCATCATGAAACGTTCAGATCACTTACAACTCAATAGATTCTACCTTCCTGTAACGTTTCAGCCTGATTGGACCTTGTTTTCACACAAATGGACCCAGAATGATGTGAAATAGTGCTTCGTGCAACATAATTCTGGGTGCCATTTACAAACCATAAGTGATAATGACTCCATTCCTTTTTGTGGTTGTAGGGGCTGTTGATTGGAGTACACTAAAATAAACCTGATCTCTCTAGGACATTCAGAAGCCAAGTTATAAGCCCACAAATGTGTAACTGGACTACTTCTTTAAATTGACACCAGATCCGGTGACCTTTGGGACATGGTTTGACCCCCTTAGGAAAGTGCGATCATCATGAAACATTCAGATCACTTACAACTCAATAGATTCTACCTTCCTGTAACGTTTCAGCCTGATTGGACCTTGTTTTCACACAAATGGACCCAGAATCATGTGAAATTGTGCTTCGTGCAACATAATTCTGGGTGCCATTTAAAAACCATAAGTGCTAATGACTCCATTCCTTTTTGTGGTTGTAGGGGCTGTTGATTGGAGTATACTAAAACAAACCTGATCTCTCTAGGACATTCAGAAGCCACGTTATAAGCCCACAAATGTGTAACTGGACTACTTCTTTAAATAGACACCAGATCCGGTGACCTTTGGGACATGGTTTGACCCCCTTAGGAAAGTGCTATCATCATGAAACGTTCAGATCACTTACAACTCAATAGATTTTAACTTCCTGTAACGTTTCAGCCTGATTGGACCTTGTTTTCACACAAATGAACCCAGAATGATGTGAAAGTGTGCTTAATGCAACATAATTCTGGGTGCCATTTAAAAACCATAAGTGCTAATGACTCCATTCCTCTTTGGGGTAATGGGGGCTGTTAACTGGAGTACTCTAAAACAAACCTGACCTCTCTAGGATATTCAGAAGCCAAGTTATAAGCCCACAAATGTGTAACTGGACTACTTCTTTAAAGTGACACCAGGTCCGGTGACCTTTGGGACATGGTTTGACCCCCTATAGGAATGTGAGATCATCATGAAGCGTTCAGATCACTTACAACTCAATAGATTCTACCTTCTTGTAACGTTTCAGCCTGATTGGACCTTGTTTTCACACAAATGGACCCAGAATGAAGTGAAATTGTGCTTCGTGCAACATAATTCTGGGTGCCATTTACAAACCATAAGTGCTAATGACTCCATTCCTTTTTGTGGTTGTAGGGGCTGTTGATTGGAGTACACTAAAACAAACCTGATCTCTCTAGGACATTCAGAAGCCAAGTTATAAGCCCACAAATGTGTAACTGGACTACTTCTTTAAATTGACACCAGATCCGGTGACCTTTTGGTACATGGTTTGACCCCCTTAGGAAAGTGCTATCATCATGAAACGTTCAGATCACTTACAAATCAATAGATTCTACTTTCTTGTAACGTTTCAGCCTGATTGGACCTTGTTTTCACACAAATGGACCCAGAATGATGTGAAATTGTGCTTCATGCAACATAATTCTGGGTGCCATTTACAAACCATAAGTGCTAATGACTCCATTCTTGTAGGGGCTGTTGATTGGAGTACACTAAAACAAACCTGATCTCTCCAGGACATTCAGAAGCCAAGTTATAAGCCCACAAATGTGTAACTGGACTACTTCTTTAAATTGACACCAGATCCGGTGACCTTTGGGACATGGTTTGACCCCCTTAGGAAAGTGCTATCATCATGAAACGTTCAGATCACTTACAACTCAATAGATTCTAACTTCCTGTAACGTTTCAGTCTGATTGGACCTTGTTTTCACACAAATGAACCCAGAATGATGTGAAAGTGTGCTTCGTGCAACATAATTCTGGGTGCCATTTAAAAACCATAAGTGCTAATGACTCCATTCCTCTTTGGGGTAATGGGGGCTGTTAACTGGAGTACTCTAAAACAAACCTGACCTCTCTAGGATATTCAGAAGCCAAGTTATAAGCCCACAAATGTGTAACTGGACTACTTCTTTAAAGTGACACCAGGTCCGGTGACCTTTGGGACATGGTTTGACCCCCTATAGGAATGTGAGATCATCATGAAGCGTTCAGATCACTTACAACTCAATAGATTCTACCTTCTTGTAACGTTTCAGCCTGATTGGACCTTGTTTTCACACAAATGGACCCAGAATGAAGTGAAATTGTGCTTCGTGCAACATAATTCTGGGTGCCATTTACAAACCATAAGTGCTAATGACTCCATTCCTTTTTGTGGTTGTAGGGGCTGTTGATTGGAGTACACTAAAACAAACCTGATCTCTCTAGGACATTCAGAAGCCAAGTTATAAGCCCACAAATGTGTAACTGGACTACTTCTTTAAATTGACACCAGATCCGGTGACCTTTTGGTACATGGTTTGACCCCCTTAGGAAAGTGCTATCATCATGAAACGTTCAGATCACTTACAAATCAATAGATTCTACTTTCTTGTAACGTTTCAGCCTGATTGGACCTTGTTTTCACACAAATGGACCCAGAATGATGTGAAATTGTGATTCATGCAACATAATTCTGGGTGCCATTTACAAACCATAAGTGCTAATGACTCCATTCCTCTTTTTGGTTGTAGGGGCTGTTGATTGGAGTACACTAAAACAAACCTGATCTCTCCAGGACATTCAGAAGCCAAGTTATAAGCCCACAAATGTGTAACTGGACTACTTCTTTAAAGTGACACCAGGCCCGGTGACCTTTGGGACATGGTTTGACCCCCTATAGGAATGTGCGATCATCATGAAACGTTCAGATCACTTACAACTCAATAGATTCTACCTTCTTGTAATGTTTCAGCCTGATTGGACCTTGTGTTCACACAAATGAACCCAGAATGATGTAAAATTGTGCTTCGTGCAACATAATTCTGGGTGCCATTTACAAACCATAAGTGCTAATGACTCCATTCCGTTTTGTGGTTGTAGGGGCTGTTGATTGGAGTACACTAAAACAAACCTAACCTCTCTAGGACATTCAGAAGCCAAGTTATAAGCCCACAAAGATGTAACTGGACTACTTCTTTAAAGTGACACCAGGCCCGGTGACCTTTGGGACATGGTTTTACCCCCTATAGGAATGTGCGATCATCTTGAAACATTCAGATCACTTACAACTCAATAGATTCTACCTTCTTATAGCGTTTCAGCCTGATTGGACCTTGTTTTCACACAAATGGACCCAGAATGAAGTGAAATTGTGCTTCGTGCAACATAATTCTGGGTGCCATTTACAAACCAAAAGTGCCAATGACTCCATTCCTTTTTGTGGTTGTAGGGGCTGTTGATTGGAGTACACTAAAACAAACCTGATCTCTCTAGGACATTCAGAAGCCAAGTTATAAGCCCACAAATGTGTAACTGGACTACTTCTTTAAATTGACACCAGATCCGGTGACCTTTGGGACATGGTTTGACCCCCTTAGGAAAGTGCTATCATCATGAAACGTTCAGATCACTTACAACTCAATAGATTCTACCTTCTTGTAACGTTTCAGCCTGATTGGACCTTGTTTTCACACAAATGGACCCAGAATGATGTGAAATTGTGCTTCGTGCAACATAATTCTGTGTGCCATTTACAAACCATAAGTGCTAATGACTCCATTCCTTTTTGTGGTTGTAGGGGCTGTTGATTGGAGTACACTAAAACAAACCTGACCGCTCTAGGACATTCAGAAGCCAAGTTATAAGCCCACAAATGTGTAACTGGACTAATTCTTTAAAGTGACACCAGATCCGGTGACCTTTGCGACATGGTTTGACCCCCTTAGGAAAGTGCTATCATCATGAAACGTTCAGATCACTTACAACTCAATAGATTCTACCTTCCTGTAACGTTTCTGCCTGATTGGACCTTGTTTTCACACAAATGAACCCAGAATGATGTGAAATTGTGCTTCGTGCAACATAATTCTGTGTGCCATTTACAAACCATAAGTGCTAATGACTCCATTCCTTTTTGTGGTTGTAGGGGCTGTTGATTGGAGTACATTAAAACAAACCTGACCTCTCTAGGACATTCAGAAGCGAAGTTATAAGCCCACAAAGATGTAACTGGACTACTTCTTTAAAGTGACACCAGGCCCGGTGACCTTTGGGACATGGTTTTACCCCCTATAGGAATGTGCGATCATCTTGAAACGTTCAGATCACTTACAACTCAATAGATTCTACCTTCCTGTAACGTTTCAGCCTGATTGGACCTTGTTTTCACACAAATGGACCCAGAATGATGTGAAATTGTGCTTCGTGCAACATAATTCTGGGTGCCATTTAAGAACCATAAGTGCTAATGACTCCATTCCTTTTTGTGGTTGTGGGGGCTGTTGATTGGAGTACACTAAAACAACCCTGATCTCTCTAGGACATTCAGAAGTCAAGTTATAAGCCCACAAAGGTGTAACTGGACTACTACTTTAAATTGACACCAGATCCGGTGACATTTGGGACATGGTTTGACCCCCTTAGGAAAGTGCTATCATCATGAAACATTCAGATCACTTACAACTCAATAGATTCTACCTTTCTGTAACGTTTCAGCCTGATTGGACCTTGTTTTCACACAAATGAACCCAGAATGATGTGAAATTGTGCTTCGTGCAACATAATTCTGGGTGCCATTTAAAAACCATAAGTGCTAATGACTCCATTCCTTTTTGTGGTTGTAGGGGCTGTTGATTGGAGTATACTAAAACAAACCTGATCTCTCTAGGACATTCAGAAGCCAAGTTATAAGCCCACAAATGTGTAACTGGACTACTTCTTTAGACACCAGATCCGGTGACCTTTGGGACATGGTTTGACCCCCTTAGGGAAGTGCTATCATCATGAAACCTTCAGATCACTTACATTTTAATAGATTCAACCTTCCTGTAATGTTTCAGCCTGACTGGACCTTGTTTTCACACAAATGGACCCAGAATGATGTGAAATTGTGCTTCGTGCAACATAATTCTGGGTGCCATTTACAAACCATAAGTGCTAATGACTCCATTCCTTTTTGTGGTTGTAGGGGCTGTTGATTGGAGTACACTAAAACAAACCTGATCTCTCTAGGACATTCAGAAGCCAAGTTATAAGCCCACAAATGTGTAACTGGACTACTTCTTTAAATTGACACCAGATCCGGTGACCTTTGGGACATGGTTTGACCCCCTTAGGAAAGTGCTATCATCATGAAACGTTCAGATCACTTACAACTCAATACATTCTACCTTCCTGTAACGTTTCAGCCTGATTGGACCTTGTTTTCACACAAATGAACCCAGAATGATGTGAAATTGTGCTTCGTGCAACATAATTCTGGGTGCCATTTAAAAACCATAAGTGCTAATGACTCCATTCCTTTTTGTGGTTGTAGGGGCTGTTGATTGGAGTACACTAAAACAAACCTGATCGCTCTAGGACATTCAGAAGCCAAGTTATAAGCCCACAAATGTGTAACTGGACTACTTCTTTAAATTGACACCAGATCCGGTGACCTTTGTGACATGGTTTGACCCCCTTAGGAAAGTGCTATCATCATGAAACGTTCAGATCACTTACAACTCAATAGATTCTACCTTCTTGTAACGTTTCAGCCTGATTGGACCTTGTTTTCACACAAATGGACCCAGAATGATGTGAAATTGTGCTTCGTGCAACATAATTCTGGGTGCCATTTACAAACCATAAGTGCTAATGACTCCATTCCTTTTTGTGGTTGTAGGGGCTGTTGATTGGAGTACACTAAAACAAACCTGACCGCTCTAGGACATTCAGAAGCCAAGTTATAAGCCCACAAATGTGTAACTGGACTAATTCTTTAAAGTGACACCAGATCCGGTGACCTTTGCGACATGGTTTGACCCCCTTAGGAAAGTGCTATCATCATGAAACGTTCAGATCACTTACAACTCAATAGATTCTACCTTCCTGTAACGTTTCTGCCTGATTGGACCTTGTTTTCACACAAATGGACCCAGAATGATGTGAAATTGTGCTTCGTGCAACATAATTCTGGGTGCCATTTAAGAACCATAAGTGCTAATGACTCAGTTCCTTTTTGTGGTTGTGGGGGCTGTTGATTGGAGTACACTAAAACAACCCTGATCTCTCTAGGACATTCAGAAGCCAAGTTATAAGCCCACAAAGGTGTAACTGGACTACTTCTTTAAAGTGACACCAGGCCCGGTGACCTTTGGGACATGGTTTGACCCCCTATAGGAAAGTGCTATCATCATGAAACGTTCAGATCACTTACAACTCAATAGATTCTACCTTCCTGTAACGTTTCAGCCTGATTGGACCTTGTTTTCACACAAATGGACCCAGAATGATGTGAAATTGTGCTTCGTGCAACATAATTCTGGGTGCCATTTAAGAACCATAAGTGCTAATGACTCCATTCCTTTTTGTGGTTGTAGGGGCTGTTGATTGGAGCACACTAAAGCAAACCTGATCGCTCTAGGACATTCAGAAGCCAAGTTATAAGCCCACAAATGTGTAACTGGACTACTTCTTTAAATTGACACCAGATCCGGTGACCTTTGGGACATTGTTTGACCCCCTTAGGAAAGTGCTATCATCATGAAACGTTCAGATCACTTACAACTCAATAGATTCTACCTTCCTGTAACGTTTCAGCCTGATTGGACCTTGTTTTCACACAAATGAACCCAGAATGATGTGAAATTGTGCTTCGTGCAACATAATTCTGGGTGCCATTTAAAAACCATAAGTGCTAATGACTCCATTCCTTTTTGTGGTTGTAGGGGCTGTTGATTGGAGTATACTAAAACAAACCTGATCTCTCTAGGACATTCAGAAGCCAAGTTATAAGCCCACAAATGTGTAACTGGACTACTTCTTTAGAAACCAGATCCGGTGACCTTTGGGACATGGTTTGACCCCCTTAGGAAAGTGCTATCATCATGAAACGTTCAGATCACTTACAACTCAATAGATTCTACCTTCCTGTAACGATTCAGCCTGATTGGACCTTGTTTTCACACAAATGAACCCAGAATGATGTGAAATTGTGCTTCGTGCAACATAATTCTGGGTGCCATTTAAAAACCATAAGTGCTAATGTCTCCATTCCTTTTTGTGGTTCTAGGGGCTGTTGATTGGAGTACACTAAAACAAACCTGATCGCTCTAGGACATTCAGAAGCCAAGTTATAAGCCCACAAATGTGTAACTGGACTACTTCTTTAAATTGACACCAGATCCAGTGACCTTTGAGACATGGTTTGACCCCCTTAGGAAAGTGCTATCATCATGAAACCTTCAGATCACATACAACTCAATAGATTCTACCTTCATGTAACGTTTCAGCCTGATTGGACCTTGTTTTCACACAAATGAACCCAGAATGATGTGAAATTGTGCTTCGTGCAACATAATTCTGGGTGCCATTTAAAAGCCATAAGTGCTAATGACTCCATTCCTTTTTGTGGTTGTAGGGGCTGTTGATTGGAGTACACTAAAACAAACCTGATCGCTCTAGGACCTTCAGAAGCCAAGTTATAAGCCCATAAATGTGTAACTGGACTACTTCTTTAAATTGACACCAGATCCGGTGACCTTTGGGACATGGTTTGACCCCCTTAGGAAAGTGCTATCATCATTAAACGTTCAGATCACTTACAACTCAATAGATTCTACCTTCCTGTAACGTTTCAGCCTGATTGGACCTTGTTTTCACACAAATGGACCCAGAATGATGTGAAATAGTGCTTCGTGCAACATAATTCTGGGTGCCATTTACAAACCATAAGCGCTAATGACTCCATTCCTTTTTGTGGTTGTAGGGGCTGTTGATTGGAGTACACTACAATAAACCTGATCTCTCTAGGACATTCAGAAGCCAAGTTATAAGCCCACAAATGTGTAACTGGACTACTTATTTAAATTGACACCAGATCCGGTGACCTTTGGGACATGGTTTGACCCCCTTAGGAAAGTGCTATCATCATTAAACGTTCAGATCACTTACAACTCAATAGATTCTACCTTCCTGTAACGTTTCAGCCTGATTGGACCTTGTTTTCACACAAATGAACCCAGAATGATGTGAAATTGTGCTTCGTGCAACATAATTCTGGGTGCCATTTACAAACCATAAGTGCTAATGACTCCATTCCTTTTTGTGGTTGTAGGGGCTGTAGATTGGAGTACACTAAAACAAACCTAACCTCTCTAGGACATTCAGAAGCCAAGTTATAAGCCCACAAAGGTGTAACTGGACTACTTCTTTAAATTGACACCAGATCCGGTGACCTTTGGGACATGGTTTGACCCCCTTAGGAAAGTGCTATCATCATGAAATGTTCAGATCACTTACAACTCAATAGATTCTACCTTCTTGTAACGTTTCAGCCTGATTGGACCTTGTTTTCACACAAATGGACCCAGAATGATGTGAAATAGTGCTTCGTGCAACATAATTCTGGGTGCCATTTACAAACCATAAGTGCTAATGACTCCATTCCTTTTTGTGGTTGTAGGGGCTGTTGATTGGAGTACACTAAAATAAACTTGATCTCTCTAGGACATTCAGAAGCCAAGTTATAAGCCCACACATGTGTAACTGGACTACTTCTTTAAATTGACACCAGATCCGGTGACCTTTGGGACATGGTTTGACCCCCTTAGGAAAGTGCTATCATCATGAAACGTTCAGATCACTTACAACTCAATAGATTCTACCTTCCTGTAACGTTTCAGCCTGATTGGACCTTGTTTTCACACAAATGGACCCAGAATGATGTGAAATAGTGCTTCGTGCAACATAATTCTGGGTGCCATTTACAAACCATAAGTGATAATGACTCCATTCCTTTTTGTGGTTGTAGGGGCTGTTGATTGGAGTACACTAAAATAAACCTGATCTCTCTAGGACATTCAGAAGCCAAGTTATAAGCCTACAAATGTGTAACTGGACTACTTCTTTAAATTGACACCAGATCCGGTGACCTTTGGGGCATGGTTTGACCCCCTTAGGAAAGTGCTATCATCATGAAACGTTCAGATCACTTACAACTCAATAGATTCTACCTTCCTGTAACGTTTCAGCCTGATTGGACCTTGTTTTCACCCAAATGGACCCAGAATCATGTGAAATTGTGCTTCGTGCTACATAATTCTGGGTGCCATTTAAAAACCATAAGTGCTAATGACTCCATTCCTTTTTGTGGTTGTAGGGGCTGTTGATTGGAGTATACTAAAACAAACCTGATCTCTCTAGGACATTCAGAAGCCACGTTATAAGCCCACAAATGTGTAACTGGACTACTTCTTTAAATTGACACCAGATCCGGTGACCTTTGGGACATGGTTTGACCCCCTTAGGAAAGTGCTATCATGATGAAACGTTCAGATCACTTACAACTCAATAGATTCTAACTTCCTGTAACGTTTCAGCCTGATTGGACCTTGTTTTCACACAAATGAACCCAGAATGATGTGAAAGTGTGCTTCGTGCAACATAATTCTGGGTGCCATTTAAAAACCATAAGTGCTAATGACTCCATTCCTCTTTGGGGTAATGGGGGCTGTTAACTGGAGTACTCTAAAACAAACCTGACCTCTCTAGGATATTCAGAAGCCAAGTTATAAGCCCACAAATGTGTAACTGGACTACTTCTTTAAAGTGACACCAGGTCCGGTGACCTTTGGGACATGGTTTGACCCCCTATAGGAATGTGAGATCATCATGAAGCGTTCAGATCACTTACAACTCAATAGATTCTACCTTCTTGTAACGTTTCAGCCTGATTGGACCTTGTTTTCACACAAATGGACCCAGAATGAAGTGAAATTGTGCTTTGTGCAACATAATTCTGGGTGCCATTTACAAACCATAAGTGCTAATGACTCTATTCCTTTTTGTGGTTGTAGGGGCTGTTGATTGGAGTACACTAAAACAAACCTGATCTCTCTAGGACATTCAGAAGCCAAGTTATAAGCCCACAAATGTGTAACTGGACTACTTCTTTAAATTGACACCAGATCCGGTGACCTTTTGGTACAAGGTTTGACCCCCTTAGGAAAGTGCTATCATCATGAAACGTTCAGATCACTTACAAATCAATAGATTATACTTTCTTGTAACGTTTCAGCCTGATTGGACCTTGTTTTCACACAAATGGACCCAGAATGATGTGAAATTGTGCTTCATGCAACATAATTCTGGGTGCCATTTACAAACCATAAGTGCTAATGACTCCATTCCTTTTTTTGGTTGTAGGGGCTGTTGATTGGAGTACACTAAAACAAACCTGATCTCTCCAGGACATTCAGAAGCCAAGTTATAAGCCCACAAATGTGTAACTGGACTACTTCTTTAAAGTGACACCAGGCCCGGTGACCTTTGGGACATGGTTTGACCCCCTATAGGAATGTGCGATCATCATGAAACGTTCAGATCACTTACAACTCAATAGATTCTACCTTCTTGTAACGTTTCAGCCTGATTGGACCTTGTTTTCACACAAATGAACCCAGAATGATGTAAAATTGTGCTTCGTGCAACATAATTCTGGGTGCCATTTACAAACCATAAGTGCTAATGACTCCATTCCGTTTTGTGGTTGTAGGGGCTGTTGATTGGAGTACACTAAAACAAACCTAACCTCTCTAGGACATTCAGAAGCCAAGTTATAAGCCCACAAAGATGTAACTGGACTACTTCTTTAAAGTGACACCAGGCCCGGTGACCTTTGGGACATGGTTTTACCCCCTATAGGAATGTGCGATCATCTTGAAACATTCAGATCACTTACAACTCAATAGATTCTACCTTCTTATAGCGTTTCAGCCTGATTGGACCTTGTTTTCACACAAATGGACCCAGAATGAAGTGAAATTGTGCTTCGTGCAACATAATTCTGGGTGCCATTTACTAACCAAAAGTGCCAATGACTCCATTCCTTTTTGTGGTTGTAGGGGCTGTTGATTGGAGTACACTAAAACAAACCTGATCTCTCTAGGACATTCAGAAGCCAAGTTATAAGCCCACAAATGTGTAACTGGACTACTTCTTTAAATTGACACCAGATCCGGTGACCTTTGGGACATGGTTTGACCCCCTTAGGAAAGTGCTATAATCATGAAACGTTCAGATCACTTACAACTCAATAGATTCTACCTTCTTGTAATGTTTCAGCCTGATTGGACCTTGTTTTCACACAAATGGACCCAGAATGATGTGAAATTGTGCTTCGTGCAACATAATTCTGGGTGCCATTTACAAACCATAAGTGCTAATGACTCCATTCCTTTTTGTTGTTGTAGGGGCTGTTGATTGGAGTACACTAAAACAAACCTGACCGCTCTAGGACATTCAGAAGCCAAGTTATAAGCCCACAAATGTGTAACTGGACTAATTCTTTAAAGTGACACCAGGCCCGGTGACCTTTGGGACATGGTTTTACCCCCTATAGGAATGTGCGATCATCTTGAAACGTTCAGATCACTTACAACTCAATAGATTCTACCTTCCTGTAACGTTTCAGCCTGATTGGACCTTGTTTTCACACAAATGGACCCAGAATGATGTGAAATTGTGCTTCGTGCAACATAATTCTGGGTGCCATTTAAGAACCATAAGTGCTAATGACTCCATTCCTTTTTGTGGTTGTGGGGGCTGTTGATTGGAGTACACTAAAACAACCCTGATCTCTCTAGGACATTCAGAAGCCAAGTTATAAGCCCACAAAGGTGTAACTGGACTACTTCTTTAAAGTGACACCAGGCCCGGTGACCTTTGGGACATGGTTTGACCCCCTATAGGAAAGTGCTATCATCATGAAACGTTCAGATCACTTACAACTCAATAGATTCTACCTTCCTGTAACGTTTCTGCCTGATTGGACCTTGTTTTCACACAAATGAACCCAGAATGATTTGAAATTTTGCTTCGTGCAACATAATTCTGGGTGCCATTTACAAACCATAAGTGCTAATGACTCCATTCCTTTTTGTGGTTGTAGGGGCTGTTGATTGGAGTATACTAAAACAAACCTGATCTCTCTAGGACATTCAGAAGCCAAGTTATAAGCCCACAAATGTGTAACTGGACTACTTCTTTAGACACCAGATCCGGTGACCTTTGGGACATGGTTTGACCCCCTTAGGGAAGTGCTATCATCATGAAACCTTCAGATCACTTACATTTTAATAGATTCTACCTTCCTGTAACGTTTCAGCCTGACTGGACCTTGTTTTCACACAAATGGACCCAGAATGATGTGAAATTGTGCTTCGTGCAACATAATTCTGGGTGCCATTTACAAACCATAAGTGCTAATGACTCCATTCCTTTTTGTGGTTGTAGGGGCTGTTGATTGGAGTACACTAAAACAAACCTGATCTCTCTAGGACATTCAGAAGCCAAGTTATAAGCCCACAAATGTGTAACTGGACTACTTCTTTAAATTGACACCAGATCCGGTGACCTTTGGGACATGGTTTGACCCCCTTAGGAAAGTGCTATCATCATGAAACGTTCAGATCACTTACAACTCAATACATTCTACGTTCCTGTAACGTTTCAGCCCGATTGGACCTTGTTTTCACACAAATGAACCCAGAATGATGTGAAATTGTGCTTCGTGCAACATAATTCTGGGTGCCATTTAAAAACCATAAGTGCTAATGACTCCATTCCTTTTTGTGGTTGTAGGGGCTGTTGATTGGAGTACACTAGAACAAACCTGATCGCTCTAGGACATTCAGAAGCCAAGTTATAAGCCCACAAATGTGTAACTGGACTACTTCTTTAAATTGACACCAGATCCGGTGACCTTTGGGACATGGTTTGACCCCCTTAGGAAAGTGCTATCATCATGAAACGTTCAGATCACTTACAACTCAATAGATTCTACCTTCTTGTAACGTTTCAGCCTAATTGGACCTTGTTTTCACACAAATGGACCCAGAATGATGTGAAATTGTGCTTTGTGCAACATAATTCTGGGTGCCATTTACAAACCATAAGTGCTAATGACTCCATTCCTTTTTGTGGTTGTAGGGGCTGTTGATTGGAGTACACTAAAACAAACCTGACCGCTCTAGGACATTCAGAAGCCAAGTTATAAGCCCACAAATGTGTAACTGGACTAATTCTTTAAAGTGACACCAGATCCGGTGACCTTTGCGACATGGTTTGACCCCCCTTAGGAAAGTGCTATCATCATGAAACGTTCAGATCACTTACAACTCAATAGATTCTACCTTCCTGTAACGTTTCTGCCTGATTGGACCTTGTTTTCACACAAATGAACCCAGAAAGATGTGAAATTGTGCTTCGTGCAACATAATTCTGTGTGCCATTTACAAACCATAAGTGCTAATGACTCCATTCCTTTTTGTGGTTGTAGGGGCTGTTGATTGGAGTACATTAAAACAAACCTGATGTCTCTAGGACATTCAGAAGCGAAGTTATAAGCCTACAAAGATGTAACTGGACTACTTCTTTAAAGTGACACCAGGCCTGGTGACCTTTGGGACATGGTTTTACCCCCTATAGGAATGTGCTATCATCATGAAACGTTCAGATCACTTACAACTCAATAGATTCTACCTTCCTGTAACGTTTCTGCCTGATTGGACCTTGTTTTCACACAAATGAACCCAGAATGATGTGAAATTTTTCTTCGTGCAACATAATTCTGGGTGCCATTTGCAAACCATAAGTGCTAATGACTCCATTCCTTTTTGTGGTTGTAGGGGCTGTTGATTGGAGTACATTAAAACAAACCTGACCTCTCCAGGACATTCAGAAGCCAAGTTATAAGCCCACAAATGTGTAACTGGACTACTACTTTAAATTGACACCAGATCCGGTGACATTTGGGACATGGTTTGACCCCCTTAGGAAAGTGCTATCATCATGAAACGTTCAGATCACTTACAACTCAATAGATTCTACCTTTCTGTAACGTTTCAGCCTGATTGGACCTTGTTTTCACACAAATGAACCCAGAATGATGTGAAATTGTGCTTCGTGCAACATAATTCTGGGTGCCATTTAAAATCCATAAGTGCTAATGACTCCATTCCTTTTTGTGGTTGTAGGGGCTGTTGATTGGAGTATACTAAAACAAATCTGATCTCTCTAGGACATTCAGAAGCCAAGTTATAAGCCCACAAATGTGTAACTGGACTACTTCTTTAGACACCAGATCCGGTGACCTTTGGGACATGGTTTGACCCCCTTAGGGAAGTGCTATCATCATGAAACCTTCAGATGACTTACATTTTAATAGATTCTACCTTCCTGTAATGTTTCAGCCTGACTGGACCTTGTTTTCACACAAATGGACCCAGAATGATGTGAAATTGTGCTTCGTGCAACATAATTCTGGGTGCCATTTACAAACCATAAGTGCTAATGACTCCATTCCTTTTTGTGGTTGTAGGGGCTGTTGATTGGAGTACACTAAAACAAACCTGATCTCTCTAGGACATTCAGAAGCCAAGTTATAAGCCCACAAATGTGTAACTGGACTACTTCTTTAAATTGACACCAGATCCGGTGACCTTTGGGACATGGTTTGACCCCCTTAGGAAAGTGCTATCATCATGAAACGTTCAGATCACTTACAACTCAATAGATTCTACCTTCCTGTAACGTTTCAGCCTGATTGGACCTTGTTTTCACACAAATGAACCCAGAATGATGTGAAATTGTGCTTCGTGCAACATAATTCTGGGTGCCATTTAAAAACCATAAGTGCTAATGACTCCATTCCTTTTTGTGGTTGTAGGGGCTGTTGATTGGAGTACACTAAAACAAACCTGATCGCTCTAGGACATTCAGAAGCCAAGTTATAAGCCCACAAATGTGTAACTGGACTACTTCTTTAAATTGACACCAGATCCGGTGACCTTTGGGACATGGTTTGACCCCCTTAGGAAAGTGCTATCATCATGAAACGTTCAGATCACTTACAACTCAATAGATTCTACCTTCCTGTAACGTTTCAGCCTGATTGGACCTTGTTTTCACACAAATGAACCCAGAATGATGTGAAATTGTGCTTCGTGCAACATAATTCTGGGTGCCATTTAAAAACCATAAGTCTAATGACTCCATTCCTTTTTGTGGTTGTAGGGGCTGTTGATTGGAGTATACTAAAACAAACCTGATCTCTCTAGGACATTCAGAAGCCAAGTTATAAGCCCACAAATTTGTAACTGGACTACTTCTTTAGACACCAGATCCGGTGACCTTTGGGACATGGTTTGACCCCCTTAGGAAAGTGCTATCATCATGAAACGTTCAGATCACTTACAACAATAGATTCTACCTTCCTGTAACGTTTCAGCCTGATTGGACCTTGTTTTCACACAAATGAACCCAGAATGATGTGAAATTGTGCTTTGTGCAACATAATTCTGGGTGCCATTTAAAAACCATAAGTGCTAATGTCTCCATTCCTTTTTGTGATTCTAGGGGCTGTTGATTGGAGTACACTAAAACAAACCTGATCTCTCTAGGACATTCAGAAGCCAAGTTATAAGCCCACACACAAAGATGTAACTGGACTACTTCTTTAAAGTGACACTTGGCCCGGTGACCTTTGGGACATGGTTTGACCCCCTATAGGAATGTGCGATCATCTTGAAACGTTCAGATCACTTACAACTCAATAGATTCTACCTTCTTGTAGCGATTCAGCCGGATTGGACCTTGTTTTCACACAAATTGACCCAGAATCATGTGAAATTGTGCTTAGTGCAGCATAATTCTGGGTGCCATTTAAGAACCATAAGTGCTAATGACTCCATTCCTTTTTGTGGTTGTAGGGGCTGTTGATTGGAGTACACTAAAATAAACCTGATCTCTCTAGGACATTCAGAAGCCAAGTTATAAGCCCACAAATGTGTAACTGGACTACTTCTTTAAATTGACACCAGATCCGGTGACCTTTGGGACATGGTTTGACCCCCTTAGGAAAGCGCTATCATCATGAAACGTTCAGATCACTTACAACTCAATAGATTCTAGCTTCCAGTAACGTTTCAGCCTGACTGGACCTTGTTTTCACACAAATGAACCCAGAATGATGTGAAATTGTGCTTCGTGCAAAATAATTCTGGGTGCCATTTACAAACCATAAGTGCTAATGACTCCATTCCTTTTTGTGGTTGTAGGGGCTGTTGATTGGAGTACACTAAAACAAACCTGATCTCTCTAGGACATTCAGAAGCCAAGTTATAAGCCCACAAATGTGTAACTGGACTACTTCTTTAAATTGACACCAGATCCGGTGACCTTTTGGTACATGGTTTGACCCCCTTAGGAAAGTGCTATCATCATGAAACGTTCAGATCACTTACAAATCAATAGATTCTACTTTCTTGTAACGTTTCAGCCTGATTGGACCTTGTTTTCACACAAATGGACCCAGAATGATGTGAAATTGTGCTTCATGCAACATAATTCTGGGTGCCATTTACAAACCATAAGTGCTAATGACTCCATTCCTTTATTTGGTTGTAGGGGCTGTTGATTGGAGTACACTAAAACAAACCTGATCTCTCCAGGACATTCAGAAGCCAAGTTATAAGCCCACAAATGTGTAACTGGACTACTTCTTTAAAGTGACACCAGGCCCGGTGACCTTTGGGACATGGTTTGACCCCCTATAGGAATGTGCGATCATCATGAAACGTTCAGATCACTTACAACTCAATAGATTCTACCTTCTTGTAACGTTTCAGCCTGATTGGACCTTGTTTTCACACAAATGAACCCAGAATGATGTAAAATTGTGCTTCGTGCAACATAATTCTGGGTGCCATTTACAAACCATAAGTGCTAATGACTCCATTCCGTTTTGTGGTTGTAGGGGCTGTTGATTGGAGTACACTAAAACAAACCTAACCTCTCTAGGACATTCAGAAGCCAAGTTATAAGCCCACAAAGATGTAACTGGACTACTTCTTTAAAGTGACACCAGGCCCGGTGACCTTTGGGACATGGTTTTACCCCCTATAGGAATGTGCGATCATCTTGAAACATTCAGATCACTTACAACTCAATAGATTCTACCTTCTTATAGCGTTTCAGCCTGATTGGACCTTGTTTTCACACAAATGGACCCAGAATGAAGTGAAATTGTGCTTCGTGCAACATAATTCTGGGTGCCATTTACAAACCAAAAGTGCCAATGACTCCATTTCTTTTTGTGGTTGTAGGGGCTGTTGATTGGAGTACACTAAACCAAACCTGATCTCTCTAGGACATTCAGAAGCCAAGTTATAAGCCCACAAATGTGTAACTGGACTACTTCTTTAAATTGACACCAGATCCGGTGACCTTTGGGACATGGTTTGACCCCCTTAGGAAAGTGCTATCATCATGAAACGTTCAGATCACTTACAACTCAATAGATTCTACCTTCTTGTAATGTTTCAGCCTGATTGGACCTTGTTTTCACACAAATGGACCCAGAATGATGTGAAATTGTGCTTCGTGCAACATAATTCTGGGTGCCATTTACAAACCATAAGTGCTAATGACTCCATTCCTTTTTGTGGTTGTAGGGGCTGTTGATTGGAGTATACTAAAATAAACCTGATCTCTCTAGGACATTCAGAAGCCAAGTTATAATCCCACAATTGTGTAACTGGACTACTTTTTTAAATTGACACCAGATCCGGTGACCTTTGGGACATGGTTTGACCCCCTTAGGAAAGTGCTATCATCATGAAACGTTCAGCTCACTTACAACTCAATAGATTCTACCTTCCTGTAACGTTTCTGCCTGATTGGACCTTGTTTTCACACAAATGAACCCAGAATGATGTGAAATTGTGCTTCGTGCAACATAATTCTGTGTGCCATTTACAAACCATAAGTGCTAATGACTCCATTCCTTTTTGTGGTTGTAGGGGCTGTTGACTGAAGTACATTAAAGCAAACCTGATCTCTCTAGGACATTCAGAAGCGAAGTTATAAGCCTACAAAGATGTAACTGGACTACTTCTTTAAAGTGACACCAGGCTCGGTGACCTTTGGGACATGGTTTTACCCCCTATAGGAATGTGCGATCATCTTGAAACGTTCTGATCACTTACAACTCAATAGATTCTACCTTCCTGTAACGTTTCAGCCTGATTGGACCTTGTTTTCACACAAATGGACCCAGAATGATGTGAAATTGTGCTTCGTGCAACATAATTCTGGGTGCCATTTAAGAACCATAAGTGCTAATGACTCCATTCCTTTTTGTGGTTGTGGGGGCTGTTGATTGGAGTACACTAAAACAACCCTGATCTCTCTAGGACATTCAGAAGCCAAGTTATAAGCCCACAAAGGTGTAACTGGACTACTTCTTTAAAGTGACACCAGGCCCGGTGACCTTTGGGACATGGTTTGACCCCCTATAGGAAAGTGCTATCATCATGAAACGTTCAGATCACTTACAACTCAATAGATTCTACCTTCCTGTAACATTTCTGCCTGATTGGACCTTGTTTTCACACAAATGAACCCAGAATGATGTGAAATTTTGCTTCGTGCAACATAATTCTGGGTGCCATTTACAAACCATAAGTGCTAATGACTCCATTCCTTTTTGTGGTTGTAGGGGCTGTTGATTGGAGTATACTAAAACAAACCTGATCTCTCTAGGACATTCAGAAGCCAAGTTATAAGCCCACAAATGTGTAACTGGACTACTTCTTTAGACACCAGATCCGGTGACCTTTGGGACATGGTTTGACCCCCTTAGGGAAGTGCTATCATCATGAAACCTTCAGATCACTTACATTTTAATAGATTCTACCTTCCTGTAATGTTTCAGCCTGACTGGACCTTGTTTTCACACAAATGGACCCAGAATGATGTGAAATTGTGCTTCGTGCAACATAATTCTGGGTGCCATTTACAAACCATAAGTGCTAATGACTCCATTCCTTTTTGTGGTTGTAGGGGCTGTTGATTGGAGTACACTAAAACAAACCTGATCTCTCTAGGACATTCAGAAGCCAAGTTATAAGCCCACAAATGTGTAACTGGACTACTTCTTTAAATTGACACCAGATCCGGTGACCTTTGGGACATGGTTTGACCCCCTTAGGAAAGTGCTATCATCATGAAACGTTCAGATCACTTACAACTCAATACATTCTACGTTCCTGTAACGTTTCAGCCTGATTGGACCTTGTTTTCACACAAATGAACCCAGAATGATGTGAAATTGTGCTTCGTGCAACATAATTCTGGGTGCCATTTAAAAACCATAAGTGCTAATGACTCCATTCCTTTTTGTGGTTGTAGGGGCTGTTGATTGGAGTACACTAAAACAAACCTGATCGCTCTAGGACATTCAGAAGCCAAGTTATAAGCCCACGAATGTGTAACTGGACTACTTCTTTAAATTGACACCAGATCCGGTGACCTTTGGGACATGGTTTGACCCCCTTAGGAAAGTGCTATCATCATGAAACGTTCAGATCACTTACAACTCAATAGATTCTACCTTCTTGTAACGTTTCAGCCTGATTGGACCTTGTTTTCACACAAATGGACCCAGAATGATGTGAAATTGTGCTTCGTGCAACATAATTCTGGGTGCCATTTACAAACCATAAGTGCTAATGACTTCATTCCTTTTTGTGGTTGTAGGGGCTGTTGATTGGAGTACACTAAAACAAACCTGACCACTCTAGGACATTCAGAAGCCAAGTTATAAGCCCACAAATGTGTAACTGGACTAATTCTTTAAAGTGACACCAGATCCGGTGACCTTTGCGACATGGTTTGACCCCCTTAGGAAAGTGCTATCATCATGAAACGTTCAGATCACTTACAACTCAATAGATTCTACCTTCCTGTAACGTTTCTGCCTGATTGGACCTTGTTTTCACACAAATGAACCCAGAATGATGTGAAATTGTGCATCGTGCAACATAATTCTGTGTGCCATTTACAAACCATAAGTGCTAATGACTCCATTCCTTTTTGTGGTTGTAGGGGCTGTTGATTGGAGTACATTAAAACAAACCTGATCTCTCTAGGACATTCAGAAGCGAAGTTATAAGCCTACAAAGATGTAACTGGACTACTTCTTTAAAGTGACACCAGGCCCGGTGACCTTTGGGACATGGTTTTACCCCCTTAGGAAAGTGCTATCATCATGAAACGTTCAGATCACTTACAACTCAATAGATTCTACCTTCCTGTAACGTTTCAGCCTGATTGGACCTTGTTTTCACACAAATGGACCCAGAATGATGTGAAATTGTGCTTCGTGCAACATAATTCTGGGTGCCATTTAAGAACCATAAGTGCTAATGACTCCATTCCTTTTTGTGGTTGTAGGGGCTGTTGATTGGAGTACATTAAAACAAACCTGACCTCTCCAGGACATTCAGAAGCCAAGTTATAAGCCCACAAATGTGTAACTGGACTACTACTTTAAATTGACACCAGATCCGGTGACATTTGGGACATGGTTTGACCCCCTTAGGAAAGTGCTATCATCATGAAACGTTCAGATCACTTACAACTCAATAGATTCTACCTTTCTGTAACGTTTCAGCCTGATTGGACCTTGTTTTCACACAAATGAACCCAGAATGATGTGAAATTGTGCTTCGTGCAACATAATTCTGGGTGCCATTTAAAAACCATAAGTGCTAATGACTCCATTCCTTTTTGTGGTTGTAGGGGCTGTTGATTGGAGTATACTAAAACAAACCTGATCTCTCTAGGACATTCAGAAGCCAAGTTATAAGCCCACAAATGTGTAACTGGACTACTTCTTTAGACACCAGATCCGGTGACCTTTGGGACATGGTTTGACCCCCTTAGGGAAGTGCTATCATCATGAAACCTTCAGATCACTTACATTTTAATAGATTCTACCTTCCTGTAATGTTTCAGCCTGACTGGACCTTGTTTTCACACAAATGGACCCAGAATGATGTGAAATTGTGCTTCGTGCAACATAATTCTGGGTGCCATTTACAAACCATAAGTGCTAATGACTCCATTCCTTTTTGTGGTTGTAGGGGCTGTTGATTGGAGTACACTAAAACAAACCTGATCTCTCTAGGACATTCAGAAGCCAAGTTATAAGCCCACAAATGTGTAACTGGACTACTTCTTTAAAATGACACCAGATCCGGTGACCTTTGGGACATGGTTTGACCCCCTTAGGAAAGTGCTATCATCATGAAACGTTCAGATCACTTACAACTCAATAGATTCTACCTTCCTGTAACGTTTCAGCCTGATTGGACCTTGTTTTCACACAAATGAACCCAGAATGATGTGAAATTGTGCTTCGTGCAACATAATTCTGGGTGCCATTTAAAAACCATAAGTGCTAATGACTCCATTCCTTTTTGTGGTTGTAGGGGCTGTTGATTGGAGTACACTAAAACAAACCTGATCGCTCCAGGACATTCAGAAGCCAAGTTATAAGCCCACAAATGTGTAACTGGACTACTTCTTTAAATTGACACCAGATCCGGTGACCTTTGGGACATGGTTTGACCCCCTTAGGAAAGTGCTATCATCATGAAACGTTCAGATCACTTACAACGCAATAGATTCTACCTTCCTGTAACGTTTCAGCCTGATTGGACCTTGTTTTCACACAAATGAACCCAGAATGATGTGAAATTGTGCTTCGTGCAACATAATTCTGGGTGCCATTTAAAAACCATAAGTCTAATGACTCCATTCCTTTTTGTGGTTGTAGGGGCTGTTGATTGGAGTATACTAAAACAAACCTGATCTCTCTAGGACATTCAGAAGCCAAGTTATAAGCCCACAAATTTGTAACTGGACTACTTCTTTAGACACCAGATCCGGTGACCTTTGGGACATGGTTTGACCCCCTTAGGAAAGTGCTATCATCATGAAACGTTCAGATCACTTACAACAATAGATTCTACCTTCCTGTAACGTTTCAGCCTGATTGGACCTTGTTTTCACACAAATGAACCCAGAATGATGTGAAATTGTGCTTTGTGCAACATAATTCTGGGTGCCATTTAAAAACCATAAGTGCTAATGTCTCCATTCCTTTTTGTGATTCTAGGGGCTGTTGATTGGAGTACACTAAAACAAACCTGATCTCTCTAGGACATTCAGAAGCCAAGTTATAAGCCCACACACAAAGATGTAACTGGACTACTTCTTTAAAGTGACACTTGGCCCGGTGACCTTTGGGACATGGTTTGACCCCCTATAGGAATGTGCGATCATCTTGAAACGTTCAGATCACTTACAACTCAATAGATTCTACCTTCTTGTAGCGTTTCAGCCGGATTGGACCTTGTTTTCACACAAATTGACCCAGAATCATGTGAAATTGTGCTTAGTGCAGCATAATTCTGGGTGCCATTTAAGAACCATAAGTGCTAATGACTCCATTCCTTTTTGTGGTTGTAGGGGCTGTTGATTGGAGTACACTAAAATAAACCTGATCTCTCTAGGACATTCAGAAGCCAAGTTATAAGCCCACAAATGTGTAACTGGACTACTTCTTTAAATTGACACCAGATCCGGTGACCTTTGGGACATGGTTTGACCCCCTTAGGAAAGCGCTATCATCATGAAACGTTCAGATCACTTACAACTCAATAGATTCTACCTTCCAGTAACGTTTCAGCCTGACTGGACCTTGTTTTCACACAAATGAACCCAGAATGATGTGAAATTGTGCTTCGTGCAAAATAATTCTGGGTGCCATTTACAAACCATAAGTGCTAATGACTCCATTCCTTTTTGTGGTTGTAGGGGCTGTTGATTGGAGTACACTAAAACAAACCTAACCTCTCTAGGACATTCAGAAGCCAAGTTATAAGCCCACAAATGTGTAACTGGACTACTTCTTTAAATTGACACCAGATCCGGTGACCTTTGGGACATGGTTTGACCCCCTTAGGAAAGTGCTATCATCATGAAACGTTCGGATCACTTACAACTCAATAGATTCTACCTTCTTGTAACGTTTCAGCCTGATTGGACCTTGTTTTCACACAAATGGACCCAGAATGATGTGAAATTGTGCTTCGTGCAACATAATTCTGTGTGCCATTTACAAACCATAAGTGCTAATGACTCCATTCCTTTTTGTGGTTGTAGGGGCTGTTGATTGTAGTACATTAAAACAAACCTGATCTCTCTAGGACATTCAGAAGCCAAGTTATAAGCCTACAAAGATGTAACTGGACTACTTCTTTAAAGTGACACCAGGCCCGGTGACCTTTGGGACATGGTTTTACCCCCTATAGGAATGTGCGATCATCTTGAAACGTTCAGATCACTTACAACTTAATAGATTCTACCTTCCTGTAACGTTTCAGCCTGATTGGACCTTGTTTTCACACAAATGGACCCAGAATGATGTGAAATTGTGCTTCGTGCAACATAATTCTGGGTGCCATTTACAAACCATAAGTGCTAATGACTCCATTCCTTTTTGTGGTTGTAGGGGCTGTTGATTGGAGTACACTAAAACAAACCTGATCTCTCTAGGACATTCAGAAGCCAAGTTATAAGCCCACAAATGTGTAACTGGACTACTTCTTTAGACACCAGATCCGGTGACCTTTGGGACATGGTTTGACCCCCTTAGGGAAGTGCTATCATCATGAAACCTTCAGATCACTTACATTTTAATAGATTCTACCTTCCTGTAATGTTTCAGCCTGATTGGACCTTGTTTTCACACAAATGGACCCAGAATGATGTGAAATTGTGCTTCGTGCAACATAATTCTGGGTGCCATTTACAAACCATAAGTGCTAATGACTCCATTCCTTTTTGTGGTTGTAGGGGCTGTTGATTGGAGTACACTAAAAACAAACCTGATCTCTCTAGGACATTCAGAAGCCAAGTTATAAGCCCACAAATGTGTAACTGGACTACTTCTTTAAATTGACACCAGATCCGGTGACCTTTGGGACATGGTTTGACCCCCTTAGGAAAGTGCTATCATCATGAAACGTTCAGATCACTTACAACTCAATAGATTCTACCTTCCTGTAACGTTTCAGCCTGATTGGACCTTGTTTTCACACAAATGAACCCAGAATGATGTGAAATTGTGCTTCGTGCAACATAATTCTGGGTGCCATTTAAAAACCATAAGTGCTAATGACTCCATTCCTTTTTGTGGTTGTAGGGGCTGTTGATTGGAGTACACTAAAACAAAACTGATCGCTCTAGGACATTCAGAAGCCAAATTATAAGCCCACAAATGTGTAACTGGACTACTTCTTTAGACACCAGATCCGGTGACCTTTGGGACATGGTTTGACCCCCTTAGGAAAGTGCTATCATCATGAAACGTTCAGATCACTTACAACAATAGATTCTACCTTCCTGTAACGTTTCAGCCTGATTGGACCTTGTTTTCACACAAATGAACCCAGAATGATGTGAAATTGTGCTTTGTGCAACATAATTCTGGGTGCCATTTAAAAACCATAAGTGCTAATGTCTCCATTCCTTTTTGTGATTCTAGGGGCTGTTGATTGGAGTACACTAAAACAAACCTGATCTCTCTAGGACATTCAGAAGCCAAGTTATAAGCCCACACACAAAGATGTAACTGGACTACTTCTTTAAAGTGACACTTGGCCCGGTGACCTTTGGGACATGGTTTGACCCCCTATAGGAATGTGCGATCATCTTGAAACGTTCAGATCACTTACAACTCAATAGATTCTACCTTCTTGTAGCGTTTCAGCCGGATTGGACCTTGTTTTCACACAAATTGACCCAGAATCATGTGAAATTGTGCTTAGTGCAGCATAATTCTGGGTGCCATTTAAGAACCATAAGTGCTAATGACTCCATTCCTTTTTGTGGTTGTAGGGGCTGTTGATTGGAGTACACTAAAATAAACCTGATCTCTCTAGGACATTCAGAAGCCAAGTTATAAGCCCACAAATGTGTAACTGGACTACTTCTTTAAATTGACACCAGATCCGGTGACCTTTGGGACATGGTTTGACCCCCTTAGGAAAGCGCTATCATCATGAAACGTTCAGATCACTTACAACTCAATAGATTCTACCTTCCAGTAACGTTTCAGCCTGACTGGACCTTGTTTTCACACAAATGAACCCAGAATGATGTGAAATTGTGCTTCGTGCAAAATAATTCTGGGTGCCATTTACAAACCATAAGTGCTAATGACTCCATTCCTTTTTGTGGTTGTAGGGGCTGTTGATTGGAGTACACTAAAACAAACCTAACCTCTCTAGGACATTCAGAAGCCAAGTTATAAGCCCACAAATGTGTAACTGGACTACTTCTTTAAATTGACACCAGATCCGGTGACCTTTGGGACATGGTTTGACCCCCTTAGGAAAGTGCTATCATCATGAAACGTTCGGATCACTTACAACTCAATAGATTCTACCTTCTTGTAACGTTTCAGCCTGATTGGACCTTGTTTTCACACAAATGGACCCAGAATGATGTGAAATTGTGCTTCGTGCAACATAATTCTGTGTGCCATTTACAAACCATAAGTGCTAATGACTCCATTCCTTTTTGTGGTTGTAGGGGCTGTTGATTGTAGTACATTAAAACAAACCTGATCTCTCTAGGACATTCAGAAGCCAAGTTATAAGCCTACAAAGATGTAACTGGACTACTTCTTTAAAGTGACACCAGGCCCGGTGACCTTTGGGACATGGTTTTACCCCCTATAGGAATGTGCGATCATCTTGAAACGTTCAGATCACTTACAACTTAATAGATTCTACCTTCCTGTAACGTTTCAGCCTGATTGGACCTTGTTTTCACACAAATGGACCCAGAATGATGTGAAATTGTGCTTCGTGCAACATAATTCTGGGTGCCATTTACAAACCATAAGTGCTAATGACTCCATTCCTTTTTGTGGTTGTAGGGGCTGTTGATTGGAGTACACTAAAACAAACCTGATCTCTCTAGGACATTCAGAAGCCAAGTTATAAGCCCACAAATGTGTAACTGGACTACTTCTTTAGACACCAGATCCGGTGACCTTTGGGACATGGTTTGACCCCCTTAGGGAAGTGCTATCATCATGAAACCTTCAGATCACTTACATTTTAATAGATTCTACCTTCCTGTAATGTTTCAGCCTGATTGGACCTTGTTTTCACACAAATGGACCCAGAATGATGTGAAATTGTGCTTCGTGCAACATAATTCTGGGTGCCATTTACAAACCATAAGTGCTAATGACTCCATTCCTTTTTGTGGTTGTAGGGGCTGTTGATTGGAGTACACTAAAAACAAACCTGATCTCTCTAGGACATTCAGAAGCCAAGTTATAAGCCCACAAATGTGTAACTGGACTACTTCTTTAAATTGACACCAGATCCGGTGACCTTTGGGACATGGTTTGACCCCCTTAGGAAAGTGCTATCATCATGAAACGTTCAGATCACTTACAACTCAATAGATTCTACCTTCCTGTAACGTTTCAGCCTGATTGGACCTTGTTTTCACACAAATGAACCCAGAATGATGTGAAATTGTGCTTCGTGCAACATAATTCTGGGTGCCATTTAAAAACCATAAGTGCTAATGACTCCATTCCTTTTTGTGGTTGTAGGGGCTGTTGATTGGAGTACACTAAAACAAAACTGATCGCTCTAGGACATTCAGAAGCCAAATTATAAGCCCACAAATGTGTAACTGGACTACTTCTTTAGACACCAGATCCGGTGACCTTTGGGACATGGTTTGACCCCCTTAGGAAAGTGCTATCATCATGAAACGTTCAGATCACTTACAACAATAGATTCTACCTTCCTGTAACGTTTCAGCCTGATTGGACCTTGTTTTCACACAAATGAACCCAGAATGATGTGAAATTGTGCTTCGTGCAACATAATTCTGGGTGCCATTTAAAAACCATAAGTGCTAATGTCTCCATTCCTTTTTGTGGTTCTAGGGGCTGTTGATTGGAGTACACTAAAACAAACCTGATCTCTCTAGGACATTCAGAAGCCAAGTTATAAGCCCACACACAAAGATGTAACTGGACTACTTCTTTAAAGTGACACTTGGCCCGGTGACCTTTGGGACATGGTTTGACCCCCTATAGGAATGTGCGATCATCTTGAAACGTTCAGATCACTTAGAACTCAATAGATTCTACCGTAGCGTTTCAGCCGGATTGGACCTTGTTTTCACACAAATTGACCCAGAATCATGTGAAATTGTGCTTAGTGCAGCATAATTCTGGGTGTCATTTAAGAACCATAAGTGCTAATGACTCCATTCCTTTTTGTGGTTTTAGGGGCTGTTGATTGGAGTACACTAAAATAAACCTGATCTCTCTAGGACATTCAGAAGCCAAGTTATAAGCCCACAAATGTGTAACTGGACTACTTCTTTAAATTGACACCAGATCCGGTGACCTTTGGGACATGGTTTGACCCCCTTAGGAAAGCGCTATCATCATGAAACGTTCAGATCACTTACAACTCAATAGATTCTAGCATCCAGTAACGTTTCAGCCTGATTGGACCTTGTTTTCACACAAATGAACCCAGAATGATGTGAAATTGTGCTTCGTGCAACATAATTCTGGGTGCCATTTACAAACCATAAGTGCTAATGACTCCATTCCTTTTTGTGGTTGTAGGGGCTGTTGATTGGAGTACACTAAAACAAACCTAACCTCTCTAGGACATTCAGAAGCCAAGTTATAAGCCCACAAAGGTGTAACTGGACTACTTCTTTAAAGTGACACTTGGCCCGGTGACCTTTGGGACATGGTTTGACCCCCTATAGGAATGTGTGATCATCTTGAAACGTTCAGATCACTTACAACTCAATAGATTCTACCTTCTTGTAGCGTTTCAGCCGGATTGGACCTTGTTTTCACACAAATTGACCCAGAATGATGTGAAATTGTGCTTCGTGCAACATAATTCTGGGTGCCAATTACAAACCATAAGTGCTAATGACTCCATTCATTTTTGTGGTTGTAGGGGCTGTTGATTGGAGTACATTAAAACAAACCTGATCTCTCTAGGACATTCAGAAGCCAAGTTATAAGCCCACAAATGTGTAACTGGACTACTTCTTTAAATTGACACCAGATCCAGTGACCTTTGGGAGATGGTTTGACCCCCTTAGGAAAGTGCTATCATCATGAAACGTTCAGATCACTTACAACTCAATAGATTCTACCTTCCTGTAACGTTTCAGCCTGATTGGACCTTGTTTTCACACAAATGGACCCAGAATGATGTGAAATTGTGCTTTGTGCAACATAATTCTGGGTGCCATTTAAAAACCATAAGTGCTAATGACTCCATTCCTTTTTGTGGTTGTAGGGGCTGTTGATTGGAGTACACTAAAATAAACCTGATCTCTCTAGGACATTCAGAAGCCAAGTTATAAGCCCACAAATGTGTAACTGGACTACTTCTTTAAATTGACACCAGATCCGGTGACCTTTGGGACATGGTTTGACCCCCTTAGGAAAGTGCTATCATCATGAAACTTTCATATCACTTACAACTCAATAGATTCTACTTTCCTGTAACGTTTCAGCCTGATTGGACCTTGTTTTCACACAAATGAACCCAGAATGATGTGAAATTGTGCTTCGTGCAACATAATTCTGGGTGCCATTTACAAACCATAAGTGCTAATGACTCCATTCCTTTTTGTGGTTGTAGGGGCTGTTGATTGGAGTACACTAAAACAAACCTGATCTCTCTAGGACATTCAGAAGCCAAGTTATAAGCCCACAAAGGTGTAACTGGACAACTTCTTTAAAGTGACACCAGGCCCGGTGACCTTTGGGACATGGTTTTACCCCCTATAAGAATGTGCGATCATCTTGAAACCTTCAGATAATTACAACTCAATAGATTCTACCTTCTTGTAGCGTTTCAGCCTGATTGGACCTTGTTTTCACACAAATGGACCCAGAATGATGTGAAATTGTGCTTCGTGCAACATAATTCTGGGTGCCATTTACAAACCATAAGTGCTAATGACTCCATTCCTTTTTGTGGTTGTAGGGGCTGTTGATTGGAGTACATTAAAACAAACCTGATCTCTCTAGGACATTCAGAAGTCAAGTTATAAGCCCACAAATGTGTAACTGGACTACTACTTTAAATTGACACCAGATCCGGTGACCTTTGGGACATGGTTTGACCCCCTTAGGAAAGTGCTATCATCATGAAACATTCAGATCACTTACAACTCAATAGATTCTACCTTCCTGTAACGTTTCAGCCTGATTGGACCTTGTTTTCACACAAATGAACCCAGAATGATGTGAAATTGTGCTTCGTGCAACATAATTCTGGGTGCCATTTACAAACCATAAGTGCTAATGACTCCATTCCTTTTTGTGGTTGTAGGGGCTGTTGATTGGAGAACACTAAAACAAACCTAACCTCTCTAGGACATTCAGAAGCCAAGTTATAAGCCCACAAAGGTGTAACTGGACTACTTCTTTAAAGTGACACCTGGCCCGGTGACCTTTGGGACATGGTTTTACCCCCTATAGGAATGAGCGATCATCTTGAAACGTTCAGATCACTTACAACTCAATAGATTCTACCTTCTTGTAGCGTTTCAGTCTGATTGGACCTTGTTTTCACACAAATGGACCCAGAATGATGTGAAATTGTTCTTCCTGCAACATAATTCTGGGTGTCATTTACAAACCTTAAGTGCTAATGACTCCATTCCTTTTTGTGGTTGTAGGGGCTGTTGATTGGAGTACACTAAAACAAACCTGATCTCTCTAGGACATTCAGAAGCCAAGTTATAAGCCCACAAATGTGTAACTGGACTACTTCTTTAAATTGACACCAGATCCGGTGACCTTTGGGACATGGTTTGACCCCCTTAGGAAAGTGCTCTCATCATGAAACGTTCAGATCACTTACAACTCAATAGATTCTACCTTCCTGTAACGTTTCAGCCTGATTGGACCTTGTTTCCACACAAATGAACCCAGAATGATGTGAAATTGTGCTTCGTGCAACATAATTCTGGGTGCCATTTACAAACCATAAGTGCTAATGACTCCATTCCTCTTTGGGGTAATGGGGGCTGTTAACTGGAGTACTCTAAAACAAACCTGATCTCTCTAGGACATTCAGAAGCCAAGTTATAAGCCCACACACAAAGATGTAACTGGACTACTTCTTTAAAGTGACACCAGGCCCGGTGACCTTTGGGACATGGTTTTACCCCCTATAGGATTGTGTGATCATCATGAAACGTTCAGATCACTTACAACTCAATAGATTCTACCTTCTTGTAACGTTTCAGCCTGATTGGACCTTGTTTTCACACAAATGGACCCAGAATGATGTGAAATTGTGCTTCGTGCAACATAATTCTGGGTGCCATTTACAAACCATAAGTGCTAATGACTCCATTCCTTTTTGTGGTTGTAGGGGCTGTTGATTGGAGTACACTAAAACAAACCTAACCTCTCTAGGACATTCAGAAGCCAAGTTATAAGCCCACAAAGGTGTAACTGGACTACTTCTTTAAAGTGACACTTGGCCCGGTGACCTTTGGGACATGGTTTGACCCCCTATAGGAATGTGTGATCATCTTGAAACGTTCAGATCACTTACAACTCAATAGATTCTACCTTCTTGTAGCGTTTCAGCCGGATTGGACCTTGTTTTCACACAAATTGACCCAGAATGATGTGAAATTGTGCTTCGTGCAACATAATTCTGGGTGCCAATTACAAACCATAAGTGCTAATGACTCCATTCATTTTTGTGGTTGTAGGGGCTGTTGATTGGAGTACATTAAAACAAACCTGATCTCTCTAGGACATTCAGAAGCCAAGTTATAAGCCCACAAATGTGTAACTGGACTACTTCTTTAAATTGACACCAGATCCAGTGACCTTTGGGAGATGGTTTGACCCCCTTAGGAAAGTGCTATCATCATGAAACGTTCAGATCACTTACAACTCAATAGATTCTACCTTCCTGTAACGTTTCAGCCTGATTGGACCTTGTTTTCACACAAATGGACCCAGAATGATGTGAAATTGTGCTTTGTGCAACATAATTCTGGGTGCCATTTAAAAACCATAAGTGCTAATGACTCCATTCCTTTTTGTGGTTGTAGGGGCTGTTGATTGGAGTACACTAAAATAAACCTGATCTCTCTAGGACATTCAGAAGCCAAGTTATAAGCCCACAAATGTGTAACTGGACTACTTCTTTAAATTGACACCAGATCCGGTGACCTTTGGGACATGGTTTGACCCCCTTAGGAAAGTGCTATCATCATGAAACTTTCATATCACTTACAACTCAATAGATTCTACTTTCCTGTAACGTTTCAGCCTGATTGGACCTTGTTTTCACACAAATGAACCCAGAATGATGTGAAATTGTGCTTCGTGCAACATAATTCTGGGTGCCATTTACAAACCATAAGTGCTAATGACTCCATTCCTTTTTGTGGTTGTAGGGGCTGTTGATTGGAGTACACTAAAACAAACCTGATCTCTCTAGGACATTCAGAAGCCAAGTTATAAGCCCACAAAGGTGTAACTGGACAACTTCTTTAAAGTGACACCAGGCCCGGTGACCTTTGGGACATGGTTTTACCCCCTATAAGAATGTGCGATCATCTTGAAACCTTCAGATCACTTACAACTCAATAGATTCTACCTTCTTGTAGCGTTTCAGCCTGATTGGACCCTGTTTTCACACAAATGGACCCAGAATGATGTGAAATTGTGCTTCGTGCAACATAATTCTGGGTGCCATTTACAAACCATAAGTGCTAATGACTCCATTCCTTTTTGTGGTTGTAGGGGTTGTTGATTGGAGTACATTAAAACAAACCTGATCTCTCTAGGACATTCAGAAGTCAAGTTATAAGCCCACAAATGTGTAACTGGACTACTACTTTAAATTGACACCAGATCCGGTGACCTTTGGGACATGGTTTGACCCCCTTAGGAAAGTGCTATCATCATGAAACATTCAGATCACTTACAACTCAATAGATTCTACCTTCCTGTAACGTTTCAGCCTGATTGGACCTTGTTTTCACACAAATGAACCCAGAATGATGTGAAATTGTGCTTCGTGCAACATAATTCTGGGTGCCATTTACAAACCATAAGTGCTAATGACTCCATTCCTTTTTGTGGTTGTAGGGGCTGTTGATTGGAGAACACTAAAACAAACCTAACCTCTCTAGGACATTCAGAAGCCAAGTTATAAGCCCACAAAGGTGTAACTGGACTACTTCTTTAAAGTGACACTTGGCCCGGTGACCTTTGGGACATGGTTTTACCCCCTATAGGAATGAGCGATCATCTTGAAACGTTCAGATCACTTACAACTCAATAGATTCTACCTTCTTGTAGCGTTTCAGTCTGATTGGACCTTGTTTTCACACAAATGGACCCAGAATGATGTGAAATTGTTCTTCCTGCAACATAATTCTGGGTGTCATTTACAAACCTTAAGTGCTAATGACTCCATTCCTTTTTGTGGTTGTAGGGGCTGTTGATTGGAGTACACTAAAACAAACCTGATCTCTCTAGGACATTCAGAAGCCAAGTTATAAGCCCACAAATGTGTAACTGGACTACTTCTTTAAATTGACACCAGATCCGGTGACCTTTGGGACATGGTTTGACCCCCTTAGGAAAGTGCTCTCATCATGAAACGTTCAGATCACTTACAACTCAATAGATTCTACCTTCCTGTAACGTTTCAGCCTGATTGGACCTTGTTTCCACACAAATGAACCCAGAATGATGTGAAATTGTGCTTCGTGCAACATAATTCTGGGTGCCATTTACAAACCATAAGTGCTAATGACTCCATTCCTCTTTGGGGTAATGGGGGCTGTTAACTGGAGTACTCTAAAACAAACCTGATCTCTCTAGGACATTCAGAAGCCAAGTTATAAGCCCACACACAAAGATGTAACTGGACTACTTCTTTAAAGTGACACTTGGCCCGGTGACCTTTGGGACATGGTTTGACCCCCTATAGGAATGTGCGATCATCTTGAAACGTTCAGATCACTTACAACTCAATAGATTCTACCTTCTTGTAGCGTTTCAGCCGGATTGGACCTTGTTTTCACACAAATTGACCCAGAATCATGTGAAATTGTGCTTAGTGCAGCATAATTCTGGGTGCCATTTAAGAACCATAAGTGCTAATGACTCCATTCCTTTTTGTGGTTGTTGGGGCTGTTGATTGGAGTACACTAAAATAAACCTGATCTCTCTCGGACATTCAGAAGCCAAGTTATAAGCCCACAAATGTGTAACTGGACTACTTCTTTAAATTGACACCAGATCCGGTGACCTTTGGGACATGGTTTGACCCCCTTAGGAAAGCGCTATCATCATGAAACGTTCAGATCACTTACAACTCAATAGATTCTAGCTTCCAGTAACGTTTCAGCCTGACTGGACCTTGTTTTCACACAAATGAACCCAGAATGATGTGAAATTGTGCTTCGTGCAAAATAATTCTGGGTGCCATTTACAAACCATAAGTGCTAATGACTCCATTCCTTTTTGTGGTTGTAGGGGCTGTTGATTGGAGTACACTAAAACAAACCTAACCTCTCTAGGACATTCAGAAGCCAAGTTATAAGCCCACAAATGTGTAACTGGACTACTTCTTTAAATTGACACCAGATCCGGTGACCTTTGGGACATGGTTTGACCCCCTTAGGAAAGTGCTATCATTATGAAACGTTCGGATCACTTACAACTCAATAGATTCTACCTTCTTGTAACGTTTCAGCCTGATTGGACCTTGTTTTCACACAAATGGACCCAGAATGATGTGAAATTGTGCTTCGTGCAACATAATTCTGTGTGCCATTTACAAACCATAAGTGCTAATGACTCCATTCCTTTTTGTAGTTGTAGGGGCTGTTGATTGGAGTACATTAAAACAAACCTGATCTCTCTAGGACATTCAGAAGCCAAGTTATAAGCCTACAAAGATGTAACTGGACTACTTCTTTAAAGTGACACCAGGCCCGGTGACCTTTGGGACATGGTTTTAACCCCTATAGGAATGTGTGATCATCTTGAAACGTTCAGATCACTTACAACTTAATAGATTCTACCTTCCTGTAACGTTTCAGCCTGATTGGACCTTGTTTTCACACAAATGGACCCAGAATGATGTGAAATTGTGCTTCGTGCAACATAATTCTGGGTGCCATTTAAGAACCATAAGTGCTAATGACTCCATTCCTTTTTGTGGTTGTGGGGGCTGTTGATTGGAGTACACTAAAACAACCCTGATCTCTCTAGGACATTCAGAAGCCAAGTTATAAGCCCACAAAGGTGTAACTGGACTACTTCTTTAAAGTGACACCAGGCCCGGTGACCTTTGGGACATGGTTTGACCCCCTATAGGAAAGTGCTATCATCATGAAACGTTCAGATCACTTACAACTCAATAGATTCTACCTTCCTGTAACGTTTCTGCCTGATTGGACCTTGTTTTCACACAAATGAACCCAGAATGATGTGAAATTTTGCTTCGTGCAACATAATTCTGGGTGCCATTTACAAACCATAAGTGCTAATGACTCCATTCCTTTTTGTGGTTGTAGGGGCTGTTGATTGGAGTACATTAAAACAAACCTGACCTCTCCAGGACATTCAGAAGCCAAGTTATAAGCCCACAAATGTGTAACTGGACTACTTCTTTAGACACCAGATCCGGTGACCTTTGGGACATGGTTTGACCCCCTTAGGGAAGTGCTATCATCATGAAACCTTCAGATCACTTACATTTTAATAGATTCTACCTTCCTGTAATGTTTCAGCCTGATTGGACCTTGTTTTCACACAAATGGACCCAGAATGATGTGAAATTGTGCTTCGTGCAACATAATTCTGGGTGCCATTTACAAACCATAAGTGCTAATGACTCCATTCCTTTTTGTGGTTGTAGGGGCTGTTGATTGGAGTACACTAAAACAAACCTGATCTCTCTAGGACATTCAGAAGCCAAGTTATAAGCCCACAAATGTGTAACTGGACTACTTCTTTAAATTGACACCAGATCCGGTGACCTTTGGGACATGGTTTGACCCCCTTAGGAAAGTGCTATCATCATGAAACGTTCAGATCACTTACAACTCAATAGATTCTACCTTCCTGTAACGTTTCAGCCTGATTGGACCTTGTTTTCACACAAATGAACCCAGAATGATGTGAAATTGTGCTTCGTGCAACATAATTCTGGGTGCCATTTAAAAACCATAAGTGCTAATGACTCCATTCCTTTTTGTGGTTGTAGGGGCTGTTGATTGGAGTACACTAAAACAAACCTGATCGCTCTAGGACATTCAGAAGCCAAGTTATAAGCCCACAAATGTGTAACTGGACTACTTCTTTAAATTGACACCAGATCCGGTGACCTTTGGGACATGGTTTGACCCCCTTAGGAAAGTGCTATCATCATGAAACGTTCAGATCACTTACAACGCAATAGATTCTACCTTCCTGTGACGTTTCAGCCTGATTGGACCTTGTTTTCACACAAATGAACCCAGAATGATGTGAAATTGTGCTTCGTGCAACATAATTCTGGGTGCCATTTAAAAACCATAAGTCTAATGACTCCATTCCTTTTTGTGGTTGTAGGGGCTGTTGATTGGAGTATACTAAAACAAACCTGATCTCTCTAGGACATTCAGAAGCCAAGTTATAAGCCCACAAATTTGTAACTGGACTACTTCTTTAGACACCAGATCCGGTGACCTTTGGGACATGGTTTGACCCCCTTAGGAAAGTGCTATCATCATGAAACGTTCAGATCACTTACAACAATAGATTCTACCTTCCTGTAACGTTTCAGCCTGATTGGACCTTGTTTTCACACAAATGAACCCAGAATGATGTGAAATTGTGCTTCGTGCAACATAATTCTGGGTGCCATTTAAAAACAATAAGTGCTAATGTCTCCATTCCTTTTTGTGGTTCTAGGGGCTGTTGATTGGAGTACATTAAAACAAACCTGATCTCTCTAGGACATTCAGAAGCCAAGTTATAAGCCCACACACAAAGATGTAACTGGACTACTTCTTTAAAGTGACACTTGGCCCGGTGACCTTTGGGACATGGTTTGACCCCCTATAGGAATGTGCGATCATCTTGAAACGTTCAGATCACTTACAACTCAATAGATTCTACCTTATTGTAGCGTTTCAGCCGGATTGGACCTTGTTTTCACACAAATTGACCCAGAATGATGTGAAATTGTGCTTCGTGCAACATAATTCTGGGTGCCACTTACAAACCATAAGTGCTAATGACTCCATTCATTTTTGTGGTTGTAGGGGCTGTTTATTGGAGTACATTAAAACAAACCTGATCTCTCTAGGACATTCAGAAGCCAAGTTATAAGCCCACAAATGTGTAACTGGACTACTTCTTTAAATTGACACCAGGTCCAGTGACCTTTGGGAGATGGTTTGACCCCCTTAGGAAAGTGCTATCATCATGAAACGTTCAGATCACTTACAACTCAATAGATTCTACCTTCCTGTAACGTTTCAGCCTGATTGGACCTTGTTTTCACACAAATGGACCCAGAATGATGTGAAATTGTGCTTTGTGCAACATAATTCTGGGTGCCATTTAAAAACCATAAGTGCTAATGACTCCATTCCTTTTTGTGGTTGTAGGGGCTGTTGATTGGAGTACACTAAAATAAACCTGATCTCTCTAGGACATTCAGAAGCCAAGTTATAAGCCCACAAATGTGTAACTGGACTACTTCTTTAAATTGACACCAGATCCGGTGACCTTTGGGACATGGTTTGACCCCCTTAGGAAAGTGCTATCATCATGAAACTTTCATTTCACTTACAACTCAATAGATTCTACTTTCCTGTAACGTTTCAGCCTGATTGGACCTTGTTTTCACACAAATGAACCCAGAATGATGTGAAATTGTGCTTCGTGCAACATAATTCTGGGTGCCATTTACAAACCATAAGTGCTAATGACTCCATTCCTTTTTGTGGTTGTAGGGGCTGTTGATTGGAGTACACTAAAACAAACCTGATCTCTCTAGGACATTCAGAAGCCAAGTTATAAGCCCACAAAGGTGTAACTGGACAACTTCTTTAAAGTGACACCAGGCCCGGTGACCTTTGGGACATGGTTTTACCCCCTATAAGAATGTGCAATCATCTTGAAACCTTCAGATCACTTACAACTCAATAGATTCTACCTTCTTGTAGCGTTTCAGCCTGATTGGACCTTGTTTTCACACAAATGGACCCAGAATGATGTGAAATTGTGCTATGTGCAACATAATTCTGGGTGCCATTTACAAACCATAAGTGCTAATGACTCCATTCCTTTTTGTGGTTGTAGGGGCTGTTGATTGGAGTACATTAAAACAAACCTGATCTCTCTAGGACATTCAGAAGTCAAGTTATAAGCCCACAAATGTGTAACTGGACTACTACTTTAAATTGACACCAGATCCGGTGACCTTTGGGACATGGTTTGACCCCCTTAGGAAAGTGCTATCATCATGAAACATTCAGATCACTTACAACTCAATAGATTCTACCTTCCTGTAACGTTTCTGCCTGATTGGACCTTGTTTTCACACAAATGAACCCAGAATGATGTGAAATTGTGCTTCGTGCAACATAATTCTGGGTGCCATTTACAAACCATAAGTGCTAATGACTCCATTCCTTTTTGTGGTTGTAGGGGCTGTTGATTGGAGAACACTAAAACAAACCTAACCTCTCTAGGACATTCAGAAGCCAAGTTATAAGCCCACAAAGGTGTAACTGGACTACTTCTTTAAAGTGACACCAGGCCCGGTGACCTTTGGGACATGGTTTTACCCCCTATAGGACTGAGCGATCATCTTGAAACGTTCAGATCGCTTACAACTCAATAGATTCTACCTTCTTGTAGCGTTTCAGCCTGATTGGACCTTGTTTTCACACAAATGGACCCAGAATGATGTGAAATTGTTCTTCCTGCAACATAATTCTGGGTGTCATTTACAAACCTTAAGTGCTAATGACTCCATTCCTTTTTGTGGTTGTAGGGGCTGTTGATTGGAGTACACTAAAACAAACCTGATCTCTCTAGGACATTCAGAAGCCAAGTTATAAGCCCACAAATGTGTAACTGGACTACTTCTTTAAATTGACACCAGATCCGGTGACCTTTGGGACATGGTTTGACCCCCTTAGGAAAGTGCTCTCATCATGAAACGTTCAGATCACTTACAACTCAATAGATTCTACCTTCCTGTAACGTTTCAGCCTGATTGGACCTTGTTTCCACACAAATGAACCCAGAATGATGTGAAATTGTGCTTCGTGCAACATAATTCTGGGTGCCATTTACAAACCATAAGTGCTAATGACTCCATTCCTTTTTGTGGTTTTAGGGGCTGTTGATTGGAGTACACTAAAACAAACTAACCTCTCTAGGACATTCAGAAGCCAAGTTATAAGCCCAAAAGGTGTAACTGGACTACTACTTTAAAGTGACACCAGGCCCGGTGACCTTTGGGACATGGTTTTACCCCCTATAGGAATGTGCGATCATCTTGAAATGTTCAGATCACTTACAACTCAATAGATTCTACCTTCTTGTAGCGTTTCAGCCTGATTGGACCTTGGTTTCACACAAATGGACCCAGAATGATGTGAAATTGTGCTTCGTGCAACATAATTCTGGGTGCCATTTACAAACCATAAGTGCTAATGACTCCATTCCTTTTTGTGGTTGTAGGGGCTGTTGATTGGAGTACACTAAAACTAACCTGATCTCTCTAGGACATTCAGAAGCCAAGTTATAAGCCCACAAATGTGTAACTGGACTACTTCTTTAAATTGACACCAGATCCGGTGACTTTTGGGACATGGTTTGACCCCCTTAGGAAAGTGCGATCATCATGAAAAGTTCAGATCACTTGCAACTCAATAGATTCTACCTTCCTGTAACGTTTCAGCCTGATTGGACCTTGTTTTCACACAAATGAACCCAGAATGATGTGAAATTGTGCTTCGTGCAACATAATTCTGGGTGCCATTTACAAACCATGAGTGCTAATATCTCCATTCCTTTTTGTGGTTATAGGGGCTGTTGATTGGAGTACATTAAAACAAACCTGATCTCTCTAGGTCATTCAGAAGCCAAGTTATAAGCCCACAAATGTGTAACTGGACTGCTTCTTTAAATTGACACCAGATCCGGTGACCTTTGGGACATGGTTTGACCCCCTTAGGAAAGTGCTATCATCATGAAACGTTCAGATAACTTAAAACTCAATAGATTCTACCTTCCTGTAACGTTTCAGCCTGATTGGACCTTGTTTTCACACAAATGGACCCAGAATGATGTTAAATTGTGCTTCGTGCAACATAATTCTGGGTGCCATTTACAAACCTTAAGTGATAATGACTCCATTCCTTTTTGTGGTTGTAGGGGCTGTTGATTGGAGTACACTAAAACAAACCTGATCTCTCTAGGACATTCAGAAGCCAAGTTATAAGCCCACAAATGTGTAACTGGACTACTTCTTTAAATTGACACCAGATCCGGTGACCTTTGGGACATGGTTTGACCCCCTTAGGAAAGTGCTATCATCATGAAACATTCATATCACTTACAACTCAATAGATTCTACTTTCCTGTAACGTTTCAGCCTGATTGGACCTTGTTTTCACACAAATGAACCCAGAATGATGTGAAATTGTGCTTCGTGCAACATAATTCTGGGTGCCATTTACAAACCATAAGTGCTAATGACTCCATTCCTTTTTGTGGTTGTAGGGGCTGTTGATTGGAGTACACTAAAACAAACCTGATCTCTCTAGGACATTCAGAAGCCAAGTTATAAGCCCACAAAGGTGTAACTGGACAACTTCTTTAAAGTGACACCAGGCCCGGTGACCTTTGGGACATGGTTTTACCCCCTATAAGAATGTGCGATCATCTTGAAACCTTCAGATCACTTACAACTCAATAGATTCTACCTTCTTGTAGCGTTTCAGCCTGATTGGACCTTGTTTTCACACAAATGGACCCAGAATGATGTGAAATTGTGCATCGTGCAACATAATTCTGGGTGCCATTTACAAACCATAAGTGCTAATGACTCCATTCCTCTTTGTGGTTGTAGGGGCTGTTGATTGGAGTACATTAAAACAAACCTGATCTCTCTAGGACATTCAGAAGTCAAGTTATAAGCCCACAAATGTGTAACTGGACTACTACTTTAAATTGACACCAGATCCGGTGACCTTTGGGACATGGTTTGACCCCCTTAGGAAAGTGCTATCATCATGAAACGTTCAGATCACTTACAACTCAATAGATTCTACCTTCCTGTAACGTTTCAGCCTGATTGGACCTTGTTTTCACACAAATGAACCCAGAATGATGTGAAATTGGGCTTCGTGCAACATAATTCTGGGTGCCATTTACAAACCATAAGTGCTAATGACTCCATTCCTTTTTGTGGTTGTAGGGGCTGTTGATTGGAGAACACTAAAACAAACCTAACCTCTCTAGGACATTCAGAAGCCAAGTTATAAGCCCACAAAGGTGTAACTGGACTACTTCTTTAAAGTGACACCAGGCCCGGTGACCTTTGGGACATGGTTTTACCCCCTATAGGAATGAGCGATCATCTTGAAACGTTCAGATCACTTACAACTCAATAGATTCTACCTTCTTGTAGCGTTTCAGCCTGATTGGACCTTGTTTTCACACAAATGGACCCAGAATGATGTGAAATTGTTCTTCCTGCAACATAATTCTGGGTGTCATTTACAAACCTTAAGTGCTAATGACTCCATTCCTTTTTGTGGTTGTAGGGGCTGTTGATTGGAGTACATTAAAACAAACCTGATCTCTCTAGGACATTCAGAAGTCAAGTTATAAGCCCACAAATGTGTAACTGGACTACTACTTTAAATTGACACCAGATCCGGTGACCTTTGGGACATGGTTTGACCCCCTTAGGAAAGTGCTATCATCATGAAACATTCAGATCACTTACAACTCAATAGATTCTACCTTCTTGTAGCGTTTCAGCCTGATTGGACCTTGTTTTCACACAAATGGACCCAGAATGATGTGAAATTGTTCTTCCTGCAACATAATTCTGGGTGTCATTTACAAACCTTAAGTGCTAATGACTCCATTCCTTTTTGTGGTTGTAGGGGCTGTTGATTGGAGTACACTAAAACAAACCTGATCTCTCTAGGACATTCAGAAGCCAAGTTATAAGCCCACAAATGTGTAACTGGACTACTTCTTTAAATTGACACCAGATCCGGTGACCTTTGGGACATGGTTTGACCCCCTTAGGAAAGTGCTCTCATCATGAAACGTTCAGATCACTTACAACTCAATAGATTCTACCTTCCTGTAACGTTTCAGCCTGATTGGACCTTGTTTCCACACAAATGAACCCAGAATGATGTGAAATTGTGCTTCGTGCAACATAATTCTGGGTGCCATTTACAAACCATAAGTGCTAATGACTCCATTCCTTTTTGTGGTTTTAGGGGCTGTTGATTGGAGTACACTAAAACAAACTAACCTCTCTAGGACATTCAGAAGCCAAGTTATAAGCCCAAAAGGTGTAACTGGACTACTACTTTAAAGTGACACCAGGCCCGGTGACCTTTGGGACATGGTTTTACCCCCTATAGGAATGTGCGATCATCTTGAAATGTTCAGATCACTTACAACTCAATAGATTCTACCTTCTTGTAGCGTTTCAGCCTGATTGGACCTTGTTTTCACACAAATGAACCCAGAATGATGTGAAATTGTGCTTCGTGCAACATAATTCTGGGTGCCATTTACAAACCATAAGTGCTAATGACTCCATTCCTTTTTGTGGTTGTAGGGGCTGTTGATTGGAGTACACTAAAACAAACCTGATCTCTCTAGGACATTCAGAAGCCAAGTTATAAGCCCACAAATGTGTAACTGGACTACTTCTTTAAATTGACACCAGATCCGGTGACTTTTGGGACATGGTTTGACCCCCTTAGGAAAGTGCTATCATCATTAAACGTTCAGATCACTTGCAACTCAATAGATTCTACCTTCCTGTAACGTTTCAGCCTGATTGGACCTTGTTTTCACACAAATGAACCCAGAATGATGTGAAATTGTGCTTCGTGCAACATAATTCTGGGTGCCATTTACAAACCATAAGTGCTAATATCTCCATTCCTTTTTGTGGTTGTAGGGGCTGTTGATTGGAGTACATTAAAACAAACCTGATCTCTCTAGGTCATTCAGAAGCCAAGTTATAAGCCCACAAATGTGTAACTGGACTGCTTCTTTAAATTGACACCAGATCCGGTGACCTTTGGGACATGGTTTGACCCCCTTAGGAAAGTGCTATCATCATGAAACGTTCAGATAACTTACACCTCAATAGATTCTACCTTCCTGTAACGTTTCAGCCTGATTGGCCCTTGTTTTCACACAAATGGACCCAGAATGATGTTAAATTGTGCTTCGTGCAACATAATTCTGGGTGCCATTTACAAACCTTAAGTGATAATGACTCCATTCCTTTTTGTGGTTGTAGGGGCTGTTGATTGGAGTACACTAAAACAAACCTGATCTCTCTAGGACATTCAGAAGCCAAGTTATAAGCCCACAAATGTGTAACTGGACTACTTCTTTAAATTGACACCAGATCCGGTGACCTTTGGGACATGGTTTGACCCCCTTAGGAAAGTGCTATCATCATGAAACATTCATATCACTTACAACTCAATAGATTCTACTTTCCTGTAACGTTTCAGCCTGATTGGACCTTGTTTTCACACAAATGAACCCAGAATGATGTGAAATTGTGCTTCGTGCAACATAATTCTGGGTGCCATTTACAAACCATAAGTGCTAATGACTCCATTCCTTTTGTGGTTGTAGGGGCTGTTGATTGGAGTACACTAAAACAAACCTGATCTCTCTAGGACATTCAGAAGCCAAGTTATAAGCCCACAAAGGTGTAACTGGACAACTTCTTTAAAGTGACACCAGGCCCGGTGACCTTTGGGACATGGTTTGACCCCCTATAAGAATGTGCGATCATCTTGAAACCTTCAGATCACTTACAACTCAATAGATTCTACCTTCTTGTAGCGTTTCAGCCTGATTGGACCTTGTTTTCACACAAATGGACCCAGAATGATGTGAAATTGTGCTTCGTGCAACATAATTCTGGGTGCCATTTACAAACCATAAGTGCTAATGACTCCATTCCTTTTTGTGGTTGTAGGGGCTGTTGATTGGAGTACATTAAAACAAACCTGATCTCTCTAGGACATTCAGAAGTCAAGTTATAAGCCCACAAATGTGTAACTGGACTACTACTTTAAATTGACACCAGATCCGGTGACCTTTGGGACATGGTTTGACCCCCTTAGGAAAGTGCTATCATCATGAAACATTCAGATCACTTACAACTCAATAGATTCTACCTTCCTGTAACGTTTCAGCCTGATTGGACCTTGTTTTCACACAAATGAACCCAGAATGATGTGAAATTGTGCTTCGTGCAACATAATTCTGGGTGCCATTTACAAACCATAAGTGCTAATGACTCCATTCCTTTTTGTGGTTGTAGGGGCTGTTGATTGGAGAACTAAAACAAACCTAACCTCTCTAGGATATTCAGAAGCCAAGTTATAAGCCCACAAAGGTGTAACTGGACTACTTCTTTAAAGTGACACCAGGCCCGGTGACCTTTGGGACATGGTTTTACCCCCTATAGGAATGAGCGATCATCTTGAAACGTTCAGATCACTTACAACTCAATAGATTCTACCTTCTTGTAGCGTTTCAGCCTGATTGGACCTTGTTTTCAGACAAATGGACCCAGAATGATGTGAAATTGTTCTTCCTGCAACATAATTCTGGGTGTCATTTACAAACCTTAAGTGCTAATGACTCCATTCCTTTTTGTGGTTGTAGGGGCTGTTGATTGGAGTACACTAAAACAAACCTGATCTCTCTAGGACATTCAGAAGCCAAGTTATAAGCCCACAAATGAGTAACTGGACTACTTCTTTAAATTGACACCAGATCCGGTGACCTTTGGGACATGGTTTGACCCCCTTAGGAAAGTGCTCTCATCATGAAACGTTCAGATCACTTACAACTCAATAGATTCTACCTTCCTGTAACGTTTCAGCCTGATTGGACCTTGTTTCCACACAAATGAACCCAGAATGATGTGAAATTGTGCTTCGTGCAACATAATTCTGGGTGCCATTTACAAACCATAAGTGCTAATGACTCCATTCCTTTTTGTTGTTTTAGGGGCTGTTGATTGGAGTACACTAAAACAAACTAACCTCTCTAGGACATTCAGAAGCCAAGTTATAAGCCCAAAAGGTGTAACTGGACTACTACTTTAAAGTGACACCATGCCCGGTGACCTTTGGGACATGGTTTTACCCCCTATAGGAATGTGCGATCATCTTGAAATGTTCAGATCACTTACAACTCAATAGATTCTACCTTCTTGTAGCGTTTCAGCCTGATTGGACCTTGTTTTCACACAAATGGACCCAGAATGATGTGAAATTGTGCTTCGTGCAACATAATTCTGGGTGCCATTTACAAACCATAAGTGCTAATGACTCCATTCCTTTTTGTGGTTGTAGGGGCTGTTGATTGGAGTACACTAAAACAAACCTGATCTCTCTAGGACATTCAGAAGCCAAGTTATAAGCCCACAAATGTGTAACTGGACTACTTCTTTAAATTGACACCAGATCCGGTGACTTTTGGGACATGGTTTGACCCCCTTAGGAAAGTGCTATCATCATGAAACGTTCAGATCACTTGCAACTCAATAGATTCTACCTTCCTGTAACGTTTCAGCCTGATTGGACCTTGTTTTCACACAAATGAACCCAGAATGATGTGAAATTGTGCTTCGTGCAACATAATTCTGGGTGCCATTTACAAACCATAAGTGCTAATATCTCCATTCCTTTTTGTGGTTGTAGGGGCTGTTGATTGGAGTACATTAAAACAAACCTGATCTCTCTAGGTCATTCAGAAGCCAAGTTATAAGCCCACAAATGTGTAACTGGACTGCTTCTTTAAATTGACACCAGATCCGGTGACCTTTGGGACATGGTTTGACCCCCTTAGGAAAGTGCTATCATCATGAAACGTTCAGATAACTTACAACTCAATAGATTCTACCTTCCTGTAACGTTTCAGCCTGATTGGACCTTGTTTTCACACAAATGAACCCAGAATGATGTGAAATTGTGCTTCGTGCAACATAATTCTGGGTGCCATTTACAAACCATAAGTGCTAATGACTCCATTCCTTTTTGTGGTTGTAGGGGCTTTGATTGGAGTACACTAAAACAAACCTAACCTCTCTAGGACATTCAGAAGCCAAGTTATAAGCCCACAAAGGTGTAACTGGACTACTTCTTTAAAGTGACACCAGGCCCGGGGACCTTTGGGAAATGGTTTTACCCCCTATAGGAATGTGCGATCATCTTGAAACGTTCAGATCACTTACAACTCAATAGATTCTACCTTCTTGTAGCGTTTCAGCCTGATTGGACCTTGTTTTCACACAAATGGACCCAGAATGATGTGAAATTGTGCATCGTGCAACATAATTCTGGGTGCCATTTACAAACCATAAGTGCTAATGACTCCATTCCCTTTTGTGTTTGTAGGGGCTCTTGATTGGAGTACATTAAAACAAACCTGATCTCTCTAGGACATTCAGAAACCAAGTTATAAGCCCACAAATGTGTAACTGGACTACTTCTTTAAATTGACACCAGATCCGGTGACCTTTGGGACATGGTGTGACCCCCTTAGGAAAGTGCTATCATCATGAAACGTTCAGATCACTTACAACTCAATACATTCTACCTTCCTGTAACATTTCAGCCTGATTGGACCTTGTTTTCACACAAATGAACCCAGAATGATGTGAAATTGTGCTTCGTGCAACATAATTCTGGGTGCCATTTACATACCATAAGTGCTAATGACTCCATTCCTTTTTGTGGTTGTAGGGGCTGTTGATTGGAGTACATTAAAACAAACCTGATATCTCTTGGACATTCAGAAGCCAAGTTATAAGCCCACAAATGTGTAACTGGACTACTTCTTTAAATTGACAACTGATCCGGTGACCTTTGCGACATGGCTTGACCCCCTTAGGAAAGTGCTATCATCATGAAATGTTCAGATCACTTACAACTAAATAGATTCTACCTTCCTGTAACGTTTCAGCCTGATTGGACCTTGTTTTCACACAAATGAACCCAGAATGATGTGAAATTGTGCTTCGTGCAACAAACATCCGGATAACGTGCTCCGGAATTTCTCCGGACGAAGCCCCTAGTAACAGGTCCGGACTTGTTACGGACAGGGTGGCTGCTTTCAGACTCGTGAGATAAATTTCCGGACAAGGGGGAGGGGGGAGGAGGGGACCGGGCGACGCTGTGCGCACCTAGATAACGTATATGTCACGTGACCGGGAAGGTATACCACATGATGTCCCGAGTCCTGAGCACAAACACACAGAGGAAAGAAGGCGAACATCTGAACAGCATCTCCAACATGTCGACCAAGTGGACAGATTCAGAGATTCGAGACCTACTCACGGCGAGGGGAGACATGGTCATTATGAAAAGTATTCAAGGTACAGCGCGAGACTCTGTCACCTACGACCGCCTAATAACGAAGTTGCGTGATCTGGGAACGCACCGGAGCAAACAACAGGCCATATCGAAGCTCAAGGCCTTAAAGCGTCGATACCACGAGGTATGTGACCACAATAGGAGAAGTGGTAACGACCGGATGGAGTGGGGCTACTTCGACTTACGTGAAGCTATATGGGGTGCTCAAAAAACCACAAACCCTTTTGTGGTGTGTGGAAGCATGGTGGCGGCTTCCAACCGACCAGAGGACTGCTCTGAGGCCAGCTGCAGCTCCCTTGAGAGGGCCCAAGAAGACGCAACGGACGGCAGCGAGAACCACAGGCCCCAAGTCGCGTCGGACAGTGACTGCTCTTCCATAGCAGGTAAATATTCACGTTAGCAAGCAGATGCTGTTGTAAGACTGGGTGTGCAGATGTACAGCTTATAGCTATAAAAACGTTAATTGCAGACAACTGCGACCTAAACAGCAGGCTTTTAACTTCTGGTATCTAAACTGCTCCAACTGAGCACGTGATGAGAAAAGCGCTGGGTGACGTGTTTGAATTACGTGCAAATTGGGGGTTACAGTTATTGGAAAACTCACCAAAAAATGGAGGACATACATTACGTGTCCCATTTTGAACATGTATTTTGTTACTATATCTGAGTTGAGTTTAAATGTTTGTCTTTGTGGTAAACCTGTAGTGCACCATATTCAGATAATCACCCCACTGCACAAAATACATTGAAACACTACAGCATATATGTGACACTAATGTCTGCCTTTTTCAATAGGGCCATCATGCAGCACCCCATCGCAGGCGGCATCCAGCACTCCAAGGCAAAGAAAGAGGAAGAGAGACAAGTCTTCCTACACAGAATGGAGCGAGGCTTTGGAACGCATGGATGAGAGAAGCCATCAGCGTGACAGAGAATTAATGCAGGAGCAGAGGGAGTTTGAACAGCAATATATGCGTGAATACTTAGCGGTCAGGCGACAAGAAGTGGCTACATTCCAGGATATAACATCTTTGATGCGTCAACTTGTTAACAGGTTGACTCAGCCACAGCAGGAATGGATGCCGGGTCCAAACTACCACAATTTGTAGTTCATTGTCCCTCCACCTTCACTGGCTGATGTAACATTCTGACCTGCAGAGCTCCATCAGTGCAGACTGCTGCACCCCACATTCTCCATCTGTAGACAGTTTCATTTCAGTATTAATTTTCAGTTTTTATTTGTTACACTTTATTTAAACTTTTGCCATTTATACAATCTACTAAAATAAGTTGTTTTTTGTGTTTTTTTTATACAAGCCTTTCATGGCAAACCTTTAGTCTCGATTAAATTGGGGGGGGGGGGGGGGGGGGGTATTGAGTTTAATTTTTTTGGACAAGTTTTGCACATTTTAATTAAATGTCTTTTACTTGAAATGACAGATTTTGCACAACACAACTTATACCTCTGTTTGCAGTGTCTATTTTACTTTTTTTGCTTGGCAAATAAAAACCTTTTTGGGTGAAACTATGAATACATTCTCATCTATGTGAAGAATGGTTAACACTGTTAAAACTTTTCTTTTTAATTAGGGGAAGCAGACATAGTTACAGTCCCAAAATGTACAACGCAGTTTTGGACAAGACGCACAATCAATTTGAAATGCAGTTAAAGTACTGACATGATTGCCCCTCGAATTTGCTGTGCCCCTCCAACTGGAGGGGCATACACAGCTTCTGCATTAGGTTCAGGTAGTTCAGTTGCATCAGTATTCCATTCAGCAAGGTAATTGTCTTTGTTGATCTCGCAGACATTGTGAAGAATGCAACAAGCAATCACAATGTCCGGCATAATGTGAATGTCCACATCACAAGGCTTGGCCAGACACTTCCAGTGGCCCTTAAGCCGCCCAAATGCATTTTCAACAACCATCCGAGCAGAGCTTAAACAATAGTTGAAGGTGCTTTGTTCAGGCGTCAGACGATGGTGTTGTGTGAACCCCTTCATCAGCCACTTCTTCAGTGGATATGCCGCATCCCCAATCAGATGAACGGGAACCTCTACACCATTGATGTCTCTGGACATCTAGAAGGACAGAAAACCAAGATTAGAGGTGTAGGGGTGTGTGTGTGTGTGTGTGTGCGCGCGCAGATTTAGATGTTAAGGCATACCTCACGGGGGAACAGGTAGCCATCTTGTTGTTCGGCTTTGATGAAGATGGTAGAGTTGCTGAGTACTCTGGCGTCATGCGTTCGACCAGGCCAACCAACATAAACATCTGTGAAACTGAACAATGCATTTCGTTAGTGCTGCAACATAACAGCCCCAAACAACAAAGGGATGCATAAAATGTAAATTTGCTCTTGACAACAACATAGAAATTCATGCTCTCACAAAACCAGTCTTACTAGAAACGGTGGTCAACAACAGCCTGCAGAACAATGGAATGCCAGCCTTTTCTGTTGTGATATGAAGCTGGATCGTCCTTCGGAGCAATGATTGGAATGTGGCTTCCATCTATAGCTCCACCACACATTGGGTAGCCGCTTGCAGCAAATCCATCCATTGTGACCTGTAGCTGGTCCAGCTTTGGTAATGAAATGAAACATTCTAGCAAACAGTCCTTCAGAGCACTTGTCACCTCTCGCAAAAAAACACAGACAGTGGATATACCAACACCAAACAGGCAGCTTATGGTTCTGTATTCGCTCAGTGTGGCATACCACCAGATAACAACGGCTAGCCTGAGGGAAGGTTCGTAAGGCCTGCGCCTGTTTGTAGTTTTCCGTGCCAAAACAGGCCTAACCAAGCTTAACAGGTAGTTGAAGGTCCTGCGAGACATTCGAAAATGTTGATACCACTCCTCATCTCCAAAGTTTTTCAACGCGTTTGACCAGAAAACTTCGCCACTTGGTCGTGAATGTTTCCATATACGCCGGGTCGCGGTCTCCTGAAGCATGCGGCGAACCATGGCAGCTCGCCTCCTACGGTACCGTCTCCTACACGCGCGATGGAGCGTTTCACACTACTCCCGTGATTCCTTTATTACCAATTGAGCTTCATCATCCAGGTCTCTAATGCGTTTTCGTGTGCGCAGGATTACGCTTAACATAAGTCCGATCAGTGAGAGGAATTCTAGCTCTTCGCCGGCCATGTTGGACTGAATAGCTTTGTTTGGGGAAATGGAGTCATTAGCACTTATGGTTTGTAAATGGCACCCAGAATTATGTTGCACGAAGCACAATTTCACATCATTCTGGGTTCATTTGTGTGAAAACAAGGTCCAATCAGGACTGAAACGTTACAGGAAGGTAGAATCTATTGAGTTGTAAGTTATCTGAACGTTTCATGATGATAGCACTTTCCTAAGGGGGTCAAACCATGTCCCAAAGGTCACCGGATCTGGTGTCAATTTAAAGAAGCAGTCCAGTTACACATTTGTGGGCTTATAACTTGGCTTCTGAATGACCTAGAGAGATCAGGTTTGTTTTAATGTACTCCAATCAACAGCCCCTACAACTACAAAAAGGAATGGAGATATTAGCACTTATGGTTTGTAAATGGCACCCAGAATTATGTTGCACGAAGCACAATTTCACATCATTCTGGGTTCATTTGTGTGAAAACAAGGTCCAATCAGGCTGAAACGTTACAGGAAGGTAGAATCTATTGAGTTGCAAGTGATCTGAACGTTTCATGATGATAGCACTTTCCTAAGGGGGTCAAACCATGTCCCAAAAGTCACCGGATCTGGTGTCAATTTAAAGAAGTAGTCCAGTTACACATTTGTGGGCTTATAACTTGGCTTCTGAATGTCCTAGAGAGATCAGGTTTGTTTTAGTGTACTCCAATCAACAGCCCCTACAACCACAAAAAGGAATGGAGTCATTAGCACTTAAGGTTTGTAAATGGCACCCAGAATTATGTTGCAGGAAGAACAATTTCACATCATTCTGGGTCCATTTGTGTGAAAACAAGGTCCAATCAGGCTGAAACGCTACAAGAAGGTAGAATCTATTGAGTTGTAAGTGATCTGAACGTTTCAAGATGATCGCTCATTCCTATAGGGGGTAAAACCATGTCCCAAAGGTCACCGGGCCTGGTGTCACTTTAAAGAAGTAGTCCAGTTACACATTTGTGGACTTATAACTTGGCTTCTGAATGTCCTACTGAGGTTAGGTTTGTTTTAGTGTTCTCCAATCAACAGCCCCTACAACCACAAAAAGGAATGGAGTCATTAGCACTTATGGTTTGTAAATGGCACACAGAATTATGTTGCACGAAGCACAATTTCACATCATTCTGGGTTCATTTGTGTGAAAACAAGGTCCAATCAGGCTGAAACGTTACAGGAAGGTAGAATCTATTGAGTTGTAAGTGATCTGAATGTTTCATGATGATAGCACTTTCCTAAGGGGGTCAAACCATGTCCCAAAGGTCACCGGATCTGGTGTCAATTTAAAGTAGTAGTCCGGTTACACATTTGTGGGCTTATAACTTGACTTCTGAATGTCCTAGAGAGATCAGGTTTGTTTTAATGTACTCCAATCAACAGCCCCTACAACCACAAAAAGGAATGGAGTCATTAGCACTTATGGTTTGTAAATGGCACCCAGAATTATGTTGCACGAAGCACAATTTCACATCATTCTGGGTCCATTTGTGTGAAAACAAGGTCCAATCAGGCTGAAACGCTACAAGAAGGTAGAATCTATTGAGTTGTAAGTGATCTGAAGGTTTCAAGATGATCGCACATTCTTATAGGGGGTAAAACCATGTCCCAAAGGTCACCGGGCCTGGTGTCACTTTAAAGAAGTTGTCCAGTTACACCTTTGTGGGATTATAACTTGGCTTCTGAATGTCCTAGAGAGGTCAGGTTTGTTTTAGTGTACTCCAATCAACAGCTCCTACAACCACAAAAAGGAATGGAGTCATTAGCACTTATGGTTTGTAAATGGCACCCAGAATGATGTTGCACGAAGCACAATTTCACATCATTCTGGGTTCATTTGTGTGAAAACAAGGTCCAATCAGGCTGAAACGTTACAGGAAAGTAGAATCTATTGAGTTGTAAGTGATCTGAATGTTTCATGATGATAGCACTTTCCTAAGGGGGTCAAACCATGTCCCAAAGGTCACCGGATCTGGTGTCAATTTAAAGAAGTAGTCCAGTTACACATTTGTGGGCTTATAACTTGGCTTCTGAATGTCCTAGAGAGATCAGGTTTATTTTAGTGTACTCCAATCAACAGCCCCTACAACCACAAAAAGGAATGGAGTCATTAGCACTTATGGTTTTTAAATGGCACCCAGAATTATGTTGCACGAAGCACAATTTCACATCATTCTGGGTCAATTTGTGTGAAAACAAGGTCCAATCCGGCTGAAACGCTACAAGAAGGTAGAATCTATTGAGTTGTAAGTGATCTGAACGTTTCAAGATGATCGCACATTCCTATAGGGGGTCAAACCATGTCCCAAAGGTCACCGGGCCAATTGTCACTTTAAAGAAGTAGTCCAGTTACACCTTTGTGGGCTTATAACTTGGCTTCTGAATGTCCTAGAGAGGTTAGGTTTGTTTTAGTGTACTCCAATCAACAGCCCCTACAACCACAAAAAGGAATGGAGTCATTAGCACTTATGGTTTGTAAATGGCACCCAGAATTATTTTGCACGAAGCACAATTTCACATCATTCTGGGTTCATTTGTGTGAAAACAAGGTCCAATCAGACTGAAACGTTACTGGAAGCTAGAATCTATTGAGTTGTAAGTGATCTGAACGTTTCATGATGATAGCGCTTTCCTAAGGGGGTCAAACCATGTCCCAAAGGTCACCGGATCTGGTGTCAATTTAAAGAAGTAGTCCAGTTACACATTTGTGGGCTTATAACTTGGCTTCTGAATGTCCTAGAGAGATCAGGTTTATTTTAGTGTACTCCAATCAACAGCCCCTACAACCACAAAAAGGAATGGAGTCATTAGCACTTATGGTTCTTAAATGGCACCCAGAATTATGCTGCACTAAGCACAATTTCACATGATTCTGGGTCAATTTGTGTGAAAACAAGGTCCAATCCGGCTGAAACGCTACAAGAAGGTAGAATCTATTAAGTTGTAAGTGATCTGAACGTTTCAAGATGATCGCACATTCCTATAGGGGGTCAAACCATGTCCCAAAGGTCACCGGGCCAAGTGTCACTTTAAAGAAGTAGTCCAGTTACATCTTTGTGTGTGGGCTTATAACTTGGCTTCTGAATGTCCTAGAGAGATCAGGTTTGTTTTAGTGTACTCCAATCAACAGCCCCTAGAACCACAAAAAGGAATGGAGACATTAGCACTTATGGTTTTTAAATGGCACCCAGAATTATGTTGCACGAAGCACAATTTCACATCATTCTGGGTTCATTTGTGTGAAAACAAGGTCCAATCAGGCTGAAACGTTACAGGAAGGTAGAATCTATTGTTGTAAGTGATCTGAACGTTTCATGATGATAGCACTTTCCTAAGGGGGTCAAACCATGTCCCAAAGGTCACCGGATCTGGTGTCTAAAGAAGTAGTCCAGTTACAAATTTGTGGGCTTATAACTTGGCTTCTGAATGTCCTAGAGAGATCAGGTTTATTTTAGTGTACTCCAATCAACAGCCCCTACAACCACAAAAAGGAATGGAGTCATTAGCACTTATGGTTCTTAAATGGCACCCAGAATTATGCTGCACTAAGCACAATTTCACATGATTCTGGGTCAATTTGTGTGAAAACAAGGTCCAATCCGGCTGAAACGCTACAAGAAGGTAGAATCTATTAAGTTGTAAGTGATCTGAACGTTTCAAGATGATCGCACATTCCTATAGGGCGTCAAACCATGTCCCAAAGGTCACCGGGCCAAGTGTCACTTTAAAGAAGTAGTCCAGATACATCTTTGTGTGTGGGCTTATAACTTGGCTTCTGAATGTCCTAGAGAGATCAGGTTTGTTTTAGTGTACTCCAATCAACAGCCCCTAGAACCACAAAAAGGAATGGAGTCATTAGACTTATGGTTTTTAAATGGCACCCAGAATTATGTTACACGAAGCACAATTTCACATCATTCTGGGTTCATTTGTGTGAAAACAAGGTCCAATCAGGCTGAAACGTTACAGGAAGGTAGAATCTATTGCGTTGTAAGTGATCTGAACGTTTCATGATGATAGCACTTTCCTAAGGGGGTCAAACCATGTCCCAAAGGTCACCGGATCTGGTGTCAATTTAAAGAAGTAGTCCAGTTACACATTTGTGGACTTATAACTTGGCTTCTGAATGTCCTAGAGCGATCAGGTTTGTTTTAGTGTACTCCAATCAACAGCCCCTACAACCACAAAAAGGAATGGAGTCATTAGCACTTATGGTTTTTAAATGGCACCCAGAATTATGTTGCACGAAGCACAATTTCACATCATTCTGGGTTCATTTGTGTGAAAACAAGGTCCAATCAGGCTGAAACGTTACAGGAAGGTAGAATCTATTGAGTTGTAAGTGATCTGAATGTTTCATGATGATAGCACTTTCCTAAGGGGGTCAAACCATGTCCCAAAGGTCACCGGATCTGGTGTCAATTTAAAGAAGTAGTCCAGTTACACATTTGTGGGCTTATAACTTGGCTTCTGAATGTCCTAGAGAGATCAGGTTTGTTTTAGTGTACTCCAATCAACAGCCCCTACAACCACAAAAAGGAATGGAGTCATTAGAACTTATGGTTTGTAAATGGCACCCAGAATTATGTTGCACGAAGCACAATTTCACATCATTCTGGGTCCATTTGTGTGAAAACAAGGTCCAATCAGGCTGAAACATTACAGGAAGGTAGAATCTTTTAAAATGTAAGTGATCTGAAGGTTTCATGATGATAGCACTTCCCTAAGGGGGTCAAACCATGTCCCAAAGGTCACCGGATCTGGTGTCTAAAGAAGTAGTCCAGTTACACATTTGTGGGCTTATAACTTGGCTTCTGAATGTCCTAGAGAGATCAGGTTTGTTTTAGTATACTCCAATCAACAGCCCCTACAACCACAAAAAGGAATGGAGTCATTAGCACTTATGGTTTTTAAATGGCACCCAGAATTATGTTGCACGAAGCACAATTTCACATCATTCTGGGTTCATTTGTGTGAAAACAAGGTCCAATCAGGCTGAAACATTACAGAAAGGTAGAATCTATTGAGTTGTAAGTGATCTGAACGTTTCATGATGATAGCACTTTCCTAAGGGGGTCAAACCATGTCCCAAATGTCACCGGATCTGGTGTCAATTTAAAGTAGTAGTCCAGTTACACCTTTGTGGGCTTATAACTTGGCTTCTGAATGTCCTGGAGAGGTCAGGTTTGTTTTAATGTACTCCAATCAACAGCCCCTACAACCACAAAAAGGAATGGAGTCATTAGCACTTATGGTTTGTAAATGGCACCCAGAATTATGTTGCACGAAGCAAAATTTCACATCATTCTGGGTTCATTTGTGTGAAAACAAGGTTCAAACAGGCAGAAACGTTACAGGAAGGTAGAATCTATTGAGTTGTAAGTGATCTGAACGTTTCATGATGATAGCACTTTCCTATAGGGGGTCAAACCATGTCCCAAAGGTCACCGGGCCTGGTGTCACTTTAAAGAAGTAGTCCATTTACACCTTTGTGGGCTTATAACTTGGCTTCTGAATGTCCTAGAGAGATCAGGGTTGTTTTAGTGTACTCCAAACAACAGCCCCCACAACCACAAAAAGGAATGGAGTCATTAGCACTTATGGTTCTTAAATGGCACCCAGAATTATGTTGCACGAAGCACAATTTCACATCATTCTGGGTCCATTTGTGTGAAAACAAGGTCCAATCAGGCTGAAACGTTACAGGAAGGTAGAATCTATTGAGTTGTAAGTGACCTGAACGTTTCAAGATGATCGCACATTCCTATAGGGGGTAAAACCATGTCCCAAAGGTCACCGGGCCTGGTGTCACTTTAAAGAAGTAGTCCAGTTACATCTTTGTAGGCTTATAACTTGGCTTCTGAATGTCCTAGAGAGATCAGGTTTGTTTTAATGTACTCCAATCAACAGCCCCTACAACCACAAAAAGGAATGGAGTCATTAGCACTTATGGTTTGTAAATGGCACAAAGAATTATGTTGCACGAAGCACAATTTCACATCATTCTGGGTTCATTTGTGTGAAAACAAGGTCCAATCAGGCAGAAACGTTACAGGAAGTTAGAATCTATTGAGTTGTAAGTGATCTGAACGTTTCATGATGATAGCTCTTTCCTAAGGGGGTCAAACCATGTCGCAAAGGTCACCGGATCTGGTGTCACTTTAAAGAATTAGTCCAGTTACACATTTGTGGGCTTATAACTTGGCTTCTGAATGTCCTAGAGCGGTCAGGTTTGTTTTAGTGTACTCCAATCAACAGCCCCTACAACCACAAAAAGGAATGGAGTCATTAGCACTTATGGTTTGTAAATGGCACCCAGAATTATGTTGCACGAAGCACAATTTCACATCATTCTGGGTCCATTTGTGTGAAAACAAGGTCCAATCAGGCTGAAACATTACAGGAAGGTAGAATCTATTAAAATGTAAGTGATCTGAAGGTTTCATGATGATAGCACTTCCCTAAGGGGGTCAAACCATGTCCCAAAGGTCACCGGATCTGGTGTCTAAAGAAGTAGTCCAGTTACACATTTGTGGGCTTATAACTTGGCTTCTGAATGTCCTAGAGAGATCAGGTTTGTTTTAGTATACTCCAATCAACAGCCCCTACAACCACAAAAAGGAATGGAGTCATTAGCACTTATGGTTTTTAAATGGCACCCAGAATTATGTTGCACGAAGCACAATTTCACATCATTCTGGGTTCATTTGTGTGAAAACAAGGTCCAATCAGGCTGAAACGTTACAGAAAGGTAGAATCTATTGAGTTGTAAGTGATCTGAACGTTTCATGATGATAGCACTTTCCTAAGGGGGTCAAACCATGTCCCAAATGTCACCGGATCTGGTGTCAATTTAAAGTAGTAGTCCAGTTACACATTTGTGGGCTTATAACTTGGCTTCTGAATGTCCTGGAGAGGTCAGGTTTGTTTTAATGTACTCCAATCAACAGCCCCTACAACCACAAAAAGGAATGGAGTCATTAGCACTTATGGTTTGTAAATGGCACCCAGAATTATGTTGCACGAAGCAAAATTTCACATCATTCTGGTTTCATTTGTGTGAAAACAAGGTCCAATCAGGCAGAAACGTTACAGGAAGGTAGAATCTATTGAGTTGTACGTGATCTGAACGTTTCATGATGATAACACTTTCCTATAGGGGGTCAAACCATGTCCCAAAGGTCACCGGGCCTGGTGTCACTTTAAAGAAGTAGTCCAGTTACACCTTTGTGGGCTTATAACTTGGCTTCTGAATGTCCTAGAGAGATCAGGGTTGTTTTAGTGTACTCCAATCAACAGCCCCCACAACCACAAAAAGGTATGGAGTCATTAGCACTTATGGTTCTTAAATGGCACCCAGAATTATGTTGCACAAAGCACAATTTCACATCATTCTGGGTCCATTTGTGTGAAAACAAGGTCCAATCAGGCTGAAACGTTACAGGAAGGTAGAATCTATTGAGTTGTAAGTGATCTGAACGTTTCAAGATGATCGCACATTCCTATAGGGGGTAAAACCATGTCCCAAAGGTCACCGGGCCTGGTGTCACTTTAAAGAAGTAGTCCAGTTACATCTTTGCAGGCATATAACTTGGCTTCTGAATGTCCTAGAGAGATCAGGTTTGTTTTAATGTACTCCAATCAACAGCCCCTACAACCACAAAAAGGAATGGAGTCATTAGCACTTATGGTTTGTAAATGGCACACAGAATTATGTTGCACGAAGCACAATTTCACATCATTCTGGGTTCATTTGTGTGAAAACAAGGTCCAATCAGGCAGAAACGTTACAGGAAGGTAGAATCTATTGAGTTGTAAGTGATCTGAACGTTTCATGATGATAGCTCTTTCCTAAGGGGGTCAAACCATGTCGCAAAGGTCACCGGATCTGGTGGCACTTTAAAGAATTAGTCCAGTTACACATTTGTGGGCTTATAACTTGGCTTCTGAATGTCCTAGAGCGGTCAGGTTTGTTTTAGTGTACTCCAATCAACAGCCCCTACAACCACAAAAAGGAATGGAGTCATTAGCACTTATGGTTTGTAAATGGCACCCAGAATTATGTTGCACGAAGCACAATTTCACATCATTCTGGGTCCATTTGTGTGAAAACAAGGTCCAATCAGGCTGAAACGTTACAGGAAGGTAGAATCTATTGAGTTGTAAGTGATCTGAACGTTTCATGATGATAGCACTTTCCTATAGGGGGTCAAACCATGTCCCAAAGGTCACCGGGCCTGGTGTCACTTTAAAGAAGTAGTCCATTTACACCTTTGTGGGCTTATAACTTGGCTTCTGAATGTCCTAGAGAGATCAGGGTTGTTTTAGTGTACTCCAAACAACAGCCCCCACAACCACAAAAAGGAATGGAGTCATTAGCACTTATGGTTCTTAAATGGCACCCAGAATTATGTTGCACGAAGCACAATTTCACATCATTCTGGGTCCATTTGTGTGAAAACAAGGTCCAATCAGGCTGAAACGTTACAGGAAGGTAGAATCTATTGAGTTGTAAGTGACCTGAACGTTTCAAGATGATCGCACATTCCTATAGGGGGTAAAACCATGTCCCAAAGGTCACCGGGCCTGGTGTCACTTTAAAGAAGTAGTCCAGTTACATCTTTGTAGGCTTATAACTTGGCTTCTGAATGTCCTAGAGAGATCAGGTTTGTTTTAATGTACTCCAATCAACAGCCCCTACAACCACAAAAAGGAATGGAGTCATTAGCACTTATGGTTTGTAAATGGCACAAAGAATTATGTTGCACGAAGCACAATTTCACATCATTCTGGGTTCATTTGTGTGAAAACAAGGTCCAATCAGGCAGAAACGTTACAGGAAGGTAGAATCTATTGAGTTGTAAGTGATCTGAACGTTTCATGATGATAGCTCTTTCCTAAGGGGGTCAAACCATGTCGCAAAGGTCACCGGATCTGGTGTCACTTTAAAGAATTAGTCCAGTTACACATTTGTGGGCTTATAACTTGGCTTCTGAATGTCCTAGAGCGGTCAGGTTTGTTTTAGTGTACTCCAATCAACAGCCCCTACAACCACAAAAAGGAATGGAGTCATTAGCACTTATGGTTTGTAAATGGCACCCAGAATTATGTTGCACGAAGCACAATTTCACATCATTCTGGGTCCATTTGTGTGAAAACAAGGTCCAATCAGGCTGAAACATTACAGGAAGGTAGAATCTATTAAAATGTAAGTGATCTGAAGGTTTCATGATGATAGCACTTCCCTAAGGGGGTCAAACCATGTCCCAAAGGTCACCGGATCTGGTGTCTAAAGAAGTAGTCCAGTTACACATTTGTGGGCTTATAACTTGGCTTCTGAATGTCCTAGAGAGATCAGGTTTGTTTTAGTATACTCCAATCAACAGCCCATACAACCACAAAAAGGAATGGAGTCATTAGCACTTATGGTTTTTAAATGGCACCCAGAATTATGTTGCACGAAGCACAATTTCACATCATTCTGGGTTCATTTGTGTGAAAACAAGGTCCAATCAGGCTGAAACGTTACAGAAAGGTAGAATCTATTGAGTTGTAAGTGATCTGAACGTTTCATGATGATAGCACTTTCCTAAGGGGGTCAAACCATGTCCCAAATGTCACCGGATCTGGTGTCAATTTAAAGTAGTAGTCCAGTTACACATTTGTGGGCTTATAACTTGGCTTCTGAATGTCCTGGAGAGGTCAGGTTTGTTTTAATGTACTCCAATCAACAGCCCCTACAACCACAAAAAGGAATGGAGTCATTAGCACTTATGGTTTGTAAATGGCACCCAGAATTATGTTGCACGAAGCAAAATTTCACATCATTCTGGTTTCATTTGTGTGAAAACATGGTCCAATCAGGCAGAAACGTTACAGGAAGGTAGAATCTATTGAGTTGTACGTGATCTGAACGTTTCATGATGATAGCACTTTCCTATAGGGGGTCAAACCATGTCCCAAAGGTCACCGGGCCTGGTGTCACTTTAAAGAAGTAGTCCAGTTACACCTTTGTGGGCTTATAACTTGGCTTCTGAATGTCCTAGAGAGATCAGGGTTGTTTTAGTGTACTCCAATCAACAGCCCCCACAACCACAAAAAGGAATGGAGTCATTAGCACTTATGGTTCTTAAATGGCACCCA